>NW_006780020.1:670846-702881 GCF_000442215.2 Lipotes vexillifer
GCAGGAGCCACTCCCAGCACCGAGGCCTCTGGGCACCTAAAGACACCCACTGACTGGAGGCGGGAGGGCCACGGGAGAGCTCGTCCCCACCTGGAGCTCCAGGTCCACCAAGCTCACTTCAGCAGCAATGCTGCCCTTCGGTGGCCTGGGAGGACAGGGGTGCGGCCCTCACACCATCACCTCCAGCCAGGAGTGAGGTCTGGTATCCTGCAGGGCATTGGGGAGGCCATGTGATAAGAAATCCCCAAAAGAAGGTGAGAGGGCTGGGGGGCAGAGAGGTGGCACAGCTGCCACCAGTGCTCACCTTGATGGCCTGCCCAAAGAAGCCCTTTCCCAGGACCTCCCCGTGGATCAGGTCACATGGCCGGAAGATCTGCTGTGAGTAGCTGCTGGAACAGCGGAGGGATTCTGAGCGGCTGATGTCACGGCTGAGCAGGAGGGGCTCCTTGGGGGAGCTGGGGCCAGGGGACTTGGAGATGCTGTTACTGCGCCTGAGGATGAGGAAGGATGAGGGTAGGGACAGGGCAGTCCTCAGAGACCCGCCAGGAAAGCCTAGAGGCAGGAACCTCAGGTCCGCCCTGTCCGTTCCAATGTCTGTAGTTAGGGTGCTGTGATGGGGGAGGGAACTCTAACATCAGACAGATGTGTCATCTAGGGGCTGCAGACATCTGCAGCCCATTTAAGCATGGTAAAATCACATTCAAAGTGGGAATCCTGAGTATCTCTCACCCGGAACGATGGATTAGACTCTACTAGCTGACAGCACTGTTGATGGAAGTCCACCGCCTTCCATGCCTGCCTGATTTAAGCCCTGACTGGCTTAGAGCGACAGCCTAGTACCACCCCAAACAGCAAACGGGATTTCGGATATTTTGTACATCTTTGTAGTACCCGTCTGCATTTCCCGAATTTTAAAATAATAAGTGTGTATGATTTTTAGAGCAATAAAGCCACTATGTTTATGACACTTTTTTTTTTTGGCCACGCCTCGCAGCTTGCGGGATCTTAGTTCACCAACCAGGGATTGAACCCGGGCCCTCAGCAGTGAAAGCTCGGAGTCCTAACCACTGGACCGCCAGGGAATTCCCTGTCCCTTCTTGAAAACCTAAAACAACTTTAACTCACCTCTTGCTTTCTAGTTTTCAACGTCTTTACACTTATTAACCTTATCTGTGCCCCTTCTCCAGCCTCTGAGCCCCACGCTTCCCCCACAGGCCATGCTATCCTTCAGGGTCCAGCACTGCTGCCTCCTGTCCAGCTCAGTTCAGTGGACAGAGCCTGACCCTCTGGTTTCTAGGGAAACCTGGCAGACAGCTGGGTCCCGGCTATGAACTGTGATCCCTGGGGCGGGGGAACTGGGTCAGCACAATCCTCATAGCCTGTCCCTGGCCAGCTGGTTCCCTTCCTAACTCTGCTGGCTTCTGAGAGCCGGCTCCACCTCGTCTGAGGGCCGGCATGGGACAGCGCAGAGCCGGGGCGGGAAGTGGCACCTCAGGGAGCGTCTCCTCAGTGTCCCTTCCAGATTCTCCTTGGTGTCCAGGGGGCTGAGGGTGTCCGAGTGTCTGGCATTCTGCATGTGGGGAGAGAGCCGTGCATCCAGCCGCAGCTGGTCCAGGCGCTGGGAGACGGGGTCATGTTCAATTAAGAGCTGAAGCGTCTGGCTCGTCTGGCTAATTGCATCTTCTACCTGTGGCCAAGAGCAGTGTAAGGCTGGCTCCACAGGCTGTCTCATTGCAGGCCACCCACTGTCAGCCCAGATGACCCAAGCCCAGTGTGGCCTCCAGCTGCCACTAGCCACACAGTGCCCTCTGACAGTCTGGCAGGCCATCCCTGCTGCCCTGGTAACGTGCCAGGCTGACACAGGAGGTCACTAGTGGTCACAGGCTCACTGGCAAGACAAAGAGATAGACTGGGGGTAGGAAAAGGTAAAGGCCATGGCCTGATCTCCCGGAGGGTCTGTTCCGTGTCCCACTCCCACAGGACACACTGTACCTCTTCCACTCGGAGTGTGCGGACGGGGATCCCATTGATCTCCAGGATGCGGTCTCCAGGGTGGATGGCATTGCGGTTGTTGGGACTGATGTGCATCCGGTCGACCCTGGGCCAGACAAGAGTTGAGGCGGGGTGAAGGCATCTTTAAAAACTGTCTGACCAATTTCTCTTGTGCAGGGATGGCTCACCAGGCCCCAGGCCCCTACTGGTCCCCAAGGCCCAGGCCACTCACAGCAAAAGGCCACACCTTTCACAGGGTGCCCCGTCTCAGTAAAGAGCACCCCCACTCACCCAGAGGCCTAAGCCAGAAACTTGGACGGCACCCTCCCCATGTGGGGTTCCCTCACTGCCCCCCAACCCTCACCATCCTGAAGAATCCTCCATCACCATAGTGACCAACATCCCTTGCCTGGATCTTCCATCAGCCTCCTAACTGGTCTCTGCACCTCTAGGCCTGCTCCTCTCCCGTCCCACTTCCACGGCAGCCATCCTTCTAAAATGCTCACCTGGTTGTGTCACCTAGTTGCTTAAATCCCTCAATAGACCTGCTGAGTCTCCATAATCCAGGCCCTCCATGACTTAACAGACCCCCTCTGGCTACTCCCAACCACTCAATCTACACCAGACACAGCCACAGACTCCCACCTCAGCCCTGAACACAGTTCTAGGCTTAGAGCAGACTTCACCTCACTCCCCCAACCCCAGGACCTCCCCCCTCTGCTGTGAGCACCCAGTGCCCAGCACACAGTAAGTGCACAGTCACCGTCTGCAGGGTTGGCAGACACAGTGCCTCATTACTGTTATTAGGCAGACAGACTCTTCTCCCATCTGGTCGCTGGCCTGGACCTAGGATGGAGTCTTAACCTCTTTCTCCTCCTTCCTCCATTCACTCACTCAACCAACAAAACAATAATCCATGCACACCCACTATGTACCAGGCACTGGACATGCAGCGTTGAACAAGACTAAGTTCTAGAAGGAACTCGTGAGGAGGACACATGATAAACAAACATAACCAAGGCAGATAATTTCAAAGAGCAAACATGATCTGAAACTTGACACGTGAAAGGTGAGCGATTCTGGCGTTAAGTATCTGGTGGGGAGGAACCTAGGCAGGGAGAACAGTAAGTGCCAAGGCCCAGGCACGGTGACAGTACAGTGAGCCCAGGAGGAAGAGACGAAATGAAGATGTGGGGAGCTCTGCTAAGACTCTGGGGTTCCGATCCCCTCAAGGCCCATCTGTGGGCTCTGCTCAAGAACCCCTGCCCCAGACACTCACTCTTTTACTTGCACGGTGGTGGCGTAGTTGGAGCAGACACTCTCCACGGACACGGAGAAGCCCCGCCTGCCCTCGGTGGTGGCCGGCATGGAGATGTGTGTGACGGAATAGGGCAGCTGGTCCTGGACAGACTCTGTGGAGAGCCTCTCAAACATGGGTGCCAGCACCACCTCGTTGTGGCACTTCCCACTGTGGGAGGAGCAGAAAGGGGGCTGAGAACCTGCAGCCCCACCTGGAAGCCCCCACGCGGCTTCAAGTAACAATATCCATAGCCCCATGTTCACTGCCCTTGCCCGATTCCAGCTGACAAGAATAAGCAGCCTGGGTTCTCTGGGGTGGGCTGGGACTGGGGGAGAGATGGCCTAGGTTCTCTTCACTCTGCCTCTGACTCAAGTTACGCACTGGGCCTCAGCCTGACTTCTTTTATCGACAGAGGCGGCTGGACTGAGTGAGTTCTAAGGGGTCTTTGCCTTTAATGTTCTGGGATTCTTCTCCGAGAGCGCCCTCCCAGGCACTCTCTTCCTCTGGGAGGCTTGCAGGGCAGTGTGGTTATTCTCCCAGTAGGTAAGGACAGAGCGCAGAGACGTTAATCATCTCGCTCACAGCTTTCAGACCTGGTTAAGAGCATTGCTGCGATAGGAATCCAGCATGCTGATACCCCTGTAATCTTTCTGCCTAACTCACAGTGCCACTTGTCCCTCTCTCTTGGCCACTCTTGTAGGGAAGGATGGACACGGGGCCATCATCTTACCAGTAGAGGGTGGCGTGCTGCACCAGGGCGTACGCATCCCCATCCTCAATGATCACCTTGCAGCTCATACAGGCAAAGCACTCTGGGTGGTACTTGAACTCCCCGGCCACCTGTGAGCAGGTGGGGAAAAGGGTAGACAGACATGGGGAGGAAGTGAGTTGTCACTGCTGCTGGAGTGAAGGTAGGGGTGGGCGAGGGACCTCCCATCAAGGATCTACAGACCCCAGTCATAATCTACCTTGGCACTCCCCTCCCTCGTGCTTCCAGAGAAAGGGTCAGATGGGTGCCTCCCTGTCATTTGTGAGATTGCAAAAAACTCTTTTGGTCTCAGCCATGAGAACAGGTTCCCAGAAGTAATCATCCCCACTAGAAAGGCTCATGCTCTCCTTTAAGGCCCTCATCCCATTGTACTGTGTCTCCTCCCTGCCTGCCTACCCACCCACCCCAACACTGGACTGTTAAGTCTTTGAGGGAAGGACCTTACCTGGCACTTAATGGGTACTAAAAAAAAATCTGTTAAATGACTGAATAAATAAAGGGAGAGGCCTTGGCTGATGGGAAGACCAGAAGATGAATGGCCACGGGGAACTGGAGGTACTGACAATGGACTCTGATGACCAACAGGGGCAGAGATGGAGGGATTCACGCACCATGACAGGCCCCGTCATCAGCAGAGAGCATCCATGGCAGAACTCCCCAAACTTCCCCCAGTAGTCCTTGTGGCAGTATAGCTTCCCATCCTTCTCGTAGTACCAGTTGGTGAGGGAATCCTGGCATTCAGAACATCTGAAAGGCAAGATGAGAACAGAAACTCTCCTGGATCCTTGGAACTAGGCTACACGGGCCGCTCCTGGCTCCCACGTGTAAGAACAAAATGGAGGGACCTCTTTGGTCCAGAGCCAGGACAAGGGAATGTTACAGTT
Organism: Lipotes vexillifer; assembly: GCF_000442215.2. NCBI lineage: Eukaryota > Metazoa > Chordata > Mammalia > Artiodactyla > Lipotidae > Lipotes > Lipotes vexillifer. The sequence goes on from NW_006780020.1 coordinate 675,792, forward strand.
TGCTGCTATCTTCCCAACAGAAGCCAGTCTGAGTGAACAGGACCCCAGAAACCAGCTCTGTATGACCTGCCTCCGCTGGGGGACCTCAACCTTTCTGGGTCTTGAAGCCCTTGGAGAATCTGATAGAGCCAAGAAGCCTCTCCTGGCAAAATGCGCATAGGAGAAAAATGTGCACAGAATTTAGGTATGGGGTACATGTGTATCAAGGGTTGAAGCCTACTCACGGCCCCTGTTAAGAACCTCTGGTCTAGACAGCTATCTCGACGAATCAAAGAAGCTCAAAAACCCACCCATTACCAACAGCATCACTGATGTAGCATTCTTTTTTTAATTAAAAAAATTTTTAAATTGACGTATAATTGATTTACAATGTTGTGCCAATCTCTGCAGTATAGCCAAGTGACTCAGTTATACACATATAGACATTTTTTTAAAAAACATTCTTTTCCATGATGGTTTGTCACAGGATATTGAATATAGTTCCCTGTGCTATGCAGTAGGACCTTGTTGTTTATCCATCCTATATATAACAGTTTATGATGTAGCATGCTTGAGAAAATTATGTTAAGCATAAAGAAACAGTCAGGCAAATCCAGAAAGGGGAGGTCATTCTATAAGACAACTGCTCTTTACTCTTCCAAAAAGTTAAGGCCCAGGGATTAAAAAAGCCTAGAGACACAGAAACCAAATGCGATACCTAAACCTTGTATTTGAATCTGGACTGAAAAAGAAAACAGACGAGACTGACATTTTTGGAACAACTGAGGAAATCTGAATTTGGACTATACATTAGATTATATTGTAAAATTATTGTCAATTTTCTTAGATGTAATAATGATACTTTGGCTATATAGAAGAATTTGTAGAAGAAAAAATAGTAAAGTAATAATTAAGAGGAACCTTCAACTGACTTTTAAATAGTTAAGTAAAAAATAAATAAATAAAACATTGTGTGTGTGTGTACAGACAAATAAAGTGGCTTAAAGTTAGCAAATGATGGGGCTTCCCTGGCGGCGCAGTGGTTGAGAGTCCACCTGCCGATGCAGGGTACATGGGTTCGTGCCCTGGTCCGGAAGGATCCCACATGCCGCAGAGCAGCTGGGCCTGTGAGCCATGGCCGCTGAGCCTGCGCGTCTGGAGCCTATGCTCCGCAACGGGAGAGGCCACAACAGCGAGAGGCCCACATACCGCAAAAAAAAAACAAAAAAAAAAAAAAAAAAAAAAAAAAAAAAAAAGTTAGCAAATGATGAGTCTAGGTGACGGACACATGAGTGTTCTTTGAACTATTCTTTCAACTTTTCTATATATTTGAAAATTTTCAAAATAAAATATTGGGGGGATAAAACCAAAACCCCATCGGCACTGTGTAATACATGCATGTTAGCCCCAGGCCTCCTTTCTGCTCCAGTCACCGTGACACTCCACCTTCGGTCAGGCCGGCGGGGTGTTCTCGGGCCATGTCTGTACAGACATGCTCATCCTCACGTCTGATCCTGGTGCCCAGTGCTAAGAGCCCCTCAGCCTGACAAGCCCATCCCACCTCTTTCTCCCTAGTTAACAGACTCTCTGTTCTTGTCATTGAGGCCTCACACCACCCACACTGCCCACATCCTTGCTTTCTGAAAGGCAGGGTGGAGCTGCCTCTTGGTTTGAATCTTGACCCTGCTGCTTACTAGTTATGTCATCTTGGGCAAGTGACTTCACTTCTCTGACCCAGCTTCCTTATCTGTAAAATAGACTGCTGCGAAAATAAAATAATCTGTATTAAAGTGTAGACAGTTTGGGACTTCCCTGGTGGTTCAGTGGTTGGGGCTCTGTGCTTCCACTGCAGGGGGCACGGGTTCAATACCCGGTGAGGAACTAGTATCCCGCAAGCTGCGCGGTGGGGCCAAAAATAAAATTAAAAAATAAAAAAAATAAAGTATACACAGTTTCTATAAAAGGTCTAGTGCAGTAGGAACTCATTAAGTGCTCATTGCTGTTAACGATGATGATGATAATGGAAGCTCACGTTATCAGCCCCTTACTGCCATCAGCGGGGTGGCTTTTGGACAACTTCTCTCAGTAGCTTTTCCTCATTGACAAAATGTGACTCACAGCATCTATTACAAAGACCCACTATGAAGACTAAATAAGTTAATGCAAGAGGAAAGCCTTTTGCAAACTGTGAAGGGCAAGGCAAGTGTATTACAGTAACTTGGGAGTAAATTGGCAAGCATTGTAGATAGAAAAGATAGATATACAAGGTTTCCTACTCCGCTTTCCAAGAGCTTTATAATGAGTTGGGGAAGAGAAATTCTAATCAAAACTTCATTAACAATGCAGGGTGAGAGGCCACGATGGGGGCTTCTGCCACCAGCCATTCCCACCTTCAGCATTTCCTACTTGTCCTTTGGATGCTGAACTTCAGGGTCCTGAGAGCTGGGTCTGGTGTGAACAGTAAGGATATGAAGTGCCCAGAATGGCTCAGTGAGGACCACAAATTACAGGAGGTAGAGGAGAAGACCCTGTTCTGGGCTTGTAGCTCCAACTCCTCTCAACGTAAAAGGCACACTGGGGGACTTCCCTGGTGGCGCAGTGGTTAAGAATCCGCCTGCCAATGCCGGGGACACGGGTTTGATCCCTGGCCCGGAAAGATCCCACATGCCGCGGAGCAACTAAGCCCGTGCGCCACAACTACTGAGCCTGCGCTCTAGAGCCCATGTGCCACAACTACTGAAGCCTGTGCACTGCATCAAGTAGCCCCCCGCTCGCCACATTTGGAGAAAGCTCACACACAGCAATGGAGACTCAACGCAGCCAAAAAAAAAAAAAAAAAAAAAGGGCACATTGGATGAGCTCTGAATTGGGAGGAGAGACTACATGCCCTTGGACAAGCCCCTTTCCCTCTCTGGGCTCAGTTTCCCCACCTATAAAATGAGGGGATTAGACTTTTCCCTAGATGATCGAAGGTTCAAGTCTCAGCACCACTTTCCCCCTAAGTGACTTAGGGCCAGCTGCTTTAACTCCTCATTTGTGAAATGGCAACATCACCACCTACCTTTGGGGTAACAGTGAGGATTAAACTAGGTTCTGGACGGCTGTGAGGTGCCTAGCACAGGGTCAGCACCAGAAGCAGGGGCTTCCTTCCTGCTGCCACCTGCTGATGTAAAGTTTCTGGGTATCTGCTTTCCTCCTTCACTGGATAGGAACAGTGTCCCACTTACTCCTGGTAGACTCAGCACCTTGCAAAGGGCTGGCAGAGTAAGCCCTTAGCAAATGTTTCCAAAGTGAAAACGGTGGGAGTGGCAAGAACCAGCAGTCCAGGTGGAAGCACAAGAGTTCCAGGGCTCACGGTCACCAGGCCCTACCCCTCTCTTGTCTGCAGGGGAGAAAAGCTGGTGCAGACGAATTTGCACCCAACTGCAGGCCTGGGCCCTGTCACACCCTCGCAATGGTATGTGTGCCGCGGGGCACAGGAGTACCAAACACGTCCTTCTCTCCATTGCCAATATCCTGCTTTTGTTTGCTGCAAGTAGCCCTGGCCAGGCCCAGGAGAGGAGGCAGGGAGAGAAGCGAGTGCAGGCATGCAGAGACAGCTAAGCCAGCCCCCTGGGAAGAACACCTGGCCAGAGAGCAACACCACCGATGCACACATCTGTGTCAAGGAATGCCTTTGACGGGCACAGCCAGCTGCATGGCCAAAGTCAGTCACCACAGGTGTCTCTGAAGAACAGGAAGGTGAACAGCTGATAGGAGGACTGGTTGTGGGTCCCCAAGCTGCTTTGTCACAGAACACAAGTGGTTCCAGGCCACCGGGGAAGTTGCCAGGGTAAACTTCGAGTCCTAGCTTAGACATTAACAGCAGCTATGGTGACCTGTTACAGGAATGCTAACCATACTCTGGGTGCTGTTATGAGGTACCTTACATGATCTCTAACCCTGACCACACCCTGCAAGGTGACAGGATTAGCCCTGTTTCACAGACTAGGAGACTGAAAAGCAGGGTCAAGTCACTTCTGCAAAGTTGCCCAGTACACACATGACGGAGCTGGGATCTGAACCAATGTGCACTTGCACCTGACGATGCAGCACATCCACTAAGCTGGGCCTCGGGGTTTGCATCTTTGAAAACACGGAGGCTGGAGCCCTGAGAGCTCACGTTCCTTCTAGTGTTAACACCTGCTGACACTCCTCCTTAAGCCCAAGGACCCAACAGTTAAATGGCACAGTGACTCTCCTCCTCTGCTGAGTCCACAGCAGGCTGGTCCCCAGGAGACTCTGCCTTTTAAGAAAAGAATCCAAAACACACTCTGGGAAAGTAAGGTGCGACTCAAAAGAATCCCACCTCAGGTTCTCAGGGGCTACGGCCACAATATGCTCTCCCCAAAGCCAAGGCTTTTTCCCAGCTTTCAATTTTTTAAAGTTTCAAGTGAAAGTTAACATCTGTCCTGGCTGCAGGCCAGAGGGCATCCATCTCAGAGGTGATGGGGTTGATGGTGGAGTCCAGACCTGGGGTGGAGGCATCAGCCACCACACTCTCCCGGTCAGTGAGTGGAGCCGAAACCCTCCAGCACACACGCCTTGACCTCCAGAACTTTTCCCGAGCACTATGGAGAGCCTGGGTGGGTACGAAGCGGACCAAACCCTGATGGTCAGTTCAGTGGGCAGCTCAGATCCAAGCTGAGGCCTTTTGAGTCAGCAGGGAACACACCAGTTAAAAAAAATAATACTTAGAGTCTCACAAATAACTTTTTTCAAGATCTGGGTCCATATTCCTTCTTTGCCATTTACTATCTGTGTCACATAAAGCCAGTTACTTCATGACTCTTGAGCCTCAGTGTCCTCATTTGCACACTGGTGATGATGAGAATTAAATCACGTACAAACGCCTAGCACAAGCCTGGCCCACAGCTGGTGCCCATGAAGTGTTCACTTCCCCACCTCCGTCTTTAATTTGAGAACACCAAGGGCAAAAGGAGACAGACCCCTTGCCCTGCCATACCCAAGCAATACGGACCTGTTTCTTGGCCCAGAACCAAACAGATTTCTGGAAATAGAGATGGTTCCCAAATGAATTATTCATCTAGCCCATTAGAAATCAATTGATTATAATCAATTCCTACCAATTAGGAAATAGTTACTGTGCATCTAGGGTGTGCAAGACCAAATAGGCAAGATGCTGGGAGAAGCCAAGTGCGATAAGACAGAGGCCTGGCCCTCAGTCACATGCAAATTCTCCAGACCAAATGTTTACAGGTAAAATTTCAACCTTATGTGGTAAAAGCAGAACACAGCAACAATTACAGTGGATTTACATAGGTTAAAGAACAAGCCCTCCCATGTCCTGGTTGGATGCTCATCCTTAGCCTCTGAATGAGCAGGAAACTGTTGGGAAGCTTCTTCCAGCCCCTACCTCTGAGCTGTGACCGGGGTGGACGGGAGAGCGGGCAGGTCTCTGCCCCTGCCTGAGAGTCACCACTGGGGATGCTACGCCTCCCCCAGGCCCAGGGGCTGCAGAGAGAACAGGGGCCTAGAGACTCCGGTCCATCAGAGCCCAGTGTTCTACCACCACAGACCCCTTTATTATACTCCTCCTTCCTGCAGACCCTGTAGACTGAAACAGGCTGTCAATTAAGCTGTAATTATTATGGATATGTTGATATCTTATTTGAAAAAATTAACCAAACACATAATGAGCCTCTGATCAGCAAGAAATAAGTGCTGCCAGAGTGCACTGATTCAGTTCCAACTAAAAGCCAGGAAGGCTGTAATAGTTTCAAGCAATTTGTGCCGTCGTGCTGCAATAAAGGGTAGAGCCTCTGGTATTTGGAAAAAATGGAAAGGAGTTTGTGTGTCTCTGAGGAGGTACATAGGTTGCAGAGTTGGGAACCATTCACCTCATCAAGTCCTTCATTTTTCAGATGAGGAGAAAAGAGTCCCAAGGGGGCTGCCAAATGTTACTGCTAAGTTGGGCTGGGTTAAGAACACTTTCTCCCTTTAAACATGGGTTGCTTTAGAATACAAAGATGAACTTGTTTTCTTTAAGAGACAATGTGTAAACCAAACCCATTAAATCAATGTTGGGCATTAAACAGAAAAGCTATAAAAAGAAAAATCCTTTAAAGATGTCAGACAAAAGTTACTCCTTAATTTACCTCTTTTGTAAATTCCAATTTGAGGTGTTTTCTTACATGGGAGGACACTTGTAACTGCATCTCACCCTCCAAGCTGGTGGCACCGGCAGCGGAAGACAGTGCCCTCTGCTGAGTGCAACCTGCCAGGCAGGGGTGCTGGGGGCACAGAAATCACATCTTTCATCCCCGGCTCCCTCTTCCCTCCCCTGCGCACTGTCACGCCAGATCATGTCCCCGTGGAATCTGGTTGCGTCACTCTCCTTGCAACCAGAGCCCCAGAACTCCTGTGTGTTCAAGGCCTAGGGTCAAGGACTTAATTTGTTCCATGAATCTCACAAGGGTCGTGTTCAGGAGCCCAGGAAGTCTGGTCCCTATGCTCTGCAGAGGAGGAAACTGAGGCCCAGGGAAGCGTCAGAGGGCTGCCATGAGGACATCCTGCGGTAAAGGAGAGGGCTGATGGCAGAAGCATCTTTCTGACCAGGCAGGGACAGTGGTGACTGATGAGACTGCTACCTGGGAGAGTGGAGGGTCTGGGTGGTCCCTCCTGTGGGGCACAGAGCCCCATGTGTGGCTAGCTCTTCAGAAGTGGCTTCAGGAATGTGGCCTCCCATTTGGGGGAGGGGGCAGTGGAGAGGGTCTATGGCCAGTCAGTCAGTCGTCCCCCCCCTCCAGCTGGCCAAACAGAGATGGGGGGAGGGCTGTCAGGTTGCCCAGAGGGGCTGGGGCAGAAAAAGATAAAGGACAGGCAGACCTGGGTGGTTTCAGTGGCCTGGCCCTCAGAGGTCCAGGATGAGAGTTCATTATCTGCTCTAGCTCCTCAGAAGTTGTGTCTTGTCCCTGGAGATTAAAAGGGGCACATGTTCCTGCTTCTAAGGGAACAACCCCTCCCCCAAGCTGCCTATCCAGGATTAAGAGTAAGAGGGATTAATGGGGTCCTGGCTTAACCCAGTGGCTACTTCAAACACTTGGCATCTTGATTCCACATGGTACAACTCAAGATCAATTCCCACTGGCTCTGCAGAGAAGAATCTCTGCCATCCCTTCATATGCCAGGCACACTATGGGGACCCTTTTTCTCTCTGCTTCAAGAGGAAAGCAAACCTGAGAATGATCCTGTGGGGGATACATGCAGGGGTAGGTGCAGCCTCCTGAGGATGAGAAAAGAAACTCAGGAAGACAGATGAGGCGGGCCAGAGAGACCCCACAAGTTAACTATGTTGAAACCAGTTGCCACATCTGTAAAATGGGGATACAAAACGTCTTGAGGCTGTTGAGAGATCAAAGAATAAAGTACATAGCAGGATGCCTGGAAGAGTTAGCCCTGAGGGCCAGTTCCCTCCCCACTCCCTCAAATCCAGGGGTTTCCCACCACTCTACCAGGGTCTAGTAATTCCCAGAAACCTCATGGTGCTGTGCTTTTCTGCCCAGGGCACAGCCACCTGACTATGTATCCCAGCAGCGAGTTAGGGGCAAGGGGCTGGGTTGGAGAAGACAGACGACCAGGACCACGGGTGAGGGGGAGGCAGACCTTGGAACAACAGGCTGCTCCCAAAGAATGAAAACAAGCCCCACCCCAGCCAGGAATGGCTCCATTCAGGAGGGACCCAGAGGGCCAGAACCCCCCTGGGGAGTTTCTGTTGGAGGTGGGGTGGGGCAGAGAGCAGAGAAAGGCAGGTCAGAGGTAGAGAGGAAGTTTCCACATCTCCCTTTGAAAAGCCCCACAGAAGCTCAGGCCTGGGGACCTGGCAGGCACAGGGGCCAGCCCCACAGCTCAGGATACTCCAAAGCCAGCTGCCCCAGTCTCACTTGCCCAGGCCTTTCCCCAGCAACTGTACTCATAGGGAGCACAGGAGCCCTTAAAGGCCAGAGGCAAAGGTGCCTGCCATTAAGAGAACAAACGTGTATAATGAGAGTGCCTACCGTGGACCGGGCTGCCCACACCCAGGCCTCGCCAGCTTCCATGCTGTTTGGCAAAACCTGCCCATCCTGCTTGTTGGGACAAATTCCTGGGCAGGCGGCACAGCCTGCAGGCAGGTGAGACGTGTGAGAGCTGGAAGAACAGCACCCTAGCTGTGCTCTTCCCCTGGAAGCAGTAACACCAAGAGCAGGCCGGGTCGGCGGCACCTTTCAGAGGCTCTTCCAGGTGTGTCTGGGAAGGAAGGAGAGGCCGAGCTCCCCAGGAGCTGCCTTCTGGGCCCACCCCTCACCTCCCATTCCCAGCACATGGGGGAAGCCTTCGCCAGCCTGGTTCTGCTTGGAAGCAGCTTCCACTGGCTTCTGCCTGACACACGGTCAAAGGACAAGTGAAATCTGAGAAGCAGATTCAGGGAGGCATCTGCCCTCCCCTCAGGACAAGGGGGCCCAAAGAGGAGATGGGAAGAGGACTCGGAGCCCAACTCACCGGAAGGGGTCTCTGGAGGTGAAGTAAGCCTGGACGGACAAGTAACTCCCCATCTTCTTCCCACACCAGATACACAAGTTCAGCTGCAAACCCGTCTGGGAGGGCCTCTAGCCGGCAGACGGCCACCATGACAGGCCCGGGGCTCCGGCACCGCTGACTGTGGGCTGGCTGCCCTGCTCACCTCTCCCTCTGAAGGGGCCGGAGAGGTGTGAGCGCTCCGGGCCCCCTGACCCCCAGCAGAGACCCGCAGGGGGTCATGGCTGGGATGCTGCCCCCCCAGTTCTTGGAGGCTGGATGGCCTCTCAGGACTCGGGAGAAGCACCTCTCTGCGGAGGCTACACGCACACAAGGACTCTTGGGCAGAGGCCGGTGACTAGCCAGGAAAGAGGCGCTGCTGTCAAGTTAGCCTTCTTCTCCAGCCCCACCCCTGCCGGGGGAAGGAGGGAGGAAGGGGAGGGGCTCCGCGCGGAACGAGGTGTGTGGTTGGAGCAGCTATTAGGAAACAGACCTTGCAGGCAAGGGGTGGAGCTGAGCTGGAGGGAGGCTGCAGGCTGGCGCCGCAGACAATAACCAGGAATGGCTGGGTGTCCGTCCCTGAGCTCGGGGAAGCGCAGGGCAGGAGAGGGGGTGAGCACATCTGCCCCAAGTGTCCCCAACCTGAAGAGCTGCCCAAAGGACGGTAACTCTGCTTGGAGGTGAAGAAAATCACAGAAGACCAGCTGCAGGCCAAGCCACACCCACCCCCTAAACGGGGGGCGGGGGGGGGCGCCCTCTGGCAGGAGAGGTTGGTCCAGAGACCCAGGTCCAGAAAGCTGCCCGCTGGGCTGTCTGCTCTGGGCTGGCATCTACTTGGTGCTGGCACTAGGGTCCCCATTCATTCCTTTCCTCTGCCTGGCCTGGAGACTGCCACTCCACTTCTGGGCAGAGCTGCACTGTGGATGAGGAAACAAGGCCCAGGGTGTTAACTGATGCCTGCTGTTTCTCCGTGTGGCAAGCACCGTATGACACTCTCTTATTTCTCTGACATGGGAGTTATCTCCATGGTATACACAAAGAAAGTGAGGTACAGAGAGATTAGGTAACTTACCCGAGGCCAAAAAACTAGTCAGTGGCAGGGCTGGGATTTAAATGCAGACTCATGTGACTCTAGAGCTGAAGGTCTCAGCCCTGAGCTTCATTCTGCCTCTTCAAGGGGAAAGATCTCTTTCAAAGCCCTCCTGCAAGGAGGAGGAGCACAGAGCCTGTATTCCAGGCCACCTGTCCCCTCTCTCTCTCTTTCTTTCTTTCATTCATTCATTCCTAGAATGCCAGCCATCTGCCTCAGCAGGCAGTGGTGCTTCTTCCACGGTGTCCATGGTAACGAGGCTTCTCAAACTGAAAAACAGGGCACGATGGAGGACAAGGCCCATGGTGTCTGTGGTGATGATTGGCCAGGTATCTGGAGTGGGACCTGCCTGAAGAGCCCCAGCTGCAGGACTGACCAAACGAGGGCCCACCACTGGGAGAGCCCCCAGAGGACATAGGCATGTCCAGAACTCATTGCTGGATTTGAGGGAGCGACACCAGCTCTTTCCCACCAGGCACACACTCCTCTCCACTGAAGTCACCTTGTCACTATGACAGGAAAGTCTGTGGCGAAGGTGGTGGCTGTGTGTCAAGGGAGCCTTTTCCCATTCCTCTACTGACTGGGCACAGGGATAACAAGTGTGATAAGAGAGGGTGTTTGCACCGTGTTATAAGCTAGCATTTATCGAGCACTTAGGACGTTCCAGGCCCTGTGTTAAGTGCTCTGCATCTGTTATCTATCATACTTAAATGGCCAATCTACAGGGTAGATGTTATCACCCCCATTTAACAGATGATGGAACTGAGGTTTTGAATGGTTTTGTCACTAGCCTGAAGACAAACAACTGGTAAGTGGGGGAGCTGGGTTTCAAATCCAGTAAGAGCCGGGGTTGGGACACTTTTTCTGTAAAGGGCCAGACAGCAAACATTTTAGGCTTTGCAGGCCTACACGAATACAGACTCTGTCACTGCAGCACGAAAGTGGCCATATATAAAATGTAAACAAACGGATGTGGCTCTGTTCCAATAAAACTTTATTTATGGACACTGAAATTTGAATTTCATGTTACTTTCATGTGCCACAAAATATTCTTTTGCTTTCCCCCCTCAACCACTTAAAAATGTAAAAATCACAGGCCATACAAAAACAGGCGGTGGGCTAGTCTGCTGACCACTGCTCCACAGGCAGCACACTCAACCACACCGTTTCCGGCCTCTAATCATGAAGACCAGCCTTTGGCATTATTGCAGAACTCAGCCACGTCTATCTCCTGCCACACAGACCCCACACTCCAGCCCCAGAGGCAGCCAGCAGGCAGTGAGCACTGGACGAGGGCTCACCCTCACTCACCCTGTCCCAAGCCCTATGTGCAGCACTTAAAAGCATAAGTGAATTTTAACCCACACCAGCTGGCAGTCCTGTGATTTCCCCCTTTTTACAGAGGAAGGAACAGAGGTACAGAGAGTTTAAATCCCTTGCCTGAGGTCACCCAGTTGTACACGTGAGAGGTGAAGCCAGAATTTGAACCCAGGCTGTCGAACCTGAGCTCTACCATTGCTATGCTGGAGCCCAGCCTGGGCCCGCAGCCAGACTGTCTGGGTTTGAGTACGACAAGGCACTGCACATAAGCCCTTGGCACAGAGTCTGGAACACATTAAGGGTTGATAAATGTTAGCTGCTAATATCATTAAGACTACTGTTACTACCACTATGGGCTAGCTATGTGGCCTTCAGCAAGTTGCTGCCTCTGTCAGCCTTGGTGAGGTCTCTAAATAGCTGCCAGCTTCAATGTTTTTCAGCCATATGAGGTTGCAGAGGGCTCCTTGTTTTCCTTGGGTCTGAAGTTGAGTTTAAACCTCTTTAGCTGGCCCTGAGGGGATCAGGATCCTTGCCTGGGGGCCACACAAGAGCCACAGAGGAGGTGGGGCAGAGTGGAAGGGTGGGGGGAACAACACACAGTATACCGAAAGGCCGGCCCAGATGAGAGCTGGGAGCTCTCTTTCTTCCAGCGACAGAGCCAACTATTTCTCACCAAAAATCTATTATGTTCCCCTGTAATTCGATCAGGCAAGAAGGGGGCCCCAAATTAAGTCTGGAACTAGCAAATTATCTTCTAATTGCACCCTCTGATTTCCATCTGATGAACAGAGTGCGGATGGAAGAAAATGCAAGCCACAAAGAGACGGGGCCAGGGAGCCCATGAGCATAACTCCTCTTGACATTTCACACAGCTCTGCTGTTCCAGCGGCGGCGGGTGCAGTGAGTCGGTGTCTAGGAATGCGAGCAGGAGGCTGCAGGCGCTCTCCATCCCCCCTACTCCCCTCACAAAGGACTCAGTGGGTGGGTGGGTGTGTGGGGAACTAGTGTAAGGACCTCTCAATGCCATAAAACTGCCTCCCCCTGGAAAAGGTGTGGCTGCCTCCCCCAGTGCTGACCTGAAGCGGAGGCCCCTCCAAGGTGGAGTCCACTTGACCCCTATAAATCCAGACCGCAGGAGGAACCATGAAGGACGCGAAACCACCAGACGTGAGAAGCCGCTGGCTGATCAGACCCAAGCGTGCGGCTCCTCAGGGCCAACTTCAAAGGGCTCCAACCCCCCCAGAACTGGGAGGCGGGAGGTCACAATGGAGGCTGTACTTCTCCTGCCCCTGGATACTGGTTCTGGGTGGAAAGCTGCTCTTCTAGGTACCAGAGCAGCTGGCACAGGATTCAGAGGCTGCGGCTGCCAGAGGCAACTGCAGGGATCCTTGGACTGGTAGTGACGGACGGGATAAGATGGCAGGGGAGGTACTAATCTCCTGCACATTTCACAAGTTGGAAACCTGGAGGAGAGCCCAGCAAACCGACTCCTCGGAACCAGCTGAGACACTGGGCTTCAAGGCGGCTGCGAAGCTGGCAAGGACAGCCTTCAGGGCCAGCGGCCCCAAGTGAGTGCTCTGGGGAGCAGTGGTGAATGAATGAATCACCCCAACCTCTTCTTAGAAGGCAGCTCTGGTCAGATAACCTGAAGCCCAAGGAACTGTGTCCGTGTGGGGCCCTCTACTGGCCGGGAGGACTCCATCCAGGGACGGGAGCTCGGGGACCTTGGAAGGGGAGCGGTGTCATCCCCATCTGCTGTTTTTCTTGCCTCTGCTCCCCCTCAATTCCAGTTCACTTTCCATACTAAAGCAGCAGTCAGATGAGGGTCCCTGCAAGTCTACTGCTAGAAATTTTGCCCAGAGAAATATACCTACAAACGTGCCAAGACCTGTGTCCAGCATGGTTTCATGCTGAAAGATGAGGAACAATCCATGTGCCCATCAGCAGGGATGGGCTACATGCAATCTCACTTCCATGTGACAGAATACTACGCAGATGTTAATAATAATGAGGTAGGGGCCTCCCTCGTGGTGCAGTGGTTAAGAATCCGCCTGCCAATGCAGGGGATACGGGTTCAAGCCCTGGTCTGGGAAGATCCCACAGGCTGTGGAGCAACTAAGCCCATGTGCCACAACTACTGAGCCTGTGCTCTAGAGCTCACGAGCCACAACTACCGAGCCCATGTGCCACAACTACTGGAGCCCGCGCCTAGAGCCTGTGCTCCGCAACAACAGAAGTCACTGCAATGAGAAGCCCGCGCACCGCAACGAAGAGTAGCCCCCGCTCACCACAACTAGAGAAAGCCCGCATTCAGCAACAAAGACCCAACGCAGCCAAAAAATAAATAAATTAATTAATATTTTAAAAATAATAATAATAATGAGGTAGATCCTAGGGTCCTGAAACAGAAACTGTCCTGGGTAAGGGGTTACGTGAAAAATCCAGGCATCAGAGAGAGTGTGCAGTATGATCCCACCGTTTCAAAAGTCTATGCACGTAATCCTTAGAGACCACCTGGCGGACTCTATCACGTAGCTGTTGGTTTCTCTTCAGGGTAGTGAGACAAGCAGCACAGAGGAAACAGCATTCATTTTCTACCTTTTGATACTGCTTACATTTTTTCTTACACTTAAGTGCTGCTTTTTAAAATGATAAATGGACAAAAACAAACAGAAGTCCTGGGACCTCACTGGTGGTCCAGTGATTAAGAATCCACCTTCTGGGCTTCTCTGGTGCAGTGGTTAAGAACCTGCCTGCCAATGCAAGGGACATGGGTTTGAGCCCTGGCCCAGGAAGATTCTACATGCTGCGGAGCAACTAAGCCCATGTGCCACAACTACTGAGCCTGAGCTCTAGAGCCCGCAAGCCACAACTACTGAGCCCACTTGCCATAACTACGAAGCCTGCGTGCCTAGAGCCCGTGCTCCGCAACAAGAGAAGCCACAACAGTAAGAAGCCCGTGCATCGCAACGAAGAGTAGCCCCTGCTCACCGCAACTAGAGAAAGCCCACGCACAGCAATGAAGAGGAAAAAAAAAAAAGCAAACAAAAAGAATCCACCTTCCAATGCAGGGGATACGGGTTCAATCCCTGGTCAGGGAACTAAGATCCCACATGCTGCGGGGCAACTAAGCCTGTGCACCGCAACTACTGAGCCCATGCACCACACCTAGAGAAGCCCGTGAACCGCAACTAGAGAAGCCAGCTCACCGCAATGAAAAGAAACCCACGTGCCACAACAAAGACCCAGCGCAGCCAAAAAAAACAAAAGTCCCATGGTTTAGAGTAAACACCTTCTCACGTGTTTTTCCTAGTGCTCCTGTCCAGAGGCAAAGGCTGCTTGGGTGCCCTGCACTCAGGACCCCCAGGGCTGTCTCTCCAGCTTCCCTCCTGGTACACCACTCCGGCCACCTCCCGCCCCACTCTACTTCCTGACCCAGCCACGTAGGCTCTCCCTGGGCAGTCCCAAGCCTTTGCTCCCTTAGCTTCCATAGCCTCCTCCACCTCCAGCTGGTGACTGTCTCCTTTTTTTTTTTTTTTTAAATTAATTAATTTTTTTTTGGCTGCGTTGGGTCTTCGTTGCTGAACGCAGGCTTTCTCTAGTTGTGGTGAGTGGGGGCTACTCTTCGTTGCGGTGTGCGGGCTTCTCATTGTGGCAGCTTCTCTTGTTGCAGAGCATGGGCTCAGCAGTTGTGGCTCGTGGGCTCTAGAGCACAGGCTCAGTAGCTGTGGCACATAAGCTTAGTTGCTCCGCAGCATGTGGGATCTTCCCGGACCAGGGCTCAAACTCGTGTCCCTGTATTGGCACGTGATTCTTAACCACTGCGCCACCAGGGAAGCCTCTGTCTCCTCCTTTTTCCAGGCCCACCTCCAAAAGAGCACTCAGTGTCCTCTGGAAAGGGTTTCCTTGACACATCCCCAAGCACATCACACACAGGAGGGGCTTGGAGCCCGTACCTGTTTACCTCCAGATCGAATACATGAGGCCCACCCCTGACATTCGCAGATGCCTAGTAAATGATTCAGGACCCCCATTACGAGCAACTTCTAGAGTGGTGATAACTAAGGTTTACAATGCGTTTTCAATTTACAAAGGGCTTTTATGCTCATCATCCAGGTTAGTCCCTGCAACAACCTCAAAAGGAGTACGTACAGCACAGACAGGGCAAGGGAAGCTGAGGGATGTTAGGTAATCCATCTAAGGTTACTGCGGGGAAGTGCAGGACTGAGATTAAAAGCCGGGTTTGCTGACCTCCAATCCCATGCCCCTTCCTCAACAGGAACCCTAATGAGGCATTCAGGAATCCAGCCTCTCCAACACCTACCCAGGGCCCCGAAGTGCTGGGTATGCTGAACTCCTCCATCTGATTTCTCCAGATTTTCTGCCCACATTCTTATCGTCAGGATATCATGAAAGCAATTGCCTTGTGGAAATCAAGAGGGTCTCGTGACCAACAACCCAGTGAAAACATGAAGTCAGGTCTAACGAGTCATGACTGATCCACCACTGCTGAATCCTTGTGATCAGCCCCCTTCCTAAATGCTCACTGTCTACCTATTCCATCATCTGCAAAATTCCACAGAATTCCACCAGAATTTGTCCACAAAATCCCATTCAGAATTCTGTGAAGGAGTCAAGTCAGAAGAATTCTAAGTTCACTTTTTCCAGTATCTCCTTTTTTCCTCCTTTTTGAAAACTGGGCCAGTTAGCGACCTCCATTCTTATTTCACTATTAGATCCCCAACGCCTGGTACACGGCAGGTATGGAACAAACTATACTTGGGGTATTACCCCACCTCCACGGTTTTTCAAAAGTAACTGTTGCTGTGCCAATAAGGTCTCTCCGCTTTTTCTTCCTTCAAAATATTAGGAAATAATTTTTCCAGTCTGAAAATCTAAACACATTTCATGTGACTGGGTACCCTCATACATCTTGGGCTTTCTACACTCCCTTCCGAGTTTCAAGGGACTGGACTATATCTCTAAGGTTCTCTCCAGATTTCCAGGATACCTGATTAAGCTGGATGCCAAGGACTGTCTTTTGCCCTGTGTTTCTTAACACGACACCACGTTCCAGAAGTCGTGGACACTTGGCTCCCTTTCTGTAAAACACTGACCAAGCAACATGAGCCCCACACTGGGGTGGGCTTGTTCTCATACACTTTCATTTAATTCTCATAAGCCTGTGAGGTTGGGATGTCATCTCCTTGTTATGTATGAAGAACTGAAGTCCTAATAGAAGGTCATTCAAGGTTACAGGTCTAGGAATTGGCAGAGCTGGGATTTAACCCAAGACTTTGGATTCCAGGTCCAAGACACTAAAGTTGCTTCAAATAACTATTTTATACTTGCTATTTGATTTACAATGGCGTTTTTTTTCTTTTTTCTTTTTTTTTTGTGGTACGTGGGCCTCTCACTGTTGCGGCCCCTCCCATTGCGGAGCACAGGCTCCGGATGCGCAGGCTCAGCGGCCATGGCTCACGGGCCCAGGTGCTCCGCGGCATGTGGGACCCTCCCGGACCGGGGCACGAACCCACGTCCCCTGCATCGGCAGGCAGACCCTCAACCACTGCGCCACCAGGGAAGCCCTACAGTGGCGTTTTTAAGTTTGGTCGAAAGAACTGCGGTATCGGACACCCCTGGGCAGCTTGTTGAAAGTGATGATTCCTGGACCTACCCCAGGCTGATATAATAATAATTGCTGAGAGCGAGCCCAAGTATTGCATTTTACAGAAGCCCCGGTGTTTCTGATGCAGACTGAAAGCTGAAACCACTGCTTTCCTCTTTCGTGTGCTCTTCCACTTGATTCCACTCTACTCTCACACGAACCCTGAGAAGCAGTCAGCACAAATCACTAGCATCCCCTTGTTACAAATGAGGAAATGACTGCAAGGCAGCTTGTTCATCTTCTTATTCTGGATGCAGCTTAAGTACAGAAATGTTTGGTGGTTGACATTCTGTACAGCCTTGGCTCACTGGGGACTTCCACCCTCCTGGTGCTGTTCTTATTCATGTGTAACACACAGTAGCTGCCTCTGTCTTTTTTTTTTTTTTTTTTTTTCCAGTCTGAAAATCTAAACACATTTCATGTGACTGGGTACCCTCATACATCTTGGGCTTTCTACACTCCCTTCCGAGTTTCAAGGGACTGGACTATATCTCTAAGGTTCTCTCCAGATTTCCAGGATACCTGATTAAGCTGGATGCCAAGGACTGTCTTTTGCCCTGTGTTTCTTAACACGACACCACGTTCCAGAAGTCGTGGACACTTGGCTCCCTTTCTGTAAAACACTGACCAAGCAACATGAGCCCCACACTGGGGTGGGCTTGTTCTCATACACTTTCATTTAATTCTCATAAGCCTGTGAGGTTGGGATGTCATCTCCTTGTTATGTATGAAGAACTGAAGTCCTAATAGAAGGTCATTCAAGGTTACAGGTCTAGGAATTGGCAGAGCTGGGATTTAACCCAAGACTTTGGATTCCAGGTCCAAGACACTAAAGTTGCTTCAAATAACTATTTTATACTTGCTATTTGATTTACAATGGCGTTTTTTTTCTTTTTTCTTTTTTTTTTGTGGTACGTGGGCCTCTCACTGTTGCGGCCCCTCCCATTGCGGAGCACAGGCTCCGGATGCGCAGGCTCAGCGGCCATGGCTCACGGGCCCAGGTGCTCCGCGGCATGTGGGACCCTCCCGGACCGGGGCACGAACCCACGTCCCCTGCATCGGCAGGCAGACCCTCAACCACTGCGCCACCAGGGAAGCCCTACAGTGGCGTTTTTAAGTTTGGTCGAAAGAACTGCGGTATCGGACACCCCTGGGCAGCTTGTTGAAAGTGATGATTCCTGGACCTACCCCAGGCTGATATAATAATAATTGCTGAGAGCGAGCCCAAGTATTGCATTTTACAGAAGCCCCGGTGTTTCTGATGCAGACTGAAAGCTGAAACCACTGCTTTCCTCTTTCGTGTGCTCTTCCACTTGATTCCACTCTACTCTCACACGAACCCTGAGAAGCAGTCAGCACAAATCACTAGCATCCCCTTGTTACAAATGAGGAAATGACTGCAAGGCAGCTTGTTCATCTTCTTATTCTGGATGCAGCTTAAGTACAGAAATGTTTGGTGGTTGACATTCTGTACAGCCTTGGCTCACTGGGGACTTCCACCCTCCTGGTGCTGTTCTTATTCATGTGTAACACACAGTAGCTGCCTCTGTCTTTTTTTTTTTTTTTTTTTTTTTTTTTTTTTGGCGGTACGTGGGCCTCTCACTGTTGTGGCCTCTCCCCTTGTGGAGCACAGGCTCCGGCCCCGCAGGCTCAGCGGCCATGGCTCACAGGCCCAGCCGCTCCGCGGCATGTGGGATCTTCCCAGACCGGGGCACGAACCCATGTCCCCTTGCATCGGCAGGCGGACTCTCAACCACTGTGCCACCAGGGAAGCCCATGCCTCTGTCTTTTCCTCACTGACACCGCAGTGTTGCTCAAGGTACAGTGGGAAAAGGTGACTCCGGAATATAGGGTCTTCTCATGAAAAGGCAGCCTTTGGAACTGAAACAAGTTAACAAAACAAAACGCAAGGGCTGACAAAAACAAAAACAGCAGGTGCTGCTGCAAGAGTCAGTGCTACTGATGGGAGTGGAGTGGGGAACCCCCTGTTCTAACCAGGATCACCACCGGGCCGCCTCAGTGAGGCAGGACCAGAAGGTGACTGACATGTAGGAGAAAACCACCCTAATTCAAACCTGAAACCTGGCTTGAGGTACTGGGAGGTTTTTCCTGGTAATAGGGAGGAGTGTGGAGACAGAGAGCTTGTTAGCACCCTTCCAGCACTGCCCAAGCGAGGAGGGATTCTAGCCCTTGCGGGAAAACTACAAGGCTAGCACAGTGGGCTGGGCAGTGCAGAAGGCATGCCATCCCTCAAGGCTGCAGCATTGCTGATTTTAGACTCCAGAATGACATTTATAGACAGAGGTCTTATTCTATGCCCCCATTTCAGAAGAAGAGCTCTTGCCTGGGAGAATACTGCAGAACAAAGATATGGGGATGATGTGCACTGGAAGGGCTTTATCCAAGTGTCAAAAGAGAAAGATGGTTGTTCGATAAAAACATGATTCGCCCAACAAGCACTGAGTGCCCGCTGCGTTCTTGGCACTCTGCCGAGCTCTGGGAAACAAAGATGAACTGGATGTGGCTCCGGACTCAGAGAATTTCATACTCCGAGACTGATGTTAGACGTGTAAACAGATACTGACAGGGCCACGACTGAGGTTATACAAGGAGAGTAACAAAGAGAGAGAAAAAGGCTCCTCTGATTGGTGGGGAGGAGTGTGGGTGCATTCGGGGAGGCTCCTCCACAGAGGACTGGCTGCAACGGCTGAGTCTAACAGGCTGATTGCCAGGCAGACAAGAGGCATTCCACCTGAAGGAACAACATGTGCAAAAGCACTGAGGCGGAACAGGGGAAGGTCCATCTGCTGCAGCACAGGGCGCATGTGAAGAGCGAGCAGAGGGGAGGATGGGGGAAGAGGGCACGGCAGACCACCAAGAGTCAGGTCCCAGGTGGTGGGACAGGTGGTGAGGAGTTATCAGAGGTATTTAAGCAAGCAGAGGCTCCCAACGAAGAAAACACAAAGCCTGAAACACCAAAGAGCGCTGGTCCTTAGCTGCCAGTTCCTCTCCCTGAACAGGCATTTGTCTCAAGTCCACAGCTGGCTGTGTGTACATCCACTGAAGCCTGCTGGCCAACCAGTGTTCACTAACAGCAGACCACGGCTTCATCCTCAGGCCACGTCTCCACCGACGTGGTCCTTTTAACACCTGAGATTTGCCTGCATGAGCTGTAAAAGAACAGGGTCGCAACCCCTTTGTAGATAATTATCCACTGTTGCTCTGTAACACTAATATTAGAAAACTGAATGTTTAACATTCAGTGTCAAATGCTGTGTTTACACATTCTTCCCCTGACTGCACGGGGAAAGAGGGCTTTGGATACCTTGACAAATCTCCGGGAAATGTCTGGATGTCTGGCAAAAGACCTGAAAATCTAACCTGGCTGACAACAAACTTGCTGTGTGATCTAAGGCAAGCCATTAAACATCTCTGGGCTTCCATTTCTTCCTCTGTAGGAGGAAGGAGTTAGGTGAGCAAAACATTCTACACCAGTAGGTCAATGCTGAAGGGCTGTGGTCAGAGAAACGCTGACAGGCTGAACACCCACAGACCTCTCCAAGGCTAGGGTCACCTTGGTGAATCCAGGACCCTAATTCAGGCCTCATTTTTGATCTTTTAGGTCCAGGAACAGGACTTCATAGTATCCAGAGAGGTGCAGACATTCTAGGATGTGTCTATCCTAACCATTTATTAACCTCTGTCCACTTATGAATTGGCCCTTGAAATCAGAACACCACATCCCCTGTACAGGTGCTGCTCCCTGATCCTTCCTGTCATCAAGAATCCCAGGAAGCCGAGTTAGGCATCAGAAGGCTGCACTGTGAGCATGGACTTAAAATACAGGGAAATGAGGAGCCATGGAGAGAAATTTCTTTCTGGCAGCCATGAGCTAGCCAAACCAGCCCCGCCTACAACAAAGAACACTCTTCTGGTGACTAAACCCAGATTCGGTATCTCTATGTGGACATACTTCTAGTTTTGCATACTTCTAGTTTTGCCGAACTTTTCACTTACTGTTTCACTGTTGGCCACTCATTTTTCTACTGGTTTTTAAACTAATTTTTAATTGAAAAAAAAATCATTACTTCTTTAGATATGTAACAATCACCAATTCACGTACTATTCAGCCCTGGCAGACACTGGGCTCCCTGGGAGCTACTAACAAATGGCTAACTGTCATGGGCACTCACTCTGCAAGCCCTGGTCCCACCAGGGCCACGCATGGCTTCACTCACTCACCCCTCACAATAACATGACGAGGCAGGCACTAGGCTACTTTCTCCATTTCATATATGAGGAAACAAAGCACAGAAAGGGTAAGTAACTTGCCCAAGGTGCACAGCTAATAAATGGCAGGACCAGGATTCTAACCCAAGCAATCTGGTTCTAGAGTCTTTCTTAACTACCACACAATACTGCTCTTGTTACACACAGATCCAACTAGTTTAACTCCCAAAGGACAAACTTCATTTCCAAGTTCTTGGGGAATCGCCAAACCATCCACCCGCTCCCTGCCATAAATCACCCACAAGTAAAAGATACTTTTTTTTCCCCACTTTATACTCAATGGGCATCTTTAGCTAATGCCATCCTTCAAAGATTTCTAAAAATTTGAAAAACAAATAAATTTAAAAACTTGTGATTAGAATTGGGATTTGTCAGATTTCAGGACAGTTCATAACTAGTTTGGGCCATAGTTGAACATTTCTCTTTCTCTCTCCAGGGCTTGCTCCTGTCTGGACTGTACCTACAGAGTACAGCTCAAGACCTGCTGCTGGACAGGAGGACTCCTTCGTCAGCCTCTTTGGCTCCTTTGGGGGGCAGAAGACAAATCTTTCACTTTTCACTCGACACTTGTAGGCAATTGTCCCAAATAACCCAATGTCTGGAACCAATTCCTCCCTGCCATTTACAGTAACTGCAGCCACGGTGGCTGCTAAGGGAGGGATGTGGGGAAGGGGAAGGGCAGGGAAAGGCCTCACTTTCATCACATCACTTGGCCACCTCAGGCAATTCATTCAACAAATATCCCTCCCATGCCAACATGTGCTCAGTGGTGACACATAAAGGGCAAAAAACCCTGTGGTCCCTGACCAAGTTATGCTAGCATATTAGAGACCTCAGGATGTCACTAAGGAGATGAGCAAATGAATAAATGTGAGATTAAACCCACAAAAAATGCTTCAAGGGAAGGTCTATGAAAGCATAAAACAGGGGCCACAACCTATTCTGTAACTATTTCCCTGAGACATCTGTTCCTCACCCAGGTAAAGACTTGAAGGATGAGTAGGTGTTAACTAGGCGAAAAGAGGGTGAGAGAGCATTCCAGGCAGAGGCAGCAGGATCAAAGGCCTTGTCAAAAGGAAGAAGGGCGAGTTTTGGACCTGTGAAGAGCAGCAAGGCTGAAGTAGAGGAAACGGGAGGCTATGGGGCGAGGCCAGACCATGGGGAACTCTACAGGCCACAGAAAGGACTTTGGCCTTTATCCAAGAATGCTGGAGAGTCGTTGAAGTGTATGAGGACAGAGAGATAGAGTGTGACGTGGTCAGATTTTTTTTCTTTTTCTTTTTCTTTTTTTTTGCGGCACGTGGGCCTCTCACTGTTGTGGCCTCTCCCGTTGCGGAGCACAGCCTCCGGACACGCAGGCTCAGTGGCCATGGCTCAAGGGCCCAGCTGCTCTGTGGGATGTGGGATCTTCCCAGACCGAGGCACGAACCTGTGTCCCCTGCATCGGCAGGCAGACTCTCAACCACTGCACTACCAGGGAAGCCCAGATTTTTTTTCTTTTTAAAGATCACTCACTCTGGCGGCTCTGTGGAGAATGTATTGGGGGTCCAGAGCGACCATGGACAGTTAGAAGGCTACTGTGGTCATCAGGTGAGGGATGATGGTGAACTGGAACATGGTGGTGATAGGAGAAATGGAAAGACGTGAACGCATTCAAAGTATAATCTGGAGATAAAACTGACAGGCTTGGATATAAGGATGGGAAAGAAGAGGTATCGTGAAGGACACCTGGGTTCTGGCTTGGGCAGTGGGTGGATGGTGATGCCATTCAACAGGACAGGTTACGATGGAAAAGGAGCCAGTTCTGAGGGGAAGATTGAAGGCCCAGCTGGGTCTGAGATGCCTGCAAGACCTCCGAATGGACATGTGAAGTTAACAGCAGGATACTAGTCTAGAACTCAGTGGAGAGGTCTGGACTGCACACCGATTCCATCAGTATGTGGAGTATGTGGTCATCAGCATGTGGAGGACGGGAGCCATGGGGGTGGGTAAGACTGCCCAGGGAGGGAACAGTGAGCCCACCCGGAGGAATGGCAATGTTTCAGAGCTGGATAGAGGGGGGTAAGCAAACTGGTATGACCAGAGAAGTGGGAGGAAACGAAGGGGGCATGGAATGTAAGGAAAGCAAAGGGAAGGGAACGTTTCAAGAGTGACCGAGACACTAATAATAAACGCTAACATATATTAAGTCTTAATTACAGCCAGGCACTCTGCTGAGGGCTTTGAATACATGTTCAAATTTAGTCTGCACAACAACCTTTTGAGGTGGGAACCATTTCACTCTTTTATAGATGAGGAAACTGTGGCAAAGAAAGGTTAAGGTGGTGACTCATGAGGAGCTGGGATGAAAACTCAAGCAGCCTGACTGCAAACTCTGATGCACCTGACTACCTCCAGGGCAGCTCGGGAGGCCATACAAGATGAGGACTGAAGAGTGGCCAGCGGACGGACTGCTGAGTCTATCCTCTGGGACACCCCCAAGGGAATGTTCCAAGGGAGAGACAGAATGGAAGCCAGACTACAGCCCATTATTAGGAACGCTCCAAGTTTTGACCTGTTTTTCAGCTATCTGAGGGAACCAACTGGGAGATATGACCAATAGGTCCAATCTGTGTCCCCGACAGCAGCTAACTAGGTGCTTTAATACAGTAGATGATGCTCAAAATGAAATGAGAACAGCTCAGGAGCACAGTGTTGCTACGTGCTGCTGCTGACCCTTTACATCACCCCATCCTAATGTTTTCAGAGTGCTCTCTGATGTGTTACCTCCGTGATCCTCACAACGACCTCATGAGGTGGGTTACTTTCACCACATCTTAGAGATAGGAAACTGAGGCTCATCACAGCTAAGGAACTTGCCCACAGTTACACAGCTGGCCTGGCTCAGCTAAGGCTCAAATCCAGGTCTTCTGACTCCAGGTCTAATGTTCTTTCGTGGGAGTCACAGTGGAAAGAAGACCCTTCTTTGGAGCCAGAGAGACCTAACTTTGAGTGTCAGCTCTGTGTGACCCTGGGCAAGTTACTCTACCTTTCTGGGCCTTCCTGTATAAAATGGGGTTGTAGGGTTACCATGAGGGTTGAATCAGATAATCTAAGTGAAACTCCCAATACAATGCTTAGTAAATTATCAGTCGTCCATCCCTGGCCCCACTCCCACCCCCTCCATCTCTGCCCTGGACAGCCAATGTGGGGCTTCTACAGGGTCTTAGTTTTCTTTTTCCAAAGAACAGAGCAGGATTAAGGCACATTGAAGGTCACAAGTTGCTGCTACATATTAGAAGTCCCACTCTGTTCATGTTGGAGTCCCTTGTCGGGGCAGAAGAAGGCCCAGGTGTTTGTCCTTCCCCTTCCCTGCGGGGCAAGCCCCAGGCCCCAGGCATCTGTCCAGCAGCCAGCCTTAATGACCTGCTGGCTGGCAGTTTCCTTAGAGATAAACTAGACAAACTAGAATCAAAGGCTTTTGGGTCAATAAACGGGACAGCAACACCAACAGTACAACAGCAGAGGGCAGGGTTGCTCCACTGACTTCCACACCAGGAGCCAGAGACCCAGAAGAAATTTAACAGCACTTTTACTGACACTAGAGAGTTCATGAAGCCTTTGAACCAATGTCCTTCAGTGTTATCTGACACCACCAGTGTGTGGAGGGTGATTTCTTTTCACCCTGAAGGTACAGAAGAGGAAACTGAGCCTCAGGGAGGGTAAATGACTGCCCTAGTCAGGAATGCAAAGACTCTGGTAAGCAAGGAGTCAGGATGCCTGGGTTCAAATCCCAACTATGCCAGTTACTAGCTCTGTGACTGTAGCAAGTACCCTCCATTTCCCTATATTTGTAAAATAAGTAAGACCAGTACCACATTAGGTTGTTGTAGGAATTAAATGAGATAATGTACGTGACATACACTTAGGACAGTGTCTGGTGCAGAGTAAGCACTCAATAAATGGTACCTGTTACTGTAATTATCATTCTACTGCGCTTGTTTGGATGGGGGTATGGGTGAGAAAATGAGCACACCTTTTAGCACCGCAGAAAACACTGTCGTCAGCCAGCCCATTATACCACAGTCTCGGTCGCTACATGTGTGATTTCTTCACTGGGCTTTCCTGGAGTCACAAATTTAGAGGAAATGGTCTGTAGCTTGATGAAGTGACAACAGCTTTCTATCTGCATCATCCCTTTTCCAGAGCATCGCCATTAGAAAACACTTCTCCAAAGAGAAAGCTGTTCGCGATCCTGAGAAAGGAGGCCCTGAAAGTTCCCAGGAGCCTTAAGAATGGTGGAGTTTCCCCTGTGATAATGCTGTCAGGAATTGGGTCAAACAACAGAGTTCCAGGTAGGGGCCATAAAGACTAATAGAGGCAGTTTTTCCCTCCTCCCACAATCTCTCCTCCTTGGCCAAACACCTCTGACTAGGGGGAAAGGACAATCAAGGACAATCGTCAGAAAACTTGTCAAGTTTCCCTGGTTTGCCAACATGCCAAGAGACCAGGTCACCATTCATAGCTTCTCATTTTAACCTAAACTACAAACAATGTGCAGTCCGGCTGCTTTCCTGGCCTCCCCCAGAGAGAGGGAGCCAGTTCCTGAGAGCTTCAGAGAGAATGGCCCCAGCTCTAGAACCAACAGCACTGCTCAAGAAGGAAGGTCAGAGGTACGGAGTCCAAACAGGCCCGCTGCGAAGGCTGAGGAGAGGAAGCGGGGGGCGGGGCGGGGGGCTGGTCAGCCAAGCATCCAGAGATCAGAGAGATCCTGGCTGGACGCCCAACTGCACCAGCACAATTATGGACTTCCAGGAGGTACGTTAACTGGCCTCCAAAGTACAGCCCCAGGTCCCAGCCGTAAGTGGCTTCCTATTGTCTGGGCACCTGAGAATCTGGCTTATGTATGTGGCTGTAGATAGGGTATGGGCTAGTGTAAGGAGAAGGCGAGGGGAGGAGTTTGAGCCAAACCCCAGCAATTTCTCCATTCAATATCCAGCCCCACCCTGTGACTAGGAAAACAAAGGTATGGGGGAAGGGGAAAAGAAAAGTCATTTCCTTTATTGTAACTGGAGCCCAGCTGGGTAAGAGTGAGGCTGGAATGGAGTCAGGAAGAATGAATTACTTTGGGTAGCATGGAAGGAGGGTCCTGCTTCTAGCAGGCCTGCACCCAGACACTGTGAATTCATCAGAGAATCACAGATAAGCTGGGGTGAAAGAGACCTTAAAAGACTATTCAGGCTAATGCCTCAGGCTCCTCATAACCCAGGTCGCTTCTGGGGCCAGACAAGTACAATACTTCCCAGCCCGGAAGATATTCCTCCAATTTGGGAAAAAATCAAATTGGCTCCAAAGCAGCCAACCTCCCCAGGGCAAATCACCAGGCTCCATCTGAGGGCTCCATGCCATCCAGTTTTCGTGGGAAAGCTCAGGAGTCAGGAGATGCATCCTTTCAGTAGAGCTGGATCAAAAAGACTCCATCCTTGAGGCAAAGCTGCAAATAAGAGACTGAACCGAGATGCTCTGCTTCCCCCACAGGCATGATCTTTGACTTAACTGTGCCAGGGTGGTTCAAAGTTAACTTTAATCCCCAAGGCTCCACATCAGATGACCAATGAGTGTGTTAAGAGAAGTACACATATGCATGCAGGTATATATAGACACACATTCACAATATAACATAAAGTGACAACTGCTGATTATTAAAGGTTTTCTATGTGTCAGATGCTATGCTAGGGACTTTACATAGGTTATCACATTTAATCCTCCTGAACAACCTTGTGGGATGAATACTATTCTTATCCCTATTTTACAGATGAGGTACCTGAAGTTCAGGGAAGTCACCTACAGTCAGTTAATAAACTGCAAAGCCAGGATTTGAAACCAGTCTCTTCCATAGCCTGAACTCTTTCCCACCAGGATAATGTGCCTTACTTCTTTATGAGCATGTATTTGTGTGTCTGTCTCTTTTATACACATACACACACACACACACACACACACACACACACACACACAGTGCACTCTAACAAGCTAGCATCTTCAGTTCTAGGGCCAGCTCTTTTCATCCATGGCCTGTCTAACTTTTTGACTTTTTGGTTTCAGGCCTTGCATCTGTGATATGAAGGAGTTGTATCATATAGTAGGTGGTTCCTCTAGTTATAGGAGAATCCAGAAATCCCAAAGATTAGCTTGTTCTACCCATTCCTGC
>NW_006780020.1:703098-752501 GCF_000442215.2 Lipotes vexillifer
CTGCTTATTTTGGTTAGAAGATATTCATACAAATGGGAAAACGGCAGGGAACAAATAAACCGTATGGGTTGGAGGCCAAGGAGAGCTTCAGTCTGGGAACTCTGGGTTCTGATGCTGCTCGTTTGCCTCAGTTGTAAAATGAAAAGACTAGCCAGAGGCCCCTGTATCTATGATACTCTGCTCCTATCTTACTAAAAGGCAAAGTAAAAGTGGAATCAAATTCCCCGAGGGTAACCAAGGAGGAGTAACCAAAGCAATCAGATCCACAGAGAAGACTGGAGAGCTCTGAGTTAGAGCTGAAAGGGCAGAAAAATGCTCCAACTCTTCCAGAGGCCAGAGCTCTCCAGGCCAACCCCCCACGTAATTCCCTGGGTGGAGACAAGTGCTTAAAGGTCAATTAAATTTCTTGATATCAGCACAGGGGATGCTTTGCAACATGAGCTGTGTGTGGGAGCTGGAGTTTACAGCACATGGTGCCCAGCTACGGTCTGTCTCATTCTCAGATCTCAGCACAGCCCTGCCACTTCAGACCACGGGGGACCACAAATGCCCACCCAGCCTCCAACGAGGAATGACTGCAGGCCAGGCGCTGTGTTATGCTCTGGAGAATACAAAGACAAGCTCCCACTCTCAAGGATTCCAACCATTCAGTGGGTGGCTACCATGAGCTGGACCCTTGGCATATATGACTTCATTCAGTTTCAACAAGTCTGTGACAGAGATGATTAACACCTTTATTTTCCTGATGAGGAAACAGAGTCTCAGAGAAGAGGAACAAATCTGATATTAAAGTCTGTGTTATTTTCAAGAAACCGAGCTGCCTCCAAACAATAATCTAAGAGCTATAATAAAGTTAATAACAAAAAGCAGGAAACTAGGGAGGCATCCCGTGGTGTAGAAGAGCTGGCTCTGCCAGCTGCACTACAAACAACCCTTGAGGCAACTGTGTAATCAGCAGTGCAGGCATAGGAAAGTTGCTCTTTCTCGGCCTTGGTCTCCTCACCTATAAAGTGAGGGTGCTGGGACACCCCGGAAAGGTCTCCTCCCATCCCAAACCCCCCACCTCTAGCTGCACCCGGCTCATGTGTGGCTCTTCCACTTTCACCTGGTGTTTGCTCACATGCCCTTCCTGGGCATATCCCTTTGCTCCCTGAGCTCCCCCAAAATGGAAACTCTCTAGTAGGAAGCTTGTTTTGTATTTTCTAGAAGATGAAATAGTGCCTGGCCCGCAGCGCACTGGCAAAGACAGGGGTGTGGACCCACTTACCGGAAGCAGGAGCTGTGCCAGGCTTCGCTGACAGTCCTGTACAACCTCTGGTTCAGAGTGACATGGTCTCCACAGCCCCGACACCTCCAGGCATCTTCACCTGCAAACAAAACCAAGGGGCTCAGAGGCCGAAGAAGCAGGGGTGCAGGGATGGGATTCCTACCATGTAGAAGAAGACCAAGTTAACAGACTCTCATACTGAAAGGGCTGGGTGATGCTCTGCTGGATGCACAGCTCCCTCCTCCACAATATCCCTGGGGAGCGCTCATCTAGCTGTTCATCTCCCCACCACAGGGAATTCCTGGCCTCAAAAGTAGCCTCATTTTTTTTTTTTTTTTTTTTTTTTTTTGCAGAGCACAGGCTCCGGACTCGCAGGCCCAGCGGCCATGGCTCACAGGCCCAGCCGCTCCATGGCATGTGGGATCCTCCCACACCGGGGCACGAACCCGTGTCCCCTGCATCGGCAGGCAGACTCTCAACCACTGCGCCACCAGGGAAGCCCCCTCATTTTTTAAAATGAGACTTTTAAAAAAATGGTTCTGGTTGTTGCTTTTTCTACTGAAACAAAACCTGCCTTCTCCTTTCCTTCAGCCCTTGCTTATAGTTCTGAGTAGATGAAATGAACAGTCTCTTTATTTTCGGGTCACCCTTTCCTACAATGGTCCCCAGCCAGCACCCAGAAATTTCTCCTCTCTAGGTTACACGTGTTGCTGCCTTTCCCCATTCTTCAAAAGCCCTGGTAGATTTTCCATCACCCCAATGGTTCCATCATTCATTCAACCAACATCATGGGTCCTCTTGTTGGACCCATGGGTCCAAGCTCTACATTGGAGGCTGCTGGATAAATTACCCCTGCTCCTCAAAGAGGAAATCCACTGGAAAAGAAACATTCTTCCATATTGTACTTTTTCACTAAGATGTTAATTCAGGGGTAGAAGCAAAGTGCCATCTTAGTTCAGAGAAAGAAATTACAAGGGTAGAAGGGAAAGAACAAACATTTAATCCCTCCTATATGCCAAGAACTGTGCTAGATGCTTTCACAGACCCAATCTCATTTAATTCTCAAAACAATCCTGTGAGACAGGTATTATTATATTCATTTAACGGATGAGAGAACTGAAGCTTGGGGCCAGGGATGAAAGGCCAAGCGGCAGAGTTAGCATCCCAACTCGGGTCTGCCCCATTCTAAAGCCTGTGCTCTTTCTAGTTCCTGCTCATTCCACTCAGGGGAGCCAGGAAAGTCTTTGCAGGGGAATCTGAGCCTTGAAAGATGGGCAAGATTTACTACAGGCTGAAAAAGTATGGGGAAGAGCTGTGTAGGCTGAGACATTAGCATGGGCAGTAGCAGAGTCAGTCCACATCTCTCCAAAAGGGACAGAGCACAATACTCCTGGTGTGGCTCAGATGTTAACTTGTTGAAATAAAAGGGCAGCTGAGATCAAGTTGTGGTACCTGACTCAGCCCTAGAAAGCGGGACAAGGTTGTTACAAGACTCCCTTGTGCACCCCGTGTGTGCGGCTTTGTTCTCTCTGGGTAACTCCAGACTGCCACAGGCACAGTGACAGTCACCGGACCCTGTTTTACAGGCACAGGGGCCATGAATAGACAATGCACGGCTTCGGGCACTTCAGGATTGCTTGGCGGCATTCTGGGGCAGCCAGGGCACAGACAGCTGTCCTCATAGCCCAGAGGAGAGTTAAATGAGCTGGCAGAAGGCTTTAAAGCCCGACCCACCTGCTCCTCTCACATACATGTATCACCTCCTGGATCTTAACTTCCTAGACTCTCAAGAGGGAGGGGCCTTTGTGGTTTTGGGTGGTAGTGGTCAGACAGTGCACCATCAACCTCACAAACTCCAAGGCAGAAAAGTCTGAGACACTCATTCAAACTGGGTTATGGGTGAGACAGTGAATTAGTGAGGTTTTTTTTTTTATATTATTATTATTTTTACATCTTTATTGGAGTATAATTGCTTTACAATGTTGTGTTAGTTTCTGCTGTATAACAAAGTGAATCAGCTACACATATACATATATCCCCATATCCCCTCCCTCTTGCGCCTCCCTCCCACCCTCCCTATCCCACCCTTTTAGGGGGTCACAAAGCACCGAGCTGATCTCCCTGTGCTATGCAGCTACTTCCCACTAGCTATCTATTTTACATTTGGTAGTGTATATATGTCCATGCCACTCTCTCACTTCATCCCAGCTTCCCCCCCCTGTGTCCTCAAGTCCATTCTCTATGTCTGCATCTTTATTCCTGTCCTGCCCCTAGGTTCATCAGAACTACTTTTTTAGATTCCATATATGTGTGTTAGCATGTGGTATTTGTTTTTCTCTTTCTGACTTACTTCACTATGTATGACAGACTCTAGGTCCATCTACCTCACTA
The DNA here is from genome assembly GCF_000442215.2 of Lipotes vexillifer. Lineage (NCBI taxonomy): Eukaryota > Metazoa > Chordata > Mammalia > Artiodactyla > Lipotidae > Lipotes > Lipotes vexillifer. The sequence goes on from NW_006780020.1 coordinate 706,757, forward strand.
CAAATAACTCAATTTCGTTTCTTTTTATGGCTGAGTAATATTCCACTGTATATATGTGCCACATCTTCTTTATCCATTCACCTGTCGATGGACACTTAGGTTGCTTTCATGTCCTGGCTGTTGTAAATAGTACTGCGGTGAACACTGTGGTGGTACATGTCTCTTTTTGAATTATGGTTTTCTCAGGGTATATGCCCAGTAGTGGGATTGCTGGGTTATATGGTAGTTCTGTTTTTAGTTTTTTAAAGGAACCTCCATACTGTTTTCCATAGTAGCTGTATCAATTTACATTCCCACCAACAGTGCAAGATGGTTCCCTTTAAGTGAGAGGGTTTTTAATGAACACAGATATCCAAATGAATCTTCCAAATTCTGGAAGTACCAGAGTTTGGGAACTCTTACATGAAAGGGCTTTCAGGCTGCCACCAGCAAATCTCATTATTTTAAGCCACACCTTGTTTCTTGCTTTTACTTTTTAACCGGCAAGGAATAGTCTCTGACCCGACCACCCACTTACTCAACAATTCAACATCTTGGCTCTGAGTGACCTCTGCTTGTTTCCAAAATTCAAAAAGAATCAGGACTTTCCACTGTGAAGATATTCGAGACAACTTGTTATGGCCACACCCTCCAGAGCCTGCCCTGCCCTCCAGTCCTTTTTTTTTTAATATAAATTTATTTATTTTATTTATTTATTTTTGGCTGCGTTGGGTCTTTGTTGATGCGCAAAGGCGCTAGTTGCGGCGAGTGGGGGCTACTCTTCGTTGCGGTGTGTGGGCTTCTCATTGGAGTGGCTTCTCTTGTTGCGGAGCGCAGGCTCTGGGTGCCCGTGCACCAGTAGCTGTGGCACGTGGGCTCAGTAGTTGTGGCCTGCAGGCCCTAGAGCACAGGCTCAGTAGTTGTGGCACACGGGCTTAGTTGCTCCGCGGCATGTGGGATCTTCCCGGACCAGGGCTCAAACCCGTGTCCCATGCATTGGCAGGCGGTTTCTTAACCACTGCGCCACCAGAGAAGTCCCCCTCCAGTCCTGAGAAACTCAACACCATTCAACACTTACATAACACGTGCTCTGTGCTAGGCACTAGGGGCACAAAAATCAAGACCCTCTACTCCCTCCTCTCATAGCCACCTGGCTCCACCTTTGAAATGTCCCTCCAACCCTTCTCTGTCCTTCAGCACAGCCCGAGTTCAGGTGTTTGGCTTCTTTTCCTGGTGTGCTGCACAGTTTTAGCTGGCTCACCCAGACTCCCCAATGTCTACAGAACTCAACTGTTGACTCCACCCCATCCCACCTCTCAGAAGACAGTCTCCACCACCACTCCCTTCTCCACTGGCTCCTTCCAACTGTCATTTACATAAATTCAAGTCTTTCCCATTAAAAAAAATCCTGGACCCCACTTTCTCCTCTAGCTACCACCCTTGCTTCCCCACGTCACAGCCACACATATTAAAAAGTTGTCTAATAGGGAATTCCCTGGCGGTCCAGTGGTTAGGACTCCGTACTTTTACTGCAAGGGCACGGGTTCAATCCCTGGTCGGGGGACTAAGACCCCGCAAGACACGCGGTGCAGCAAAAAAAAAAAAAAAAAAAAAAAAAATTTTCTAATAAAAAACAAACTTATGGCTACCAAAGGAGAAAAGGCAGGGAGGGATAAATTAGGAGTTTGGGATTAACAGATACACACTACTATATATAAAACAGATAAACAACAGGAGCTACTGTACAGCATGGGGAACTATATTCAATATCCTGTAATAAAACACAATGGAAAAGAATATGAAGAAGAATATATATATATATATGTATAACTGAATCATTTTGTTGTATACCAGAAACTGATACATTGTAAATCAACTATACTTCAATTAAAAAAAAAAAAAAAGTTGTCTACACATCACTGCCTTCGTTTCTTCACTTCCTATTTACTGCCCAATCCACTGCAGTTTGACTTCCACCCCCACCATTTCTCTGAAACTGTCTCACCAAGGTCAACAGTGACCGCTTATTGCTAAATTCAATGGACATGCTTCAGTCATTCTTTTAGCAAGTATTTATTGCATGCCAACTATGTGTCTAACACCATGCTCGGGAAAGAGCAGCAAACAAGAGAGAGATTAAACATAGAGCAGATATTAAACAATAACATAATTATTTTCATTATAATTGGGGCAAGTGGTAGGAAGAAGATATCAAGTTCATAACTAGGCAAATGGGGTTGGGTAGGGCAAACAAGAACATATTCCTTAAGGAAGTAATTTCCAAGCTGAGCTCTAAAGGATGAATAGAAATTAACCAGGCAAAAGGAGGAGGAAAGGGTAACACTGGAGACTGTGATGGCGGGGAGATCTGTGTAAAGGTCCTGAGGCAGGAACACAAACTCCTCACTCATCACTAAAGCTGGCTCTTGTTAGCTCCTAAGGACTAAGGAACTAAGACCAGTCCCTGGCCTACTACAGTTCCTCAAGAAACATTGAAAGAAGGGATGGCCCTCCACAAGGTGGCCCCAAAGAACCTTTATCTTTCAACCTTCTGTACAAACGAATGCTCTAGTCACATCTTGATTTATTTTTTATTCCTGCCACACAAACGCATCGTCTTGTATCCTAACATTCACACCTATAGCTACTCTGTGTGTTTAGGATACTTTATTTACCCACCTTTTCCTCCCTTAATCAGACTTCCATCCTTCCTTGATGGTCCCCCAAAGGCAGGAAGTGTTTGTTTCACTTGGTCTATTACCTGTTTTATAGCATTTGTTCTATAACTACAGTTCATTATGTTTCTGTCTCCTTTAGTCCCTTCCTCTCTGCACCACTGCCCCCAGCTCCAAGCGGCAAAGACTGCATCTTGATCATCTTCAAATCTCCAGGGCCTAGCATGAAGTCTGGTGCAGAACTGACACTCCTTTGTGTGGCAAATCCAACTGAAAAACTGGACCCAACTGCCAGCTATAAAGGTAATTTCCAAAGATAAGCTCCAACGGTCAGCAGCAATGATTCACCTGGAATGTGTCCTGGCTCCCCCGGGACTACCTCCAGGTAAAGTCACATGTAAACACACATGCCTCAGTCTGTCACATTGTACCTGAGGGAGGCTATTCACCCAGAGCCTTCAGCCTCCCAAACCCAGACTTTCTTCAAAAATACTCTTGGCCTCTTCAGCTCCCTTACACAGCCCTAAAAGTCAATGATCCTAACTCTCTTACAACCTTCATTCTAGGAAATGTAAGAGAAATGTAATAATACAAAGTCTTGGAGATTTCTGTGAGGCCTAGTGGAAGACCAGTCCAGGGTCCAGTCCGCCTGGGAAAGTCTTCCTCTAGGAAAAGACCTCATTGCACCAGGCTGTTCACCTCTCCCTCGACTGTGTTTACCTCCTATTTGCAGACTTATCAACAGTGGCTACTGATTGTCAGAGTCCAGAAAGGGAGCTTGACTAAGTAAATGTCCCCAGCAGCTTCAAACAATACGGAGCCCTTGTCAGGTGTTTAATAATCAGAAAACTATGCCTTCATGGTTATTACTGGGATTTGTTGCTTTTAGGAAGTGCTAAGTGTGCGATGCAAACAAGGTAAGAATTGTAACAAATGGCTCATTACAAAGTTTCTCACCTTCAGGATCTTTTGAATGCTGGTATAAAATATATTCAGCTTCTATACCCTTCTCTCTCCCAACTTAATAATTGGTGACATGAGCCTCAAACAATCTGTGACTCTACTGGGATAGGCACTAGGGTAGCAGGATGGTAAGGCTGGAAGGGCCTTTAAAAGTCATCTACTCAAACCTAAGTCTTTCATCTTTCTGAAAGAAAAATGGGCTTGGAGAAGAACTGAGTTGTCTAACCATCAGAAAGCTGGTCCAGAAGGGGCTCAAACCCAAATTCTGAGACTACCAGACCTGTTGCATTTTTATGATCCTAAGCAGCCTCAGACAAGTTGAGACTTGGAAGGGCTCAGTTATTCCATGGAAGGGCTCAGCCTGGTACCCCAGCTCAGGGCCAGTGAGTTTCCCACAAGACACTAACATTCACCTTAATCTTGGTCTAAGAACTAGGTTTCTGCAAACTAGTCCTTTTCAACTTCAAAGTGGTGAGAAATCCCCAAGCACTGACAGCTTGTGAGACCATAAAGCCTGGCCTGAACCAACATGCACAGATCCTATCCTTTCACTTGAGAAAAAAAATCGTTGGTGCTTCTCATGTTCCACTAGACTATGAGAACCTGGAACAAAACCCAGCCAATTCAGTGCAGCACAAAACAAGTACGGTAACTGTTGTGCCCCCTGGGAGCTGGCAGGTCAGGTATATAAATCCAACTTGTTCCAGGATAAAGCAGGAAGCAGAGGGGCAGGGCAGCAACTGGTATGGAACAACCAAGAGAGAAGAGATCACATTTGAATGAGGTGACTACCAACAAGATTAACAGTAATGATTAACATTCCTCTAGACATTCTCCCCTGTATCCCAAAGAGTTTTCCTCCTCACCTGCTTATCAAACATTACCAAAGAAGTGTCTAAGGAAGAAAGATTAGATGATTTTTAAAGGCGCTCCTGGACTTCTCTGGACCTTAGATTCTTCCTTCATAAAAGGAGGGATCATGGGCTTCCCTGGTGGCGCAGTGGTTGAGAGTCCGCCTGCTGATGCAGGGGACACGGGTTCATTCTCCGGTCTGGGAAGATCCCACATGCCGCGGAGTGCCTGGGCCCGTGAGACATGGCCGCTGAGCCTGTGCGTCTGGAGCCTGTGCTCCGCAACGGGAGAGGCCACAACAGTGAGAGGCCTACGTACCGCAAAAAAAGAAAAAAAGAAGAAACAGAAGGAACATCCTTAATTTGATAAATGACATTTACAAAACACTGTAATAAACATCATGTAACACTGAAACAGGGGCCTCTCATTTTTCAAGTCAAGGCACAGACATAGGCATCTCAGAGGTTTTATTCTTGCTGTTGTTCTCCTCTGCCTCTCCTTAGTTTATTAGGAAAAATTTGTAAGGGTCAAGCAGAAGAACCGGAGTTAGATCTGGGTTTGAAACCTGGCTCTGTGTCCTTGTGCAAATTACTTAACCCCTCTGAGCCTGACTCTTTTTTTTTTTTTTTTCTTTTGCATCAGCAGGCAGACTCTCAACCACTGCGCCACCAGGGAAGCCCTGAGCCTGACTATTAATCTTTATTTTTTTTAAGAAAGTAAACAAATAACTTTCTCCCCCAGCTCCTATCACTAATTTTTAATAACTGAAATACAGTTGACATACATTATGTTAGTTTCAGGTGTACTGCAGTGACTTGATGTTTGCATAAATTATAAAATGTTCACCACAAAAAGTCTAGTAACCACCTGTCCCCATACAAAGTTATTACAATATTATTGACCTTATTCCTTATGCTGTATATTATATCCCTGTGGCTTATTTATAACTGGAGGTTTGTACCTCTTAATCCCCCTTACCTATTTCACCCTCTTGTCTCTTAATCTTTAAAAAGAGGATATCACCCACCTTACAGCATTACCAAGAGGATTAAGAGAAATAACATAATATTACCTGAAAATACCTCCCACAGTGTCTGGCACTTAGTTGGCAACTGAATTGTGAGTAGCTTTTCTTCTTTCTTTCATGTATATCTAGGGGACTGGCTGGGGAAAACGCTGAGCTATTAAATACATTAGCCTCTAAAATCTGATGGGAATGTTTTCAAAACAAATAAGCAAATGTCTTCTATGTGTCCATGTGCAAGCCAGAGACTAGGCCACAAACTTACGGGGCCCTTGGCGAGTGCTCATGGGTATGAGGGGCAAGGATATGTAAAAAAATAACACACGTCAGAGAGGGACAAACCAGGTACTGGGGGCAAGGCAAGCTTTGTGGAGTAATAAGACACTTGGTAGAGAAACAAGACAGATGGTTCTTGCCACTTTCGGCTTTCGGGCACTCAGGTTCTCACTTCCAACCATAAGTTTACTTAGCTGTGAATGAGTAGGCATTTTCTTATCTAGGGGAAGGCCTACAAAGAATCTCTTTATCAGAGAACTGGTTAACCAATTCATACATTCTCAGATGGCAGTTCTCAACCCATTGTCAATGGCAGGGAAAAACTACTTTGAGCCCTTATTATATGCCAGGCAGTGTCCTAAGCACTAGGCAATCATGAACTAATTGAATATAAAGATTCCATGAAATAAGGACTAGTATCAAAGGACTATTATTGTTCCCATTTTAATGAAAAGGAAACTGAACTGCTCAACTAACAAGTGTTAAGAGCTGGGTTTAGACCACAGGTCTGCTTACTCCAAAGTCTGTCTTCAACTACATTTTAGACTTTCTTTACTAGAAAAATAAATTACAAGTAGAGAGATCTGACAAAATAGAATCCCAGGATGGACGCTCAAGGTGTACTTTAATAGAACCAAGCAATGGTTTCGTGTTTTAGCTACTGTTGGATGTGAATTAATAGGTAAGAGTCTAATTCTTGCTACTGTATAAAGAAAGGTCAAGAGTGGGAAAGAATATAGACTTGTAAGAGACTGCTACAGCTCCACGCCCTCTCACTGAAATGCTGAAATGATACCTGGGGGTGGGCTCCACCCCTCCCTAGTATGAGCCCAAGCCCCCAACCCCAGGTTGCACTGATCAGAGGCCAGCCCTGGGCTGGAAATCAGCAGAGCCTCCAGAAGAGGCAGACAACCCACCAGGAATGTGGAAAGCCTAATACTGCCTCTTGAACATGATGGGTTTCTATTCAGCTTTAAAACCTTGTGGTCTTCTTGGACCCTATCTTGCTCCCTCCATCCCATATCCAGAGCCATTCAAGTCACCCAACCCTGCCCATGACATGAGGCATTTTCCTCTGGTCAGTGCCTCCTTCTCCATTCCTATCACTAACAACCTCAGCTCAGGGTCCATTGTATGTACCCACCTCCAGACTGGTGCTCTTCCTCACCCTTGTCCAATCCATCCTGCCCACCAAAGCCAGATTGATAGTATAAACACAAAATGCCCACATCATGACTCTCCCTGCCTCTAAACCTATGGTCTCTGCTGCAGATCAGAAAAGTCTACAAGCCTCGCATTAAACCCTCTGCAGTCTGGCTTCACCCACCCTCTCAGCCTTATCTTCTACTTCCCACACCTCCCAATCTTTGCCTCCACCACACATATTAATTCACCACCCCTTGTGAAGATCCTGAAACTCACCTGCCTTTGCAATCCTACTCCCACAGTTTTACTCCTTACCCCTTAAACCCCCCTGCCCCTTTTTTTAACCTACCTGAGACCTCTCAAATCTTACCTCCGTCAAGCATTCCCTGACCAAATCTGGTAGCCACCCTGGACACCTTGCTGTTCTTCAAACATGCCAAGCACATTCCTGGCTCAGGGTCTTTGCTCATTCTCTTTTATTCCTTGTCCACAATGTTCTACCCCCAGATATGCAAATGGCTCACTCCCTTGCTTCATTTCTCTGCTCAGATGTCATCAAAGAGAGGTTCCCCTGACCTCCCACTGCACCTATGCCCTTATCATACTTCATCTCTCTTCAGAGCATTTATCCCTGACATATGATATTCATGTATTTACTTATTGTCTGTCTCTCGCCACCAGAACGTACACTCCACGAGGGAAGGGATTTGATCTATTTTGCTCCCTGTTGTATCCCCCAGGGCCTAGAAGTGCTTGGCACACAGCAGGAACTCAATATATACTTGTGGGATAAATGTATGAATAAAGTTCTCCCTCATCTTTGAAATTCCCTAATGTTATCACCTATAGGCCTTATAATAGCTTGCCTTGATTTGTTCATTTTTTCCTCAATTACTCTGAATAGTGAATTTCTCAAAGGCACAAACCACATATTATTCAATTCCACAAATACTGTGTGCCAGACCCTGTATGCCTCAAGGACCCTGGAATATTGGAAAGAGCACTGGACAAGTCCTAGGTTAGACCTGGCTCTACCGCTATTTGAGTAACCCTAGACAAATCCATTTTCCTCCCTAGTCCCCAGTTTCTCAACATGTAAAACGAGAAGAGTTACATTATCTCTAGCATCTGTTAAAATTTATAACAGGTAACACTTGGCCCAGCCCAGTGCCTTAGACATCACCGGTACTCAGCAAATATTTGATTTCTCTGTTGATTCTCCTGTTACACAGGAATGTGAGTTGTCTCGGAACACAGCTCTGACTGTGTTCAAGAACAAGTGAAAGTTTAAGTCCCGCTTCCTTCTCTGACTCCATGGGCAACCTCATTCTGGTGTTTGTGATTCAGAGAGGATGATGCACCAAATTTGAAGCTAGAAAATATGAACTCTGACCACTGCTATTTTTTTGGCTATGGAACCTTGAACAAGTAATTTCTGAACCTTAGTCTCCTTATCCATAAAAAAGCTATACTGGCCTTCTCTCAATCTTCAAAGGCACCACATGCCTTTCTGCCTCAGGGTTTTTTTATGTACCCTCTGCCTGAAAAGTTCTTCACCCCTTCTCAGCTGGACTAGCTTCTACTTATCCTCAGGGCTCAGCATAAACTTGCTTTATAAAGGATGTGTTCCCTATCCACTTCCCTTGCCCCTGGTGCAATCTTATGGCACATATCTCAACTGCTTATCTCAGTTATTATGGCATTTATCTCAATTGTCACCTCAATTATTTACTGTACATAGCTAGGGCTGTAAGCACCACAAAGGCCAAGAACTGTGTCGTTTTGCTCATCATTATACTCCTCAGCGCTTGGCTTAGCGTGTGGCCCAGAAGTATCCAACAAATATTCTTAAGGAAGAATGTACAAACGAATGCATCTAGAGGCACTGATGCCTCTAGACAGCTTTTTGGTTCACTCAGAGAAAGATCTAATAAACACTATTGCACTCTAAGATCTTTTGCAAGTTTCTGAGAATCAAGGTTCAAGAAAGGGAACCTATGTTACTCAAAGGTTAGAAAAAATCATTAGAAATCATTTGAGACAAAGAATTCTGGAAACTAAAAAATAAAATAAAATAAAATAGGAAGGGACAGAGAATGTCTACCCCTAGCCCTTTTTCTCTAAAAGCCTATTATTAAGAATGAGGAGAAAATCCCATGCTCCCATGGTGAGGAAGTGACCCACTGGTGGCCTGGTCCTTTTATTCAGGATGTAGGAAGTGACTGTCCACAGGCTGAAAGCCAGGAAGCGGGGGCAGATATCCAGGACAGCCTCCCTCCTCCACTATTCCCTCCTGCCAGCTCTAGAAAGCTTCTGGACGCTGACCCTGGTCGACCTAGAGGCTGGGCCACCCACACAGGTGGGTGTTTCCCAAAACTTTCTGGGAAACAGAAAGTTCCTGGTACTGGGGGACAGGCAAGGAGGGCAGGAAGCTGCAGGGTGGTGTGAAATGACTGGGAGGGGACCGCAGGCCCAGCCAACCTAACCCTGAAGCTACCCTTCACCCTTAGACACTCTTCCTTCCAGGAGGTGTTTGGCCACATTCCTTTCTGGTCTCAGAGGGGCCATGGGAGGGCCCAGAGCCCCAGGGGGCCTACCTGCCTCAGGAAGAAGCTCCAATCTCTCCCTACCCCCAGTCGTGTCCTAAACCCCAAGGGAGCCCACAATGCCCTACTTCCTGCAAAGAACCCCAAGACCCAGGAGACCGCAGGCACCAAGATACCCTCCAGAAGGCTTGGATCCCGTGGGAAACTCATACTCTCAATTTTCCACAGAAAATCCAGAACACGGGGTAACTCTCCATACCCTCAGAACCTACCCGAACTCTGAGGATGCCGTACTCCCCATATTCCCCCAAACTGTGACTCCAACGGAAACCGGTCCCCTCAGCTTCCTCAGAGTTTTAATTTGAGGACCTGCAGTCTCCAGGTCCACAAAAAAAGGTGCCCCCCCAGCATCCCTTCCTCCCAAGGACCTCGACTCGCGGGAAGCCGCCAACCCCGCCTGCCCCACCTCCCCGCGAGCCCTCTATCCCCGCTCCCCACAACCTCCGAGTCTTCGGGGAGCGCTGTGCTCACTCCGCAAATTCTCTAAGGAGCCAGTACCCACGGGGGTCCACTCAGCCCGAAACCCCAGAGAGGCCACCAGCTCCCCTCAGGCGCCTCGGGGCCGGGGCAGGACGGCGCAGCCCTTCCTTACCCGCCTGCTCGGCCATGGTCCCAGAGGCGCGGAAATGGGGAAGAGGAGGCCGCTACAGCGGCGTCTCCGCTCAGCTCCTGCCGCCGCCTCAGGCGCGCGAGGACCTCTGCCCGGGGCGCGAGCGAGATGCGCCGCCTACGGCGCCCGGGGAGGACCAAACCGCACCTGGCACGGGGGCCCGCCCGCCTACGCCCCGCCCAGCCGACGCCAGGCCCCGCCCCTGGGCCTAGCCCCGCCCCCTGGTTCGGGCTCTGCAGCTGCCCTGGTGCCCGCTAGACTCTGCGCCCTCTGTGGGTGCCCGAACTGGTGAGGGTGATTCAGCGCAGGCTAGAGATCTCAACACAGAAGACCCTCTGCCCATTTTACCGATGGGGACAGCTGAGGACCAGAGGGGACAAGTTCGAACCTCAAAATGGCTCAGCTCATTAGGAGATGAGCTGGGATGGGAACACAGGCTCTTAATCCCCAGTCGAAAGCTCTTTCCAGTAGAGTGTCTGGAATCAAGAATATGAATATGGAGAAACCAGGTTTACCCACAAATAGCTTTGGGGGGGGTTGAGGGTGGGCTTTTCTTAGAAGCTTCCAGCTCAGAAAAGCCACTTGTCTGTGCCACTATAAGCAAGCTGACACTCAGTGGCAGATCCTTAGCAGGCCAAGTAGGTATATAAATGAACCCCGAACACCAGATCTTCCAATTTTTCAAGATAAGCCAAAAATCCAGGTATTTAGGTGAAATTTCCCTCTTTTAAAAATGTTGGTAACATTCAAATTCTAAAAATGCCATGTAGGTCAAAGGAAATGTACCAGTGGTCTGGATTTGCCCTTCGGACTCTTCTTTGTAGAGAAGAGCCCTGGATCAGGATTTAGCACAGCAGACTGGTTTCTCGTATCCGCTAGGTGGCTGAGAGAACCACTTCCCCTCGCTTGGTTTGGGAGGGGCTTGGGGTCCTCTGTGTGACTAAGGTTCGGCCACATCAGCTGGTCCCTGAGGTCCCTCCCATCTAATGCTCTTGTGCTGGGTCTTTGGCAACTGTTATTTCCTTAGATCAGATATAGGTCATGAGAAAAGTGTACAAATGACCAGGAAGGGACAGGGATGGGGCCCAAGGAAATGGATCACAACACTCCCACCAAGGACAAAGTTCAACCCAGCACTCAAGTACACAAAGGTGAGCACAATCCTCTTCCTTCCTGCTCTGACTGTGTACTCCAAACCAGATGCAGGTCAGATTTTTCTCCTCTGGGTGTGGCAGGTGGCCCCTTAAGTCCTGAGTGTGAAGAAAGTGCTGAGGGGCAGTGTGGGCGATGTGCCTGACTTCTGTTCATTCCTGGGAACCCTCTTCAGCAGTGGGCTTTACTTTCTGAGGATATCTCTGCTCTGATTATAGTAAAGACAAAACTGTGTATTGAATTAAAGTGATGGTGATGCAGGGGACTCTCCTGACAAGCCACCTCATGGCTAGCAAAAAGGGGTGAGGCTTTTATTTGCCCTGCACATGAAAAGAGGTTACACTGTATTCTCCCAGACACCCAGGCACTGGCAGCCTTGGAACCAAGGCCCCTGGGAGTCTTCCCTCTCCCTCTGCCCCACAGCAAGGCACCCAGGTCTGTCTCTTCTCTCTCCTCACTCTCATTACACTTCTTTCCCACCTCCAGCCTCATGGTCTTCACCAGCAGGGAGCGGGAGGATAAACAACTCCCCCCAAGTTGCTCCCAGGGAAGTTCAGGTAACTTTGAGAAGTGAAAAGTTGAAATGTAAAGGAAGAGAACAGCAGTCTACAGAAATGATAAAACCCAGAGATACCTTTTCAACATGGACACAAAGAACATTCCAAAATCACTTGTGAACTCAAATGGAGTTCTGGAGGGCAGAAAAGGCCTGCGCAGGGAGAAAGCCTCCTGGGTTTCTAGTACCAGGTCACCTGTCTGCAGTTTGATTACCTGACCATGGCTTGGTCAGTCCTTGAGGCCAGATCCTGCTGACTGACTCACAAGCAACTCTCTGGGCCTACAGAAATGAGGACCTGGGCCCTGACAAACACCTTAAGGTCTGGCTCTGCCATCCTGAGGGAACTGGTCTACTGGTCCGTGGCCAGATACTCCCAGTGTCACTTCCATGTGCCTCAGACCAAGTCAGTCTTGGACCTCTAATTTCTCCTCTCCCTGAATCATCCTACCTAAAACGGACTGATTAATCTTCCAAAACTATGTTTCTGTCACCTCTGTGCTCAAAAACCAATAGCTCCCTATTGCCTACAAAATAACAGCCAAACCTGGCCCTCAAGAACTAACCACATCTCACCCTACATACAGCCTTCTCTCCCTACTCCCTTCGCTCCAGGACTCTTTTTCCTGAATACCTTCTGCCCTTGTAACATTCTGCCATTCCTACAACCACCAGCTGTCCCCAACCCCACTGCTCCCCATGTTCTCTGTAATTTTGTTGTCCCATTCTGCCAGAAGTGCAGTCTTGTTTCTAAACCCTTAACACATTGTTATTTTCAATTATATCATTTTGCAACCCCTGTGAACTAATCTAAATCTGCACAGTCCAATATGGTAGCCACTAGCCATACGTGGTTATTTAAATTAAAATGAGATAAAACAAAAAATTCAGTTCTTCAGTACACTAGCCACATTTCAGGTACCTGATAGCCACATGTGGCTAGTGGTTACTGTGTTGCACAGTGCAGACAGAGAACATCTCCACGACTGCAGAAAATTCTATTGGACAGTGCTGTTCTCAACAATGATCAGTAAGGGCTGCTAAAATCACAAAGAGGGACCACCAGACATTATGTGTCTCCTGATATGATGTAACAAGAAGTATACATCACGACATAGTCTTACCAAAAAAAAAAAAAAAAAAAAAAACCAGAAATCGGCCATAAAAAAATTTAATCATGATTTTTTTTTTTTTTTTTGGGGGAACGGGGCCTGCTGTTCTCAACAATGATCAGTAAGGGCTGCTAAAATCACAAAGAGGGACCACCAGACATTATGTGTCTCCTGATATGATGTAACAAGAAGTATACATCACGACATAGTCTTAAAAAAAAAAAAAAAAAAAATCAAGCCTGAATCTGGCCAAGCCTCTAGATTTAACAACCAATTTACAGGAAATACAAGAGTGAGAAGAGTTTGTTAATACCACAGTGATGCAAATAGCAAAAGTGAAGTTGTAGGAAACTGAACAGGACAAACTAACTGCAAGGGAAAGAAAAGAGACAGAAGAGGATCCTATAGATGTAAGAGAGACTTAAGAGACATCCAATAGCAACGTATGGATCTAATCTGGATCTCAACTCAAACTGTACAAGAGTTATGAGACAACTAGGAAAATTTGAACAATGATTGGATACATGATATTAAGGAATTACCATCAATTTTTAAAGGTACATAAAAGAGTATCTTGGTTATATTTTTAAAAATCCTTGAGATGCATATTGAAATACTTAATAGGTGAGATATGACTAGAATTTGCTTCAAAACAGTGCAGGTACGGGAGAGGAACAGTGTCAGGGTGGGGATGAAACAAGACTGGACCTGAGTTGATGGCTATTGGGGTTGAACAACTGGTACATGGAGGCCTTATTGTCCTGTTCTACTTCTGTGTCTTCTTTCCTTTTCTTACTGGGCTTATGAATTCCTGGAGTTCCCTTACCTTTGCATTTCCTACTAAGTCTTGGCACTATTCAATTTGATAACTGTTAGGTCAAAGTTTAAGAGGGAGAAAAGAACTCCTTTCAGACGGATGACCTGTAGCTCTGATGTGCTGGGGAGCCCGAGGCTGGGCCAGGTTTGTAATATCACTATCTTCCATCTCACGTTCTGCTGAGAACCTCACGGAACCTTACGAAGCAGCACGCCCCCTGTTCCAGGTAGAGGGCTTGGCTGGAGGCCAGCTTGCCTTGTCAGAGAACGTGGGGAGAGATGCTGACACGGAACAACCTGATTCTCCTCAAGGCTCTCCTTGGCCACAAGCTAAGCTCCAGGGTGGCAGCCCACAACCTTCAGAATTCCATACACTTATGAGGACTGGGCCTGCCTGTCAGACAGGTCACACCTTGGGTGGGGCTGTGTATGAAGCCAGGCCTCCAGCCTATGCTTCTCATTTCTAATTATCCATGGGTGTTTGAAGACTTTCATCCTCAATCTTTGTGGAGGCCAGACCAGTCCTCAACCCATTCCCCCCCCACTCCCCTGACACAGTAAGTCCACAGCTCACAGTTATGTAAAACCATTTGTTTAATTCTAAATCAAATAATTTTTACAACAGTGAAAATCAGTGACTGGTCAAGGTGTACTCGGTATTATTTTCTGACTGTGGTTGGGACCTGGTCCTAATCCACAAAGGTGGCAGGAGGGGTTGGGGGCCAAGAACATAGAAAACACACACAAAGAAAGGAAAAATGCCTCAGCAGAGGGGTGAGGTGGTGAGCCTGCGGGGGCATTGGGAAGGGGCCTCCCTGTTGGGGCTGGGCCAGCAGTCCCAAGTCGGCTCTCCTGCCCCAGCTCCTGGCAGAGCATGAGTGGGGACCTGCCAGGTTCAAAATCAAAGGGCACATGGCCAACCTGGCTTTGCTAACAGGTTCCTGGGATGCCTTTGCTGGTGGAGCTCTCCTGGGCTCACTCCTCTTCGTTAAAGGGTCAAAGTTATTTGTCTTCCTACCTACAACCCTTCTATTTTTAACCTTTCTTCTGGAAACCCATTTCTGTTCGATCCATCTGACTGAAGTCCTCTCTCCCATCACTAGGTGGGGCCGTTGCACTGAGAAACCAGGGCCCGTCAGACCTGGGATTTCCAGGTGATAAAATGAGCACTCTTCAGTGGGTGCCCAGAGAACCTTTAAAATCCATCAGGCACACCGTAAAGCAGGTGGCTTATTCCTACCAAATGGATTCGGCAAATGAACCACCTATTCAGTACTTGTATTTGTCTGTTTAAACACTGAACTCTGGCACTGAAAGGTAAGAGGGGAAGCAGGGGGTGCAGTGGAGAGAGGAGAAGGGCTTCCCTCATCTTCCTCAAGGTCTTGGTTTCCACACACTATGCAGAACCATATCTGGAACAAACACTAGGTGGGGCTTTCAACCACTTGTTGGCTATTGCTGGGGGTTAACTCAGGAGCAGTGTGGACTGGTGAAGTGACAGAGAGGCCCTCAGAGTAAGTCCATCTCCCCCTACCCTAAGGGTCTCCTGGAAGAGCCTGGATTTCTACGAAGATGCCAGACTGGCAGAGCGAGACCCATTCCACCAGGTGAACTGTTCTCCTGCTGGCAACACACTCCCTCGGTCAAATTCGGAAGAAGCAGCTTGTGAAGCTGAAAAACAAATCAGGGGCTTGGGAAGAATGACTTCCCGGAAAGTTTCCAGGGGAAGACTTGCACAGGCAGACCGCATCCTATCTTTGTGCTGAGGCTCCCTGGGCTCTGCGCCCGGCTTTACAAACCACCAGGGGTTGCCTGCTCTGGAGTAGCGTGCTTCTCTGGTTTTAGCACACACACAAGAGGTCTTCAAACCATACCAAATTCAGAGTCACATGCTAGGTCTCCCCTTTCCCTGCCTCTTCTTTAAGGACAATTTGGCTTCTGAGGAGGGTGGTCTTCAACATGCAGCTGGGGTGACTCAACAAGGCTCCCAGTTTCCTTTGTGGGGTCTGGGAAAGGATGCACCTGGAGCTTCTGTGGCCTTAGGGACAAGGCTGCTTGTTCAGTCATTCCTACATCTGAGCTCCGAATCCCACCTGAGTCCCGACTGCAGGTCTTTCCTAACACGCAGTCCGTCCTGGCTTCAACAGTAATCTAGGCTGGGTGCCCTCTGGCAGGGAGGCAGATGTGCATAGTTTTGGGGGAAAACTGATGGGAAACCACATGTCTCTGGGGATAATCTACGCCAGGAAACCAGGAGGTCATCCAAGCCACTCTGGAGCCAAAGACACTGAGCACAGCCCAGAGGCAATAGATCTTTGGGTCCCTGGTGAATTCATGAATTGACTCCAGCTCCAGCTGCTGTAATTATGATCTTAATAGGATAGCAATTTCTTGCATCTCTGCTGAAGAGGAAATAGGACAGAATAGCACTGCGATCTGGAAGGGGAACCTCTCTGTATGAGGAGTCCCACTGACTTCGGAGGCCACTTACCAAGGGGTATTTAAAGAGATGAAAAAAAGTTTCCATATTTGGTTCGTCCCTTTGTTTTTGTAATATTAAATTCAGGTGAAATTGTACTGACAATTCCTCTTCTCCTGCCTCTTTCCTGTGCAGAGTCAGGACCTGCTGAGCTGGCTGGGACAGGATTTCACGGTGTAACCCATGAGAGATGACTCAATGCTAAGGCCTGAGGTGTTTACAGCAGTGGCCTCACTCCAGGGTCCTCAACAACTGGTCTTGAGTCCCAAAGCTCTGATGGAGAAGCAAAACTCCTTAATGTGTCACTGACCCCACTGATTCCAGAGGTCAGGATTAGCCAGGAAGCCAAACATCAAGAGTGGGGCTGGCATGTCACCGGTCCAGAGGCCCTGCATGGATGTAGGCTGGGAGCCCAGCATTAGGCAATCAATAGCCAGAACATGATCACCAGGGCCACAAACAGGAACAGGCGTGACAGGAACTGCTCGTCCACGTACTGGGGCGTTCCGGGGACAGCTGGAGGGACAGGAGGGAGGAGGGAGGCTGTGAGAATGCTGCAGCTGCACACATTGCCCACTGGAGTCAGAAGTCGAGAGCATCTCGACTTCATCTCTTTACAACAGAATCCTGCACACTAAAAATATTTCCAAACCCCAAATAATATTAGGCAAAACAAAATTCAAATTATAAAAACATGTGGAATCATTTAACAATGAGGACAAAGTCTCCAATTCGTCCTAAGAGGGTTTTGTCTCCAGGTGCAAATAAACCAGGAAAGTCCTGGAGGGAAAAATAAAAGCTACTATTTGTTAAGCATCTTGTGTGTGCTGTTGTGTATACACATTATTGCCTGTTGGACATTATTATCCCATTCTGTGTAAAAAGAAACTGAAGCACAGGTATGAGGTGATCTGCCTGAGATCTCAAGGTTCATGAGCTGGCGGAGAGCCCACAGCTGTGCTCTCAGCCTCTCCACACACTACCTCTCAAGGAGTTTCTAGACTCTGGCACTGATGAGTCAGGAGGGGTCTCAGGGAGCCCCGCGTGAGGTGCCTTCCTTTTCCAGAGACGAGAACTAGAGCCCAGAGAGGCAAAACGACCTGTCTTCCTCAATCCATAGCAAACTAGGGGCAGAAGTGGGCTGAGAACCTGGGTCTCCACTCCTCTCTGCTTTGAGAAAAGCTACTCTGTAGAGCTCCTTGTCCTGATTGTGGGGCAAGGAGAGTTAAGAGAAACTACATCCCAGATGGGCAAACTGTACCAAACACACACAACAAGGGAAAACTGTCTGAGTGTGCCAAGGGGATAAAGAGAGTTCATAGCCTGGCTGTGAACTCTCTTTACCTGGGGAACCCGGGTGAGCCCTGGACCAGGATGGATGGAAATAAACTAGCAGGCAGGTGCGTGCTCCTTCCACGGGGCCCTGTCCCTCCTTCAGAGCAGAGCACGCCTGGCCCTTTGGGGTCTCTTTCTTCTGATAAAACAGCATGTGAACACAGGAGAAACTTTTGAGGTAGATGAGGTAAGGAAGGGCAGTCCAAAGATCGCTTGGTGCTATATTATGCCCCAGTTAGGCGCGCTGATTGAATCAAGCAGGCCGGCAGTCAACAAAGACTTACCAATTGTCTGCTATGTGCCAAGCACCCGGGTCGGGGGGCGGGGGACAAATGGATGGCTCAGGAGAGGTTGCTGTCCCTAGAGCCTAAGCTCCTGGCCAGGAGCCACGCACTGGTCCCTTCTGTACCTCACACTGTGCCCAGCACATGAGGCCCCATTGAGTGCAAGCAGAGCTCAACCGCCCTTGGCAGCTCTGCAGCTCCATGGTCAGGATCTGGGCCTGGGCGTCAGATTGCGATAGAGCCCAGGGCACCTACCTCACTGCCCTGCCCTACACCAACTGCAGCCAGCACTCTCAAGCTGGCTGGAGGGAGAAAGGTAGAAGCAGGTGGCAGACCTAGGCATGGTTCCCAAAGGGCTGGGGCTTAGGACCAGCCCTACATGTGTCCTGAGGGAAGCTGGCCAGAGATGCCAGAAAATAGGGAGGCCCAGACTCCTTGCAGTCACCTGGCCCCTCCCCACCCCCAATGGTCAAAGTCAGGGGTATATGCCCAGGACTAGGCTTTTACTCAGCTGGGTAGAGTATATACTTTTTCATTTTATGGGCATGGGTTATATCTCGGAAAACATTACTGAGCATTTTCTGAATTGTAAAATGGGAGTTAATTGCACATCTGTCCCACAGGCTCATTGTGGGGATCCCAGGTTTATAATGGAAAGCACTCTGAACGTGCTTGCGCCTAATACTTGGTAAGTGTGCAATATCATTACCATGACTACCAGTAATCAGAAAAGAGTTTAGCACATTTTGAAAAGGCTGATTATCCTACATATTGCTGAATTCCTAGGAGTCTTCAAGCAAAATCACCAAGAGAATAGGGTCTTACCCGGAGGAGGCCGCCCGTCGTTTATGTTAAATGCTGTGGCAAATATGCCAAAGGGAAATGCCCCAATTCCAAAAGACATCTGGAAGCCACCATCTCCAAATCCAAACCCTTGAAATCCCTGTGTAGAAGAAATGCAATTCAGAACAGGCAGGTTTCTCCTCACCTGTCACACGTCACCTTACGTGTGGCACCCGCCTTTCTTCCCCACCCTCTTTTCCTTCCATCTAGATCTCAAGGCAGAGGAACCCTGGTGGCTCCTCCGCCCTCCTGGCCATCCAGGGGTCCCAGCTAAGGAGCTATGAATGCCAGAAAGGACTGGCTCTGACCCAAAGTAAAACTCTCTGCTGATGCAAGTAACCGTTCTCAGAGCTCCAGGTTCCTTCCCAGAGTCCCACACTAGCCAATAAAACTTTCTACATGCTTTATAACAGCCAAAGTGTCAACAACTCTTATACCCAATTATAAGGGAACATAGAACAAGCTACACATTATCTATAAGAGCAAAAAAAGTGGAACTCTAATTGGCCAACAATGGAGGTCATGATCAAAATTTCGATACATTACGCTGACTATGCAGCAACACAGAAAAACTCTTATGACCAAGCTTTCAGACAAAATTGTTTGAACACCATGGTCACAAGTATGTGACAATATGTATGTAGGTGGAAAAGATACGGATAAGTATTTTCCCTAAGATTTTTCTTTTAATATTGTTACAGAGAATTTTAAAAATTCAAAACACTTTTTTTCCTGATTACAAAAGTAATATATGCTTGCTATGAGAAATTAACACATTACAGGAATAAATAACACAGAAAATCAGAGGTCTCCTTGTTCACCCTCCACTTCATAACCCCTCCCTCCAATGACCACTCTCAGCAGTTTGGTATCATCCTCAGCTTTTTTTCCCTATAGTGTTGGGTTGGCCAAAAAGTTCATTCAGATTTTCCCATAAGATGGTGGAAACGAATTTTTTGGCCAGCCCAATATGTTCTACACTGCATCACCTTTCACATAAAAAGATTCGGAAGGAATCATAATATTGTAAATAGGTTAACTCCTATTTTCTAAGTGCCAACTCTGTGCTGGGCACTGTGCTAAGCACTAGTACACTCAAATCGCATTTAATTCTCACATTAGGATCACCCACATTTACAGATGACCAAACCAAGGCTCAGAGAGGTGAAATAACTTGACCAAGGTCACACAGATGGTAAGGGGTAGAGTTTTGATCTGGAACTAGATCAGTATGGTCCGAAAACCCATGCTCTTAATTACTGTGAACATCTTTAAAAAATTCCTCTTCTCCTCTGCATCCCTGGGTAGATCTTTAGAACAACTGATTAAAAAATAATTAAAGAGGACTTCCCTGGTGGCGCAGAGGTTAAGAATCCACCTGCCAATGCAGGGGACACAGGTTCATGCCCTGGCCCGGGAAGATCCCACATGCCGTGGAGCAACTAAGCCCGTGCACCACAACTACTGAGCCTGCGCTCTACAGCCCACGAGCCACAACTACTGAGCCCGCATGCCACAACTACTGAAGCCCACGCACCTAGAGGCCATGCTCCACAACAAGAGAAGCCACCGCAATGAGAAGCCTGCGCACTGCAACAAAGAGCAGCCCTCGCTCGCCGCAACTAGAGAAAGCCTGCGTGCAGCAGCAACGAAGACCCAATGCAGCCAAAAAAATAAAGTAAAATAAATTAAAAAATAATAATTAAAGAAAAGAAAAATTATTGGGCTAACTGCTCTCCATGAAGAGCTGATAGGCCTTCATTTGTGAGTCTTTTGCAAATCATGCAAGTGGCTGCTCCCTATCCCTACTGAGCATAGCCTGGCACCCAGCTCCAAACTTCTTGACGGGCAGCACTACCTATAAAGCCTAACAGCAGATTTATTAAGAGGGCAGACCTACAGGGAAGGAAAACTGGTTTCCATCTCCTCAGTGCAGAAAAGCCTCCAACTAAGAGCCAGCCTGGTTGAGTCTGAGGGCTCCTGAGATCAAGGCTGCCTTACCCAGGAAGGTGCAACTCTTTCATCAGGAACCACCACTTCATTCAGTGCAAATCCGAGGACTGGCCCTCCGGCCTCCCTTCCAGCAACACCTGTACAATCCCACAAGTCCTCACATTTGGTAGGTTTATGTTCCTGGGGCAGAGTAGGCAAAAAACATCACTGGTGGCTGTGGGTGCTTGTAAATGCCAGATATGTGCACTGGCGTGCACATCTGATGTGCAGTCTTCACAGTCAGGGCCTGTGGCTTCCTGGGGCCTCGGATTCCTGGGTTAGGAGCTAATGCTCCACTGGGAACCAGAGCCTGGGAAGTACACAGTCTTGTCCACTGGACCACTAGGGAAGTCCTCAATAAAGTATTTTTTAATTAAAGTATGCACTTTTTTTTAGACATAATGCTATTTATTGCTAATTTAATAGACTATAGCGTAAACATAACTTTTATATGCACTCAGAAACCAAAAAAATTGTGTGACTTGCTTTACTGTGATATTCGCTTTATTGTGGTGGTCTGAAACTAAACCTGAAGCATCTCCAAGGTCTGCCTGTGAACTCCACGAGGGCAGGGATCTTTACTATGTTCACTGATATATTACCAGTGCCTAGAATGAGGCCGAGCACACAGAGGGCACTAAATATAGAAAGAATAAAATCTTAAAAGAGAGTTACAGGGCTTCCCAGGTGGCGCAGTGGTTGAGAGTCCGCCTGACGATGCAGGGGACACGGGTTCGTGCCCCGGTTCCGGAAGATCCCACATGCTGCGGAGCGGCTGGGCCTGTGAGCCATGGCCGCTGAGCCTGCGCATCCGGAGCCAGTGCTCCGCAATGGGAGAGGCCACAACAGTGAGAGGCCCGCGTACCGCAAAAAAATTAAAAATAAAAAAAAAATAACTCCCAGAACAGTTTTGCTGAACTAGGTATTGATGGAGATGTGACTTCTGCCACCAGCAGGAGATCACCATAGTAACTAGCCAAATATTGTAAAAATAAAAATATATGCATACACACACATCTATCTATAAAACACACACACACAAATAGATCTATAAAATTTGTGTGTGTATAGATAATCATAGAAAAATAGAAAAGAAAATAGACCAATGTGTTTCCATTGGTTATCTCTGGATGGTGTGATTATAAGTTATTTTCTCCCCTCTTTTCCTTTCTGTATTTTGCAAAATTTCCTTTACTTTTATAATCAAGGAGAAAAAATGTAGGGCCAAGAGGGAAACTTCTAAAGCCATGGACTCATTTCTAGAAGCCTTCTCCTAGAATTTTCCTCACCCCTCTGTTCTCCGGTTCTGGCCTCTGTCCTTGAGGACGGGGAGGAGTCTTCTCTCTGAAACAGAAACGGCGCAAAATAAGTCTATTACGAAATGCTTTGACCTGTTCCCTGAGTGGGGGAGCTTTTCACCAACAGGGTCAGGGCCATGGCCCCCTTTCATGCCTGGCACATGAACTTATGCCAAATTAAACCAAATACTAACTCTGTTCTACATGCAATTGCTTTTCCCTAGTGTGTAGAAAACTAGGGAGAAAGTCCGTGTGTTACAAGACGCTCATCAGACTGCACTCAGGTTATTCCTCTCACAGACAGCCATACCCAGATTGGTTACAACTGTCAGCCAGGCACCTTCCTGGATCTGGGTCACGGATGTCAAAAACCCCAAATCCAAATTCAAACAGAAGATGGCCTGTCAGCAGAGAGGGCTGAGATTCAGGGTCTCTCTGCTCTGCCCCATTACCTTCAGCTTTACCTCCCACTACTCTTGAGCAAGTACTTTACACTATTCTTTCTCTCTACGACCTCTGGGTCCTAGCCCCTTCCATCACTCAACCCACAAATACTGGACTGAGGGCTTGTTATCCATCAGGCACTAGGCAGGATGCTACCAAGACTGAAGATAGATCCTACTCTTGAGGTGCTAGTGGTTTAAAGGGGGCTACAACCAATCACACTACAGCATGGAAGGGACTTCTTTAAAAGAGGTGTCAACTAAATGGAGTGGGGGCATGGGTGAAAGCAACTAATGTGGGGAAGAAAGGCCACTTTAAGGAGGAGGTAACTTTAGGGCTGCTCATAAAAGACGGCAGAAGTTAGAGGAGGAGAAGGGGATTGAGCAGGACTGGAGAAGGCAGAAGAGGCAAATGGACAACAAATACAAAGGCTCATGAAGGTGAAAGCATAAATAAGTCCCTTTAAGAGAAGTCCAATATGTCTGGGTACAAGGTATGCTGGAGTGGGGTGGAAGAAGGTAAGAGACACTGTCGGGAGTTTGGGAAAAGCGTGCATGGGTGTGTATGTGCACACTCGAGCACCACACCATGAAGGTTCTCAACAGAATGCCTCCATTTCCAGAAATCTCAAACTCCACAAAGCCTCCCAGACCCCCATTTCCTCCCCCCCAGACTTTAAACATCACTGCTACAGCACCCACCTCCCACCTCCCACACTGCAGACTCTCCTGCTGGACACCCTGCTTCCCAGGCTCCTTCACAGCACTCCGCATACTTGTAATGGTGGTGTCTTGTGCGCTGCCTAGCATAGTGCCTGCCCATTGGCAGATGCTCACAGCACATCTGTGTCACAGCCCCGCAAATGGCAACCTGGCTCCCCTCCCCTCCTGGCTGACTCCCATCTGGATGCCAAGTGCCTTGAAATGGAGGGTCTGTAAACACTAACTAAAGGATGGGGTGAGGAGGTGCTGAATAGAAATGAATTCGTGTCCAAGGGGAGGAGTGTGTGTGAGAGGAGCCCCATGGCCTCACCTGGGGTCCTGCTGCCCAGTGCTGCCCCTGCCATAGAGGGGGATCACCTTGTCGCGGCTGATGCCAGCTTTGCAAACTGGACACACCTGTCTGTTAGGTCTCGTCTCCAACCACTGCAAGCAGAAGAGAAAACCACGTGAATGGCACAAGCCAACCAGGGTGGTCAGTCAGAGCCAGTAGGGGAACTACAGGGACCAGCGTCCTCAAACTGCAAACACCAGCACCAGCAGGGAACACCTCAAGGAACCCAACTCTCTGATTCTTGCTCAATAAATATTTACTAGTGGTGAAATCAAAATTGCCTTTAGACGCCGTCATAATTAAACAGGCTTCTTAATGCTTCGTTCTCTCAGGGGCTTGCCAGCAATACAGCAGGAAGGAACTGCAGGCCTGCAGCTGTGTCAAGAAGTCTGACAGATCCAGTCACAGGTCAGGCTGCAGGTAGAACAAACTTTAAATCTCCATCTTCCCTGACGGATCAATTGTATGACCCTGGCAGTCAGATTTTTCTTTCTGTGTTTCTCATTTTTACACCATTTCCTCAACAACTATGTGTCTTAGACATCAGCCATCTGGAAATAAGCTGACCATTTTCTGGTGATTTACTATGTGCTAAAGGATAGATTTTTCTTATTATCTAAATTTGCTTAGTGTTTTTTATGTACTTTCAATGATTTTTGCATTCAACTATTTCTTTCAAAATTAAAAACAATAGTCCTGTTTTGGGTTTTTCAGGCCCTTTCACTGGTTGTATTAAAATCATTTTGTTTAACTTTCTTAAAAACAAAATTAAAATGATAAAAACATATTACCTTAGTGTCCTTGTAGACACTAAATAAATATTTTATACATACACACACACACACACACACACACACACATATTCAACATTTATCTTAGAGCATAAATTATATCTTTAGACCCAGTGATATGTAGTTTATCAAATAAATGTGAATCTAGGACTTCAGAGCCAAAGAGAAGGAAGCATTTAATGATTTTTATATCCTATTTCCTTTTTCTTACTGTCAAAAGCTCGAAAACTTAAGTATTATGTGCTCTTTACAGATTTAGAATAGACATGTTTTAGAGGTTCCACTGGGGTCAGAATGCGCCGCCCTGAAATGTAGTGGAAACCCCTCTCACTTTCTCTGCTTCTTTCTCCCATCAAGATTTTGAGGCTTTAGCAGCCTGGAACTTTTCTCCTCCCCTCCACATTTCCAAGCCACCTACAAGTGTGGGGCTCCAATGACAACAACCATGGAGACAGCTGGCAGCGATTATTAACAGCCAATTGTCAGTGCCAGACTCAGCTCTGTCCCACCAAGCAGGCGCCTAGGTCTTGGAGAAAACTTACTAACTAGTTTTCATAATAATAATAAGCTGGAAAAACAGACTTTTTCCCTCTCATAAAAGCTCTCTGTTCAGACCAAAAAAGTTTCCCCTTCCTAACATTTTCAAGACCTATAAGGGTAGGAGGGATTGTTGATATGATGGGAGGTGCTTTTTATAGAGGCACAGTCTCAACAATAAAAACCTAACATATGATCACATCCAACCCAATTAACAAATGAGGAAGTGAGACCCAGAGAGGTGTAGCTTGCCAAGGCCACAAAGGTCATCGACAGCAGAGTCAGGAGCATCCCTCCTGGGTACAACACTGACCTCTTGTTTCATCAACTGCCTATCAGTGGGCAGGTGTATAAAGAGGGTTGGGGGGAAAGCAAGCAAATGAGTCCACAAGCAGGGAAGAATGCAGCTTCTGACAGTAGTTTCCTGAGACTAGGGGTGTCTTGTGCAACCACAGCTGATGAAAGACAAAGTAAAATGAAATGCATCTTACCTGATGTAAACACGGCCAACTGCCAGAGTCCCCAAGGCAATCAGTCATCAAGGAGAAAGAGAAAGGGGAAAAGGAAGAAAAATTATTTCATTAACAGAAACACTGGGTAAGGTAGGAGGAGAAAAATGGGAAAACAGGATTGAACTGTGGAGCACTGCAACCCCACTGAGGGTCTGTGGGGATCACTGTTATCAGAAATTAGAAAAGACTGAGCTAAAATCACAGGAAAAATGAAGCAATGGAGACAAGACACCAGTCTCCACCTTCAGGATCCCATTACTTGTGAAGACCCCCAGGTCCCAGACCATCCCAGACCCAGCTTCTCTACAACTTGACCTTTGAGGGGTTATGGCCTCTGAAGGAATCCAATAAAAGTTAAGGATCCTCTGTGCAGACAAACTCACAGGGGCATCCTCATGCACACATGCACATGCACACACGCACTATTTTAGACTCAACTTCAGTGGGTTCACAGCCTCCTCAGGCTCACAGGGAAGGTGTGGATCTAGATCCAGTTTTACAAAATCTTCAGGCTGTCCTCAGCCCTGAGAGCTCTGCTGGCAGGAAGCAGCTTAAAAGTTCAAGTCTACCGTAAAAACATCTTTAGGTAATGGAAAGATGGGGAAGCTGCTTGGCAGAAAGGGCTACCTCCAGCTTAGTGACTTACACTACAGAGATTGCTGCTCAATTTCGCATTTTACAAATGAGGAAACAAAACTCAGAAACATCAAACGACTTGCCTGCAGCACCAGGACTAAAACAGAAGTCTTTTGACTTCCATTTTACTGTCCCTCTATCACCCAGCACTGGGTGCAAAAAAAGACATTTACAGAATTGAAGGAAAAGTTACTCTAACTCCAGATTTAAATTTTTTCTTTCTCTCTACATTCATCCATTCAACTAACAAATATCTACTGCACGCCTACCAAATGCCAGGACAGTGGAAAATGTAGACATGGCTTCTGACGCTCACATAATGTATCTTCTCAACCTGAGTAAAATTTGGACTCAGAGGGTAATTCCTTTCCCAATTACTGAACCACAGTTAAGCCTCACAATCCAGACACACAATCTCCTTGGACATAACAGACACCTGACGCCAACATTAACCTTGCAACTCCATTCTAAACTGAGCAGAGGTCACTCCAAATCACGGCAGCACTCCAGTGGCAACTTCCCTCAAAAGCTTTGGGGGAAAAGTGGGGGTGCTTTTCCTTGGGGAAAAGTTCTGGATTATAACAATGATGACAGTTACTCCCATTCATTAAACAACAACTGTGTGCTGTGCTGAGCTGTGGCTAAATAGCTTTTCATTTGTCAATGTCACAGAATGGTCATCACACTAACCTTTGAGCGAGTGCAATTATCTCTGTTTCACAGATAAGGAAACTGGGGTACAGAGAGGAAAGTAGATTTGCTTAGGGACAAACCACTCAGATTGGAAGCATCTCCTTCATTTTAGAACCTGTGTTCTTTCCAATGGTACCCTGACTGAATTCTTCATTCTTTCAAATCCTGGTTTTATGATACCTCAATCACAAAACTAGAGTATTTCCAATCTCTAGGAGAGGGCTGATGACAACAGTTTTTGTTTATTTTTATTTTTTATTTTTGGCTGCACCTCGCAGCACGTGGAACTTCGCCGATCAGGGATCAAACCCGCGCCCCCTACAATGGAAGCACAGAGTCTTAACCACTGGACCACCAGGGAAGTCCTGATGACAACAGTTTTTGCATAAAACTTCAAAATTAGGGCAAGAGCCTCCAGGAAAAAAAAAAAACCTCTGCCCCATTCTACTCATTCACCAATAAATTTATCTTTTTCACTGCTGCCAATTTAAACTCCCTGAGATATTATTTAAATGACCCTTTCTTCACACCGCTTCCCTGCTCAAAAACATTCAATAGGTCCATGTTCTACTCAGTTAAATCTGGGTTTGATAATCTGGCCCAATCCTCCTTTAACAATCTTGTTTCCTAATACTCCCCAGCCCATAATACCCATCCAGAGTGCTGTTAGAGGGATACAGCAGCTTCAGGTCTCAGATGAACCCAGCAGCACATTTGCCTGTCCCTAAAAATTGCCTGCCCTGGGGTGGCACACACTCTTCACCTCATCTAGCTGGCATTCTCATCCCTCTAGTTACCCCAATTTGCCCTTCAAGGTCCAACTCAAAATCAAGAGGGAAAAAAAAAAAAAATCTCAACATTCACCCAGGTTTTCAGAGCCAGAAGGGGCTTCTGTAACCATCAAGGCTGGAATGGACACTGACTCAGCCACTTCATTTTGATATATATAAAATGTGGTAACAAATATTAGGATCATAGCTCATGTAACATTTACTACGTGCTATGTGCTCTTCTAAGTCTCTTACATATCCTGAGTCATTTAATGCTCCCAAACAACCCTAAAAACTGAAACAATGTGTGTGGAAGCACCCTGCCCAAGGTTATCCAGGGGGGAAGTGGCAGAATCAGGATTCAGAGCAAGGCAGTCTGGAGCCACAGTCCTTGCTCAGAACCATCGTGCTGTAACTGCCTCTTGGCTCAGCGCAGCAAGTGGCATGGAGTAGTGCTCACTAAATGGTGAGTATTGTCACTTTAGAGATGGGGATAGGGAGCCCAAGGTGGGGACAGGATCTGCCCAAGTTCACTCAGCTTATCAGCAGCAGAGCTGGGATGAGAACCCAGGTCTCCTGCCTTTGTGCCTGAGTGTATCAGGACCCAAAATGGGTGGAAAACCTGCTCCAAAGCTGTCCAGGGCCACAAGCTTTCTAAACATGGCATGTGCCCTCTGGGGCAGTGGAAGGGGTACTGACCAGAAGAGGTGGCCACACAGGCTGATGACGGCGTCCTTGGCTGTGTCCAGGCAGATGTTGCACTCGAAGGTGCTGTCCTGCCCTCCGCTCTCACCAGCGCCATTGCTGCTGCCACTGGGCCCCCCTGCACTAGAGTTCTCAGGAGATGCAGAGGCCGAGGGCCCTTTGCTTGCCATCCTTGGCTGTCAGCAAGCTCTGAGTGAAGATTCTCCCCAGAGAAATCCTGAAAGGCAGAGAGCCCATGACTGCCCATTTCTGCAGGCCACTCCCCCCAGTCTCCATGCCAATACCCCCATATTCTCTCAGGTCTGGAAGTTCAGACTATGACTGAACCCCTGAGTAGACTTCCCAGAGGCTGCAGAGGATGACAGTCGTGGGGCACTGCCCAGAGAGAAACGACTCAGAAACTTCCTGTGAACATGGCCCAGAATGGACCACACAAATAACGAACTGCACAAATAGAGAGCAGCCTCCACGGAACAGCTCTCCACAGGAACTAGGACCCTGTCTCACTGTCTTTCCATTCTCCCAGGATAACCGCCCAGGTGATAAATAAATACATGCTCAATCAGAATGAAAGTTCACAGGCTGTCTTCTAACTTTGGACGGCCTCTATGTTGGCGACCAAGTCTGCTCAGGCCAGAAAGTCGTGACCGGTGCACGCCAGAATACAAAGAAAACCCTGTAACCATGAAAGCTTCCCAGGAAGCTAGGAAGGACCAGAAAGGTCATCTGGTCCAACGTCTTCCACACTGCAATCTTTTGCATTTCCCCTTCTGCCAGGTTAGAATACTACATACCTGATTTTGTCTAAATCTATCAACATTTAAGAGGAGGCTTATATCACTGCTGAAAACAGAAAACCAGTAGTACCTACCATAAGTGAAAGATAAATACAAACATAATGAAGGAAGAGCTTTTATCCCTTAGGAAACTGCAGCCCGAGACCTCTTGGCTGACTGATGAATGTGGAGCTGAGGCTGGGACTCTGACACAGTTTGTATTTAAACCACCATTGTACCACCACAGACCAAGCTGGTCACCAAATACTGAAACAGACCACTGTTCACTACCACCTCCAGGTCAAAGAACCCACCAGGAGTTGAACAAGAACGAGCACGAGAACACCACCAAAGGATACTCAGAAATTCTGGGTGCAGAGTAAGAATCTATCAAGAGCCTGATCTGGCCACCCTCACCACCTCAGAGATTCCAAATGGGAAATGCTAGGTGGCTACCAGTCAGAGAATCGGAGGCTTGGATGCTGGTCACAGTTGAGCCTCCAGCTTGCTAGCTGGTCTTGGAAACCTCCCCTCTCCTCTCTGGCCACAGTTTTCTCACCTGTAAACTGAGGCACTGGACTCCATGGTCTCCAGGTGCCCCCTTCCAGCTCTGCGGCTGCACCAGGTCATCTCACCCGCTCTCTCCAAAGCAGGCAGCCCCACCACAAGTCTGGGACTCACCAATGGAGCACCAGAAGATCACCCTGATTTCAGCTTCCAAAGTACCAGGAGATAAGGACCAAAAAGCCACAGTCCTTTTAGACCCAGAAGCCTCTCTTTTAGACCCAGAAGCCTCTCTACACAACAGACTCAGATTCATGAGCATCCCTCACCACGACAGCAGCTCAGTGACATGAGCATGGAGAGGAGGCCAGCTCACCACCACTTTTTCACTCAGTTACATCATTTTACATAGTGCCCCAGAAGAGCAGCTGGCTGCCAGCAGCACTGTGCCTTGTTGGCCTCAGTTCCAAGACCTTCCCCATGATCCAGTGCTTCATCCTCTCCATATACACCTGGTCTTGTCTTCGTAGGGTGGAGCCTGCTTGTGAGGGCCACATTATGGCCTTTCTTTGTCATTCCAGCTCAAGCGCCTGACACGTTTCTTTTAAAAAATAATATATATTTTTTTTAAATTAAGGACTATGTGTATAGATGTGGAAAGACAACCATAAGTCAGGTTCACTGATGGATCTTAATGACAGTCCCCTGATATGATGACTTGGAAGCATACAGCACCAACAACAAAGCATCCTCACCCTAAAACATAGCTCTAATCAAGTCTCTAAAACAAATTATCCAGTTACAGAAAATATGGGCATAGATCCATGTGTTAAACAACTCCAGGAAGATGCAATCAGCAAATCCAGAATGTGGGACTTTCTATGGGACAAATAATCAAAATTCTCCAAAAAGTAAACAGCATGGGTGGCGTATGGAGTTACAAATTGAGACTTGAGACATACCAACCACTGGCAGTATGTGGATCTCACTGGAACCAGATTCACACAATCCAAATGGAAAAGACATTTGTGAGATGAATGACAAAAACTGATTTAGCCTGGGTATTAGTTTATATTAAAGAATTACTGTTAGATTTATTGGATATGATAGTGGCATATTTAAAATTTTTTCATCTGTTATATACGTATGCTTAAGTATTTATAAAGGAATGATAAGATGTTTGGGATCTGCTTTAAAATACCCCAGGGGGAAAAGTGAAAGTAGAGAGAAAAGAAACAAGAACAAGGAAGTTGATGGTTGTTGGAGCTGGATGATGAATGGAGGTTCATTCCATCAGTTTATTTTTGTGTGCTTGAAAATTTTCCATTATAAAAGATACTTTTTAAAAAGGTCAGGTTGCAGAAGAGTATGCGTATGAATTTATTTAGGTGAGAATAAAGTACACAAATGAGTATATATTTTGCAAAGAAAATGTCTACAAGGCACACACTAAACTATCAACAGTTATTTTGGGGATTAGGAGGGCTGGGGAACTTTGAATTTTATATTCCTATCCTGTTTCAGTGTTTTATGACAAGCAGATAGTACTTTTACAATAACATTTTTGAAAAAGTAAACTGTAAAATGTATGTACAATATTACATTTGTTACAACAATAATGAATATAAATATTAGAAAATGTCTTTAAAAAGGTGGAAGAAGGGCTTCCCTGGTGGCACAGTGGTTGAGAGTCCGCCTGCCAATGCAGGGGACACGGGTTTGTGCCGCGGAGCGGCTGGGCCCGTGAGCCATGGCCGCTGAGCCTGCACATCCGGAGCCTGTGCTCTGCAACGGGAGAGGCCACAACAGTGAGAGGCCCGCGTACCACAAAAAAAGAAAAAAAAAAAATGTGGAAGAACATACCAAACTATTAATAGTGATTATCTCTGTACTATCTCTGGGGACTCAGAGGTCCTCCTTGTTTATAAAACTGACATTTTTACCTGTATTAATTCTAAAATCAGACAAAAGAATAACAGTACATTTAAAAACTTTTTTTCCCTGATGTTCTAGTTCTCCCCAATCCTGAAAAGTTCTGTATTGAAGTCCTGGCTCCACCACTGACTAGCCATGTAGCTCTGGGAAATCCCTTAATGGCCTGAGTATCTTTTCTCACCTGAAAAATGAGCATGTCATACCTCCTACAGGGCTGCTAAGGTGGCCATGAATGTCATACCTCCTACAGGGCTGCTAAGGTGGCCATATGCGATAACACAGTGACCTGGAGGACCCACCAAGGTAGGAGGGGGCCATTGCTGCAGGGGAGATGCACATACATGCACTTACCCTGGTTCACTGCCCTCTCCACTCACTGGCCCAACAAGGCTCTGCACAGTGCATTTTCCTACACACAGGCCTAAGGGAACAATCAGGGTCATGGTAGATGTCAGGGTAGGAATGGCCAGGGGACAGTAATAAGTCAACTCAGAGTTTGCAGGGAACAGCAGTCATGCATCAGGCCAGGCACTGGGACAGGCCTGCAGGTCCCAACTCTAGGCAAACCATATCACTCTCATTCTAATTCTTAGCAGACTGACCACGTGGTCCCTACCCGAGCTCTAGAGCTTCATCCTGGTAGGCATGCAAATATTTTCTGAGTGAGTGGGTGCAGGCATGTGTGACTGGTTTTGGTCAACTCCCAGGCCGGCTGCTCACAGAACCTCTCTTTTACATATCCTGGGCCCTGTCACTGGAGCCTCCTCTCCTCACCTCCTACCTTCCCGCACACACAGGAACCTCACCACGCCAGGGCATCGAGGCAGAAATGAGCAGCCTTCCCTGGGGAATGTCCACTGAGCACCTGCAGAACAACAAAATGTGGACACAGCCTCACAGGCCCAGTAGGACTGGGACACTGCCCTAGAGAACAGAGGGCCCTAGTCGACTCAGAAACTGGACAGAGTAGAAAGGAAGCTGGCCCTGAGCCTATCTGAGCTGCCATCCTGTTAAAAGCTCTCCTGCTCCCCGTAGGGCCTATGGATTTGGACCTGACCACACAGTAGCCTTCTTGTGGCTGCTTCTGTGCCCCTGTCCCTACCCTGACCATTCTTCACTCCTGAGCTGAATTCACTTTCTAGTTTTCAAAGCACATTCACACCTACTACCACTTCTGACCCTCACTCCATTTTACAGAGGACATCAGACCAGGGATGTTAGAGGACTTACCCAAGGCCAGGCCATCATACATGTAATTCTGTGCCCAATTCAGACTTTCTAACACATCAGCACTCTTTTCACTCTTACCTGTTACCCCTTTAACATGCAGCTTTACAAAATTAAATACCTGGTCTTTGTTTTCCCTCAAATTCACAGTGCAATGCTCTTAACTTCTGTGTTCTTTGAAGTGAGTGCAAAGCAAACTCACCACTCATCCATTTATGCGTGAAACCAAAGGATCTCTAGTACCAACTACAATCGACGCCTGGTGCTACCAACTGGGGTGAAGGGGGTAAAAAAGAGCAAGACCACATTGAACCCCTGGAGTCTAGAACAGGAGCTAATTATAAGAATCCTTAACAAGGAGCTCCATCAAACTTGCCGGTTTTTCCTAAACAAGGCACCCTCCCAGAGATCTGGTTCCTAGACCCCCTCGGTGTTTTAAATAGGACCTGGAACTGGCTACAGCCCAAGAATCTATATTTTTAAATAAGTGTCCCACCTTCCACTCCAGAAGATTCTCTGATGAAGAGTTTTGGAAAATCAGCTCTTAAGGGGAGACTCTACCAAAAGCACAAAGCAATACAGCACAGCACAGAGTTTGGGAGGGACAGTAACCATAGGGCTTGTCCTTCAGAATACCCAACCCCCAACTATAGCCCACAGGGACTATGAAGAGGTCAGATAAACTTGGGGGGTGGGGGACAAGTCTGCTGAGATCTCAGACCACCCAGCACCTGGTCCATCTGGGACAAAGCTGATCATTTAAAAAACAAGTTCACAGCTTGTTTTGAAAAAACATCCCTAAAGTTGAGATGTCCAGGGCTTCCAATGCAGGGGACATAGGTTCGTGCCCAGGTCTGGGAAGATACCACATGCCGTGGAGCGGCTGGGCCAGTGAGCCATGGCCACTGAGCCTGCGCGTCCGGAGCCTGTGCTCTGCAACGGGAGAGGCCACAACAGTGAGAGGTCCGCGCCCCGCAAAAAAAAAAAAAAAAAAAAAAAAAAGTTGAGATGTCCAAGGCAGCACATTTGGTGCTGGAACGAAGGCAGATTGGCAGATTTGTGATAGTTAATGATCCCTTAGGAACACAGAGCCTGGCAGCTGAAGTTGCTTGACCCAGCATCCTCACTCCTATTACCTTCCCAGAGTTAGCCTGGCCCACCTCACAGGAACTGAGCAAGGGAGAGAAAATGAGAGTTGCATATTCCTCAAGGAATCACCAGGGAACGTGACCTCACGAGGAAATCTCTTTGTAGTATTCTTGTGTTCAGTTCTCAGGTTCCAGAGAACCGCAGGTATTCATAATCTGCCTTCTCTGCCCCTTCAGCTCTAAGAATTCCTGGACCAGGGTGTATAGAGGCATCTGGAAATGGTGATTCTAATTATGAAGATTACAAATTTGGATGATAAATAACTGGCATGATGTGAGAGGTGACCCAGCAGAAGTCTTGTTCCTGTGGGCACATGTATGTTCATACAGAAGCTTTCTGCCGGAACGGTAGCGAGCCCCAGCCTGTCTTCACTGCTCATTAGGCTGCTGCAGGATCACAGTAGGCACAGATGGGACTTGCATTCTGAGAATGTCTACATCACACTCACAGAAGGTTAGAGTGGGAGGAAATCTGAGTAAGTTGATTGGAACTTGGAACACACAGAACCCAGGCTCTAAAATTTTGGAGTCTAAATGGAGTTTCGGTCCCTAGGCTATAGCTCACAGAGGCCTGGCCCTCAAGTATAGGACCAAGGACCTGAACAGGCTTTCAGGTCCAGAACGACAGAAGAGGCTGAACAAATGGCCTCTTTTCCTTAGGGCTGCACTGGTCTTTTTCTCTGGTATCCTCTAACCTCTATCTGTACAACTAACCCCACACCTACCTTCAAAGATTTATTAATGATCCTATTTGCCAGGCATTCAAGATACAAATATAAAGGGTTTCAGTCTAAAGGGGGATAGAGGTAAGTAAACCAACAAGGCAGCCCAGTGTGCTGCATGCTGACAGTGGTGTGTACAGAGTGCCTGAGGGCAGGGCTTGCTGGGGAGGACACAGTCACAGCACACAGGACAAGTGGATAACTCAATTTGCCAAGTTCAGTGTGGCTGGAGCTCAGAGAATATGTGGGGGTGGTAGGGCAGCAAAGGCTGCAGTTGAGGCAGGAAGAAAGGCCTGGAAATCCTCATGCCTTCAGCCCCTGCCTGTCAGGCTCACATTGCCTGCTGAGCCACCTAACCCAGACTCGCCTAATCTTCCAAATGGTTCCATGATTCCAATGTCTCTTTCTCTCCCCATCCAGTTCCCATCCCCTGCTAAGTAAACTGGTAAATTCACATGACAGATTACAAGGCCACTAAAAATTATGCTTCCATAAGGATTTTGCCTATATGGGAATTTTAATTATATAAAATAATGTTAAATGAAAATAGGATAGAAAATTGTATACCAAATTGAACATACCGTATGATATTAACAGGTTAAAAGATACAGAAAAAAATTGGAAGGGGCCCAAATATTAACTGTAGTGGTCTTTGGATAACGGAATCATGGGCAAATTTTTAAAGCTTTTTTCACACTTAACTGTACTTTTCCACTTTTTCCATAGTAAGTACTATGTTATTAAGATTCAGAAAAAATATGGGAAGATGTTAAAGGTCCCAGATCGTCAGATCTCAGTAGGGGACAAAAAGGAAAGCAATCTGATTAAAGAAATCTACACTAAGGTGTGATGAGCCTTAGTATAATAATTCTCTCAGAAATTTTCACATTTTTAAATTTTATTGAGTTATATTTTTTTATTTATTTATTTTTTTTGCGGTACGCGGGCCTCTCACTGCTGTGGCCTCTCCCGTTGCGGAGCACAGGCTCCGGACGCGCAGGCTCAGCAGCCATGCCTCACGGTCCCAGCCGCTCCGCGGCATGTGGGATCTTCCTGGACCGGGGCACGAACCCGTGTCCCCTGCATCGGCAGGCGGACTCTCAACCACTGCGCCACCAGGGAAGCCCCTAGTTATATTTTTAATAAGTAACACATTCACATGGCTCAATTCAAAAGGTACAAAAGGATATAGACTGAAAAGTCTCTCTCTCCCATCCCTGGAACCTAGTCATCCTGCTCCCTGCCTTGGAGACCAATGGTACTAGACTATATCTTTAGGACACATTCCAGAAGTAGACCTACTGGGTCAAAGGGTATCTGTATTTGTATTGCTGTATCAAACACCCTCCAAAAAGGATGTGCCAATTTTCAGTCCCATGAAAAATACATAAGTGTGCTTGTTACCCCCATCTTTGCCAATTATATGTATGTTTTCAAAAGAGAACGCATAAGTAGCATGAGAAACATAGGGTAATTTTGGCAGTTTGGGAAGATATTTTAAACTCACTAATTCACTCGCTAGTTATTAAAATCCATTATGTTCCATGCACTATGCTAGGCCCTAGAGATAACAATTTCCAAACGTAACACATATCTGAGTGGGAATTCTAGGCTCAGCTGTTCCTACTTCTTCGCACTGTCTTCCATTATTTCTTTCTTCGTGTGTGTGTGTGTGTGTGTGTGTGCGCGCGCGCGTGCGCGCGCGCAGGATCTTACTTCCTCAACCAGGGATGGGACCCGAGCCCCTTGCAGTGCAAGTGCAGAATCTCAACAACTGGACCACCAGGGAAGTCCCATTTTCCATTATTTCTAAATCAAAAGTGTTTTTGTTTCTTTTGTTTTAAGCTTCAATGATTTTTCTTAAAGTTTACCAGTTTCATAAGTAAGGGTGAAGTACGATTCAGATTACCCCAGCACAAACTTTCGAGGGTCATCTAAGAGGCTGCCTTCTGTCATTCCTTGTATCGCTGTCTTAAAATGTTCCTTAACCTTTTATGGACTTTTGTCCTTAAAAATTATCATGGCACAGGGACTTCCCTGGTGGCACAGTGGATAAGACTCTGCACTTCCAATGCAGGGGGCCTGCGTTCGATCCCTGGTCAGGGAACTAGATTCCCACATGCGTGCCGCAACTAAGAGTTTGCATGCCACAACTAAGGAGCCCGTGTGCCGCAAATAAGGAGCCGGGGAGCCACAACTAAGGAATCTTGGAGCCGCAACTAAGGAGCCCACCTGCCGTAACTAATACCTGGCGCAACCAAAATAAGCAAACAAACAAATATTTAAAAAAAATTATCACGGCACAGGGACTTCCCTGGTGGCACAGTGGTTAAGAATCCGCCTGCCAATGGAGGGGACACAGGTTTGATCCCTGGCCCAGGAAGATCCCACGTGCCGCGGAGCAACTAAGCCTGTGTGTCACAACTACTGAGCCTGCGCTCTAGAGCCCGCAAGCCAAAACTACTGAGCCCTCGTGCCACAACTACTGACGCCTGCATGCCTAGAGCCCATGCTCCGCAACAGCAGAAGTCACTGCAATGAGAAGCACGCACACCGCAATGAAGAGTAGCCCCTGCTCGCCGCAACTAGAGAGCCGTGCACAGCAATGAAGATCCAATGCAGCCAAAAATAAATTAATTAATTAACTAAATTAAAAAAAAATTATCATGGCACAGAGGAATATAATGGCTCTGGGTTCAAATCTCAGCTCCACTACTTACTCTGTGACTTCAGTCATTATTTTCTCTCCAAGACTTTTTACTCATCTGTTAAAATGGGGCAATTACCTTCCTCATAAGATAGTTGTAGGGATTAAAGAGGTAAAACATTAAGGGACTAGCACAGTGCCTGGCACATAGTTAAGTGTTCAAGAAATGTTAATTGCTCCTCCACTGTGAGGTCTCACAGAGTACAATGAAGGTGTAATTGCTTCTTTATACTCCCCAGGGAGCTATACAATCAGCAGGTATTTGGTTAACTTGCTGAATGAATGAGTCACAACTTCCCTTTCTGAATGAGCATCGCTCCTTGAAGGCATTGTAGGTCGGACATCAGAACTGTGTATGAGGAAATCCAGAACAGGACACAGTTTGATCTGGGCAAAATCAGATTTTCCCCAAAAGTGTCAAAATCAGTAGGCAGGCCTTCCCTGGTGGCGCAGTGGTTGAGAAACTTCCTGTCAATGCAGGGGACATGGGTTCGAGCCCTGGTCTGGGAAGATCCCACATGCCGCGGAGCAACTAGGCCCGTGAGCCACAAGTACTGAGCCTGCGCGTCTGGAGCCTGTGCTCCGCAACAAGAGAGGCCACGACAGTGAGAGGCCCGCGCACCGCGATGAAGAGTGACCCCCACTTGCCACAACTAGAGAAAGTCCTCGCACAGAAACGAAGACCCAACACAGCCAAAAATTAATTAATTAATTAATTTAAAAAACAAAAACTAAATTAAAAAAATCAGTAGGCACTTGTATCTATTATCACTATAAATAACATCAGCTAACACTCTGCTCAGCCCTTTACATGAATCATCTCATTTAATCGTTACAACCTGCCTTTGAGGTAAACACTGCTTACCATCTTCAGCATCCCCTGGGATGTTAGATTAAGGCACACAGTAGTTAGGTCACTTGCCCATGGTCACAGAGCCAGTCAGAGGCAAAGTTTTCAACTCCTAAGCCAATGTGCTTAAGTACCTCAGTGATCTGTTTGTGTGTCTATCTCCTCAAGCCTAGACCAAGCTTCCAGGTGCCTTGCTCAGCACAGGGCTAGACACCTCAAGAACACCTCATAAATGTGCATGGGCTGATGGCTCTGATGCCCAGGAGTGCTTAGAAGTGTACAACTCAAGATGAGTCAATGTAGCCAACTAAAGTTGTAGAAAATCAGTGTCCTAAAAGAACAACACATTCTTCAGTGATGTTTTTCAGAACTGTAAATGTTACATAACTGTTTCAGAGTAATTTTTTCTTAAGTATTGTCGAAAACTCTTAAACAAATGAAAAAAAAAGATCGGGGATATGCAACCAGAAAAAGTTCAGGTTTCCCCAAATTAGTACCGACCTGTATTAGAGATTATGCTACTCACACAGAGGATTAATTATTCACTGAACTGTCTTTCTCACTCTAGTTAGACACCTCCTGGAGTCACATGCACAGTGCCTGACACAGAGTACATGTTCAATAAATGTATGTCAATAAATGATGGGAATTTGCCAATTTCAATTCAAACCAATATAATTGGATAAAATACTGTATTAAAGGAAGCTCTTCAGACTGGACAGATCCTAGTTAAGGGCTGTAAATTTCAAGTATAATACAGTGAGAGGACAAAACTGGAGCCAGAGGACCTAGTCTGATGCTCAGCTCTGCCACTCAACTAAGCCAGGGTCCTCACCTGCAAATGGGGTAATTGTGTCTGTCCTTCCTTTGTCATCAGAGAAGTTTTCAAAGTGAGAGTTTTGCTTTTGTTTTCACACAGTCAGTAAATTCTTATTAAATTCAGATTCTATAAAATCTTATTAATTCAAATTTTACTTGCGGCTGAGCTGAAGACCTCTGAAATACTCTAAAGGTAGAGTAACAAGAAAATGAATAAGGTCGACAAGGTTTAACCAACTAAGGAGAAAACTTTCTAAGAGTTTTAATAACATCAGCATATACCTGACAAAAACAATGTGATCTCACTTCTCCTTTCAATAGGAGGTCCCAAGGAGGACCATCAGGAGAG
The DNA here is from genome assembly GCF_000442215.2 of Lipotes vexillifer. Lineage (NCBI taxonomy): Eukaryota > Metazoa > Chordata > Mammalia > Artiodactyla > Lipotidae > Lipotes > Lipotes vexillifer. The sequence continues at coordinate 745,933 of NW_006780020.1, forward strand.
CATTTATAAGATAGACCAGCGGAGTTCCCTGGTGGTCTAGCGGTTAGGATTTGGCACTTTCACTGCTGTGACCCGGGTTCAATCCCTGATTGGGGAACTGAGATCCTGCAAGGCTCGCGGCCAAAAAAAAAAGACACTATGAACAGAGTAAGAAGGCAACTCACAGAATAGGAGAAAATATCTGCCAATCATATATCAGAGGGATCAATATCCTGAATACATAGAGAACTCCTAAAACTCAACAACAAAAAAATGAACAATCCAATTCAAAAACGGGCAAAGGACTTGAATAGACATTTCCCCAAAGAACATATACGAATGGCCAATAACAACATGAAAAGATGCTCAACATCACTAATTATTAGGGAAATGAAAATCAAAACTATGAGATACCATCTCATACCCATTAGGATGGCTACTATTTAAAAAACAAACAGAAAACAAGTGTTGGTGAGGAGGTGGAAAAATCAGAATGCTTGTGCACTTTTGGTGGGAATGTAAAATGATACAGCTGCTGCAGAAAATTCTAGGGCAGTTCCTGTATTTTCCAAAATGTCTAATATGAGCACATATTACTTTCACAATTAGAATTACTGGGGGGTGTGTGTCTGACGATGTGTGTTTTCAAGATAGTCTAGTTAGAGCCAAATGCTCTGGGGTCAAGAGAAGCATGGGTGCACTGGTAGCTTTGCCACCTCAGGCAGCTGCCCAAGGCCATCACCAGTCCCGAGCATTTCCAACTACCACTGACTCCTCGACTCCTTGCCTGTGACCAGACAAACACAAGAGTAGCTCCCAAATTACAGGATCTCCTAGTGGTCTTATCATATCTGGGATGATGCTGCAGTACCCCTTTCACCTGACATGGCCGCCCCAGCTCTGCATGGTCAGCAGTGGTTGGGGTTGAACCAACCTCTGAGTAGTCAGCAGTTTCAGACATACAACTCACTCTGCACTTCAACATGTCCAAATCCAACTGCCATCAGGTCACGGAGTTACTGGCACTGCCTCAGATTTTGCAGTTCAGCTCTCAATGAATTACTTCAAGGGGCTTCAGGGGATCTACAAACTCTGAATATTTACATGTAAAATTATACATGATGACAAGTAACTCAATTACAAAAGGGCAAAGTATTTGAATAGACATTTCTCCAAAGAAGAAATGACCAACGTGCACGTGAAAAGCCTTAGGGAAATGCAAATAAAACTACAATGAAATGCCACTTCACACCCACTACGGTGGAAAAAAAAAATAATGATAAAGGACAATAACAAATGTTGAAGAGGGTGTGGAGAAAATGGAATCCTCATTTATTGCTAATGAAAATGTAAAACGGTGGACTTCCCTGGTGGCACAGTGGTTAACAATCTGCCTGCCAATGCAGGGGACATGGGTTCAATCCCTGGTCCAGAAAGATCCCACATGCCGTGGAGCAACTAAGCCTGTGTGCCACAACTACTGAAGCCCGTGTACCTAGAACCAGTGCTCTGCAACAAAGACCCAACACAGCCAAAAATAAATAAAATTTTTTTTTTTTTTAAAGAAAATGTAAAATGGTCAGCTGCTGTGGAAAACAGTTCGGCAGGCAAAAAGTTAAAAATAGAGTTGCCATTGACCCAGCAAGTTCACTCCTACGTAAACACATTTAAGAGAACTGAAAATATGTTCAAACAAAAATTTGTACATGAATGTTCAGAGCAGCATGTCATAACAACTAAAAGACAGAAACAACTTAAATGTCAATCAACTGACAAATGGATAAACAAAACACAGTATATCCCTACAGTGGAATATTACTCAGCCATAAAAAGGACTGAAGTACTGACACATGCTATGACATGGATGAACCCCAAAAACATTACACTTAATGAAAGAAGCCAGACATAAAAGGCCACATACATGTGATTCCAGATTAGTGGTTGCCAGGGGATGGGAAGAGGGGAGACTAGGGAGAAACTGCTAACATGTACAGGGCTTCTTCGGAAGATGAAAATGTTCTGGAATTAAGACAGTGGTGATGGTTGCATAACTTTGTGAACATTCACACTTTAAAATGGTGAATTTTATGATATGTGAATTCTACCTCAAAAAAATAAATTTGAGCGACAGTCTACAAAACAATTGGCCAGTTCTCTTCAAAAGTTTAGTCATGAAAGACAAAAAAGGCTGAGGAACTGTCTCAGATTTAAGAGACTAAGGAGACTTGATACTAAATGCAATGCGGGAAACTGGATTGGATCCTGGAGCAGAAAAGGACATTAGTGGGCCAAATGGCAAAACTTAAATAAAGCCTATAGCTTAGTTAGTAGTACTGTATTTACGTTAAATTTATTAGACAATGTTATTATGGTTATGTAAATGTTAACATTAGGGAAAGTTGGGTAAAGAGTACACAGGAAGTTTGTGTATTATTTCTGGAAGTCTAAAATTATTTCAAAATAAAAAGTAAAAAAGAAAGTACATGGAGCAGGTCAGGGGGTTGGCAATTTTTTTTCTGAAAAGCACTGTACATTAAATACCTTAGACTTTGCAGACCATATGGTCTTTGGGGCAACTCTGTTGCCAAAAACAGTATGTAAATTAAAGGGTGTGGCTGTGTTCCAATAAAACCTTATGTACTTGGTTCGATTTTCCGAAAATGCTGATTTAGGTACTTTTTTAAGAGGAAAATTTCAAATTGAGAAGTTTTAAAGACACCACTAAATTACAATCATTTTACTCAACGCCTGGATAATATCTGAATAAGCATTTCACAACTTTTTTTACATCCTAGGAAACACAAACAAAAAAGGGAGGAAGATTAAAAAAAAAAAAGGGAGGAAGATAAACACAGGCAGGAAGTCTTGGCTCAAACCCAACCTTTTTTTGGCATTCCAGCAGGATTGGGTCAATATGGAACCTCTGTTCTATAGGGCAACGTAAGCATTCTAACAGGTTTCTAAAAAGTGATCTGCTTGGAGTTTTGTAAATCACAAAATAAGGAGCTCTGATGTTTAATTAGAAAACTAAAGATATGCTAGAAGCATTATCTGCAGATTACATGTGAAGATGAACTGGCAAGTCAAGTCCATCACAGGACTGGTTTTAAATGTTGATGAAATTAGCCAACAGATTGCAAAAACTCTCTCAGTAGACACAACATCTATAACAACACATTGCTGGAGAGAGGATTAAAGAGGGATTTATGTCCTGGAGCTGGGGGAGGCTGGCTTGAACAGCCTCCTTCCAATCCATACTCTTCAGCTCTGTGAGTCCAAAGAGTTCACTGGCTTCTCCACATCAAAGTCTTCAGATTCATTTCCAAGTTAGTAAGCTAAAAACTGATGGGGTGGGGACCCTGCTTAGTTATTCATTCAACAAACATTTAAGGAGCCCTTATCAGATGGGCCATTCCAAAGTCCTTGAAAAGAAGGATGGTACACAGGACAAGGAAGAGATGACGTAAGTTCAAACCCACTGGCCTCACTGCTAGAGATGTAGGCTGGGGGGATGGAGATGTAAAGAAAAGAGGGCATTAAAAAAGAAGGCAGCACCAGAAAGACTCAAAGTAACTACTCAGAATTAGACACTTTCAAGTTGAAAAGGACCTCCATCTAGTAACTCCTTTGACAGGGAGTTCACTAACTCTGGAGGCAATCCATTCCATTGCTGGTCACCTGTGGCCAGCATTAAGTTCTCCTATTAAATCAAAATTTTGTCTTCCTGTAGAATCCACCTATTGGTCCTAGTTTCTGCCTCTTTCAACCGCAAAGATGAAGTGGAAGCCCTCTTCACCATAACAATCTTTTCTGTTTTTGATGAGACTGTTTTGTTTTCCCTTCCATTGCTCTCTTTTCTGGGCTAAACATTCTCGCCAGCCACCACCCTCGCCCCCCAAAGATCCTGAACAAGTTCCAGCTGCCTCAAAGCAAAGAATGCATATCTAGAACTCACAGCAAGAAAGCACTTAAGATCAGTGGGCTTCAAACATCGGTATGCAGAGGACCCCCGAGGAGCATGTTCAAAACATAGTTTCCCTGGTTCTGACCCAGATTCTAAATGAGTCTTATTTGAGTCCTGCACTGTGAAGTATGCACCGTAGGGTATTTCAAAGCAGAGGCTGTGAGAACCATATTTAGAGATACACTGCCTTGTTTTACAAATGAGGAAACTGAGGCCCGACACAGGGAAAGGATTTGGCTCATAAAGCACAACTGGCTGTCGGGCGACGAAGTCTCAGAGTCGGGCCTCTTACTCCCAAGCCCAACTCTATTCAGCGCGCTTCCGGGCCTCGGCCTCTCCACTCGGGGCAAACTCATTAAAAGCACCTCCATATGAGAGAGGCGGCCTCGACTGGAAGTCAGAGTTAGAGTGAGTCTCTGCCTGGAAAGGAGAGTTTGTGGGGGCCTTTTCCCTACTTGGGGCCTCAGTTTCCCCAAACTGTAATCACTGGACGAAAGACCACAATACAAGCCTGACCTCCCTTCTGGGGTGAATGGCCCGGGCCAGAGCTGGACTTGTTGTCTCTGTGCTCCTGGGCTCAGGTGTCGCAGCCCGTAGGCCTGCTGAAGGCGGAACCCGGTCCCCGCCCGCGTCCCTCAACATGGACGGCCCCCACCTGCCGCCCCAACCCCTCATGTACCTGCCTCTGCTCAGCTAACGCCGCCAAGGCCGCCCCAGCCTGTCCGTCCGTCGGCCGCCCAGCCAGCCCCTTAGCTGGGTCAGTCCGGCCGGCCGGACTTCAGATTCCTCCTACGCGGACCCTGGTCAGCTGACTCAGAGCCGCCGCTCTCCAGGGACTTCCGGCCACAACCGGAAAAGGTTTGTCCGCGCCGCTGTGCTTCGGCCCCAGATACTGGGCTCTAAGGTTCCGCCTGCTGGCAGGAAGCGGAAAAACACAGGGACCGTTTGGCAGCTTTTTAAAAAGCGTAAATCCGGGCATGGAAAGCCCCAGACGTGCTTGGAACATTTTTGTTGGAACAGAGTGTAAGGATGATGGGAATCAGAATGATGGGAATATGTCATAGGACACAGGAGCTAACTTGAAGGAGATCCCACTGGCCAAATCTGGGCAATTTGAGCAAAATATATAATGATAGTAACAGAATATAACTGAATAAAATTATAACCCAATGACTCTTTACTGATATAAATAAAGAAGTGATTAATAAATGGGGGAGAAGGGGAAATTCTTCCTTTTAGTAGAATGACAACTAGCAGATATGACGGAGTTAGAAAATCAGTAATGGACGGTAAAGCTAGAGGAACAGGATGGTTACACAGTAAAGGGTCTCCCATAAATTACTTATTGATTGCAAAGGGAAAATAAGAATTTCACAGAGGTGTAACCTCGCAGAACAAGTGAATCAAAATGATCAGTTAACATCACCAGTTATAGGTCAAGTAAAGATTATGTGCCTCCTGGAAGTGACGAAATTTGGATATGGATCATGGTTTAGGGGTTGGGTATCAATGTTAAAATTTCTACATTTGATCATTGTATTGTGGTTATGTTAAGAGAACACCCTTGTTCTTAGGAAATATTCACTCAAGTATTTAGGGGTAAAAGGGCACAGTGTCTCCAACTTAATTTCAAATGATTCAGAAAAAAATTCAGGCGTATAAAAATTGAGCGCATGATTTAAGGAAATGAGGCAAAATGTAAGCAAGTGGTGAATCTAGGTGAAAGGTATATGGAAGTTCCTTACATAATTTTTGCAACTTTTCTTTAAGTTTCAGATGCCAACTAAAGAAGGTCTCTTGACACCTGGTTCTACAAGGATTGAGTCATTAGCCACCGTAGTCTCTGACCTTCAACACACAGGGGCGATGATCAGGAATGAGGCACTCTCTGTTCTGGGAAAACTGGCAGAACAGGTCTTCAGATGGTTAGATATTTTCAGGAGAAAATTTTAGGAGCCCAATTTCTTGCATATTTTCATACCTAGAAAGACACTAATGTCATTAACTGAGATATGTGTTCCTCGTGACTCACAGCAACCTTCTACTGAGATGTGTGCTTGATTGCTCATACCCATTCTCCAAAATCACATATAAACCAACCTCGCCCACCTCTTTGGAGCAGTTCCTCAAAGCTATCTAAGAGGCTGTCTCCCCCTGGGCTATAGTCGTTAGTAGGTCCCCAAATAAAACTGAAACAGCTCTCACATTGTGCATTTTTATTTCAGTGGACAATGATATAAAAATTAAAATTTACCCCCAGAATGAGGGGAGTGCCTTGGTTCTAGCCAATTTACTTATTTACCTATCAAACATTAATTTATGTGCTGAGCACTGGTGATGCAGTAGGAAACAAGACAAGATCTTTGCTTTCATGCCTAGCAGGAAAAATATCAAACATACAATCACAAAACTAATGGGCTACTTGGCTTGAAAATATTAATAGCTAACATTTACTGAGCGTACCTAAGCACACACCACACAATGGTTCATTTGATCCTCACAGCAGCCCTGCAAATGGTTTTGATCATTACCTCTGCTTTACAAATGGGTAAAGGAAAACTTTTAAAAGTTTATGCAATTTTATCCTTTAATTAACAGTTTGGTTTTTTTTTTTTTTTTTTTTTTT
>NW_006780020.1:752751-761443 GCF_000442215.2 Lipotes vexillifer
AAACGGGGCACGAACCCGCGTCTCCTGCATCGGCAGGCGGACTCTCAAGCACTGCGCCACCAGGGAAGCCCTAATTAACAGTTTTCAGATGACATACTGATAGGTGACAGAGCTGCAATTTGCACCCAGACATTGTTCTCTGGAGTTCTTCTTTTTTTTTTTTTTTTAATTTATTTTTGGCTGTGTCTTTGTCGCTGCACGTGGGCTTTCCCTAGTTGGGATGAGCGGGGGCTACCCTTCATTGTGGTGCACGGGCTTCTTATTGCAGTGGCTTCTCTTGCTGTGGAGCACGGGATCTAGGTGCACGGGCTTCAGTAGTTGTGGCTTGTGGGCTCTAGAGTGCAGGCTCGGTAGTTGTGGTGCACGGGCTTGATTGCTCCGCAGCATGTGAGATCTTCCCCAACCAGGGATCGAACCTGTGTCCCCTGCACTGGCAGGCAGATTCTTAACCACTGTGCCACCAGGGAAGTCCCGTTCTCTGGGGTGCTTAACACCCATCTTCGTTGTTTCATGAATTCAACAAGCATTTATTAAGTGCCTGCAATTATCCCAGGGATGGTCTTAGGGGTTGGGTCTGAGTAGGGGGTGAAGGTAGTAGATGAAATAAACTCATAGATGAAATTCCTCATCTGCCAGACTTCTCTTCAAGTTCCTGTGGACACAGGGGTGTTTCTAGTCACATGAACCTGGATTTGAGTCCAGGCTCTGAGAAACAGAAAAGCAGCCCCTGATACCCAGGAGCTAGCCTGGCACTTACAGGAAGGCCTTGGTGTTCTCCTGTTGAGCATAAAAACAAAACACAGAACATCAACATCAGACAAGGCTGCTCTGTGACTGTGATGGATCAGGACAATATAAAGACCTCTCCATAATCATGTATGAACCAGACAAAGCAAACGCATTGTCCAAAACACAAAAATGACCAAGAATTTCCCTAACCTAGCTCATATAGAGATTGCTGCTTCTTCACCAATTACAGCTCTAGTCTCAGTCTAGTCTTCCCTCGTTCTAGATAAGATTTACCAAGGTACCCTGTCATAGACAGCATTTGATCCAGATAAAACCTGGCTTCCTTATTTATTTAACTATAGTTGATTTACCATATTGTGTTAGTTTCAAATGTACAGTTTCAGATTCTTTCGTTTTTTTTAAATTAATTAATTTACTTTTAGATTCTTTTCCATTACAGGTTATTACAAGGTATTGAATATAGTTCCATGTGCTATACAGTAAATCCTTTTTGTTTATTTTATTTTATTTTAAAAATCTTTAGAATTTATTTATTTTTTTGGCCGCACTGCGAGGCATGTGGGATCTTAGTTCCTCAACTGGGAATCAAACCCGGGCCCTCGGCAGTGAAAGCACGGAGTCCTAACCACTGGACTGCCAGGGAATTCCCTATCTATTTTATATATAGTGGTGTGTATCTATTAATCCCATACTCCTAATTTATCCCTCGCCCTCCCCTTTCCTCTTTGGTAACCATAAGTTTATTTTCTTTGTCTGTAAGTCTTTCCATTTCGTTAAGTTGATCTGTATTATTTGTTTGGATTCCACATATAAGTGATAGCATATAATATTTGTTTTTCTCTGCCTGACTTACTTCACTTAATATAATAATCTCTAGGTCCATCCATGTTGCTGCAAATGGCAATATTTCATTCTTTTTAATGTCTGAGTAATATTCTATTGTGTGTGTGTGTGTGTATATATATATATATATATATATATATATATATATATATATATACCACATCTTTATCTATTCATCTGTTGATGGACATTTAGGTTGCTTCCATGTCTTGGCTATTGTGAATAGTGCTACCATGAACACTGAGGTGCATATATCTTTTCAATTAGAGTTTTTGTCTTTTCCAGATGTATGCCCAGGAGTGGGATTTCTGGATTATATGGTAACTCTATTTTTAGGTTTTTGAGGAACCTCCAAACTGTCTTCCATAGTGGCTGCACCAACTTACATTCCCACCAACAGTGTAGGAGGGTTCCCTTTTCTGCACACCCTCCCCAGCATGTATTATTTGTAGACTTTTTAATGATGGCCATTCTAACTGATGTGAGGTGATACCTCATTGTAGTTTTGATTGGCATTTCTCTAATAATTAACAATGTGGAGCATCTTTTCATGTGCTACTTGGCCATCTGTATGTCTTCTTTGGAGAAATGTCTATTTAGGTCTTCTGCCCATTTCTTAATTGGAAACACTGCTTCCTTAAGCCTGCCCCCAAATTACCACACACGAGCCCAAATCCTAAATGTCCTTCCTAAGACTCTGTTACTGAGATGCCCTATCATTCCTCATAGTTCACATCCCCCACTTTGCTGCAACAAATAATAAACCCAACTTGTTCAACCACGGGTGTGTTTCTGGTGGTCTCTGATTAGAGAGCATTCAAAGATCCCTTGCTCACTAGCTATGTGACTTCAGACATCAGTTTCACCTACAGAAGCCCCCATTTCCTCACCTGTTGAAATGCAAAGATTTATTCCTACCTCAGAAGGTTGTTGTGAGGATATGGAACAGACTTAGCACTGAGAGCTCTCAGTGTACTTTAAAAAATTCCTGCTTGAGATGCAAACTATTATATATAGGACAGATAAACAACAAGGTCCTACTATATAGCACAGGGAACTGTATTCAATACCCTGTTCTAAACTATAACGGAAAAGAATATGAAAAATAATATATATGTATAACTGAATCACTTGTGCTGTACAGCAGAAATTAACTCAACATTGTAAATCAACTATACTACAATAAAAATAAAATAAAATAAAATTCCTGCTTGAGCTGCTACCTCCTTTGAAAAGTCACAGAGCACCATCATTATGAAAAGATATTGAAGCCAACAGCTCCAATTATGACAACGTGCTGATTGTATTCCCCTTTGTTCTTTTCTTGGGTTCATGAGGCAGACTAAAGGCGAGAGTTCAACTTTTCCTTTGTCAGAAATGAGGTCATTCTCATGGTCTCTTCTGGAAACGTTCCTGAAACTTTAACGTAAGGGAACCAGCACTGTTTATTTCTTCATGTTCTTGCTATTAAAAATGTTCCCAAGACATAACAGAATTGGAACTACCAAACTTGGAAGCACTTCAGCTTCAAAAATATATCAAGTAATATCTTCTCTGCTTAGCATATTAAGGTAGTTACAGACCCCAGAAGCCCTGTTGGTGATGTTTGCATTTATGCTGCTAGGACCCAGCATGGATTTAATAGTATTTGATGCCTACAGCAAACTGTGCTAAATAAAAAATATTCATTCCTGTTGGGAAGAATAAAATAAATAGAAATGTTCTGATGTTTTCCTCTGCTTGCTCTGAGCATCCCAAGGGTTCTCATGTTAATAGCCCTAACCTTCCCCCACCCCCTCACCTCCTCTCCAGTTATTCCTCCAAGACTAATAATAACACGCACACGAATAATGGCAGCTAATATTTATTGAATGTTTATTAACGTGTCGCACACAGTGCTAAGGGCTTTATGCAGTTTAATCCTTACCCCCAAATTTCAAAACAAGTATTATTACACAAGAGGAGCTAGAGGCCCAGAGAAGTTAAGCAGCATATCCAAGGCCACACAGCTGGTAAGAATCAGGTTCATTTGGAATCTGACAACAAACCTCCTCCTGTTAAAATGCTGCCTTGCCACCCTGGGCCAGCGAGTAGGGTCTATGAAGCGACAGAGGGAGGGATGGGCCTGGAAAGAAAGAAAGGGCAGGGGCAAGGGGGAGTGGGGGTCCATGCAGAGGCAATCAGATCTTCTCCAGAATGCAGAGGGAAGGGGTGGAGATTAGGAGCACAAGACAAGTAGGAGGCCATTGCAGAGCCTCAGAGGGAGTGGGGACTTGTGTCAAGGGTTTTGGGGGGCCAGGAAGGTTGAATAGTGGGAAAGGGCAAGTTATTGTGAAGGAGAAAAGTGTGATTAAGGACCTGAGGCCTCACAGGTGTATAACTGCCAGGTGAGGAGAGGCAAGGATTCTAGTGGACCATCTGACCTATGTGATCTGTTAAGGCTCACAGATCCCTGCCCTTCTCTGGGCCTCAGTGTTTCCTCTGTTCAATGCAGGGAGAGAAGATTCCAGGATCCCAGGAACCAGTCCAGCTTGGGTAGGTGGTGAGGAGATGGCATCACTTTTTCCTTTGGTCTCCTCACCTGACATGGGAGAGAAGGTTCCCTGAGCCTGGCCCATCCCCATCCAAACCCCAGGCTCGGGTTAATCTCCCCCCATGGGTCCAGGAGGCTCAGAGAGAAAGACCATGTATGCAAACAGAATGGAGAATAAGCCAGAGAAAGCACCCCCAGTCCTCCTCAACTCCAACTGTTCCTCGGAGGAGGTGGGCCTGTTAGCAGCATGGCCTCATTGGTTACCCAACCCACAGCAAATGTGCAAATGCTTGCTGTGTACCTTCAGGCATGTCACCTAACCTTGAGCCTCAGGCTCCTCTCATTCTCTGTGCATGGGTTCTAAGGTTGGGCTGAAGTCCACTGCACCCCTGCCATCAATCCTTCTGCCCCAGGACAGCTCACGGTCTGTTTCTTCTGCCTTCTGCCAAGGCCTGGCCTAGGGCTCTGCAACATGGCAGCCCTGCTGGCCGAGGACAGAGTCTCACTTGAGGGCGGAGTGAACCAGCCTGACTTCTCAGGTTCAGGTCTGGATGGTATTATTTGTTTAGGGACATGGCCACTAGATGGTATCAGGGCTATATTCTGGAATCTTCTGAGAATTGGGCAAGGAGGACCCTATTCCTGGGAGTTAGGCTCTTCGCAGAGAATTCTGTAATATTCCCAACACAGATGAGGCTTGGACAAAAGTCTAGGAAACCAACGAAGGTTTCCTAGTGAAGGAGAGGAAAATCAAGAAGACACCAAGAAATCATGGTCCAAACCCTGGGCAGTGTGGGGAGGGAGGTGGGGTACTCATCTGGCAGCCCATCTCTGCCCTGCACCTCTGGGAGCCCAGGAAGGAAGGGAGAAATATTCACTCAGGGTGTACCATGTGCCAGGCATTATGGGGAGATTTTTTTTCTTACATTTTTATCAGTGAGTCCTGTTTTTTTGTTTGTTTGGTTTGTTTTTTTTTTTGGCTGTGCCACATGGCTTGTGGGATCTTAGTTCCCCGACCAGGGATCAAACCCCAGCTCCCCAGCAGTGAAATTGCAGAGTCCTAAACACTGGAAAGCCAGGAAATTCCCATCTCAGTGAGTCCTCTTAATAGTTCATTGAGGAAAGAATTATCGGCCATTTTACAGAGGAGGAAACTGAAGGAATATGACGAATGTCACACAGCAAAGTAGAACTGTATTTTGTGCTTCCAAGTCCTGGAGGATGAGCTAGAAGTTGGGTGACCAAATAAAATACAGGATGCTCAGTTAAATCTGAATTTTACGTAAACAATGAATGGTACGTATTTATACTAAAAATTATTTGTCATTTATCTGAAATACAAATTTAACATGGTGACTTTTATTTTTTGCTAATCAGGCAATCCTAGATACAAGGGATGCCCATGGCCAGGACTGTGAGGTCTAGGAGAGAAGTTTGAGTGGCACCATGATCCCCTCTCAGGTGTGGGGAGGAGCCCCAGGCACCAAGGTCAACAATTGCCTGCCACCTGCTACCTGGCCACCAGGGGGCAGCCGAAGTTTGCACAGCTCCTGGTTGGGTGACTGGAAACTTTCCCAGGGCCTGGGAGCAACAAAGACCTAAAGGGACCAAGATCCTCAGACTCTCATTTTCCCCCACCCTGCACCCCATCTGTCACCCTGGCTCCCACACCCCAGGAAATCGCTCCACCCTTTGTCAATCCACATCAGGCCAGAAACCTGGGAATTATTTTTTTTTCTCAAGACTAGATATAATTTGCATACAAAAAAGGTTAAAAGTCTTGTTTCGCTGCACGAATGTTTACATATGAACACACTTGTGTAACCACCACACAGATCAAGACAGAGCCGTGCTGTCCAATTCAGAGCCCTCTAGCCTCATGTGGCTACTGAGCGCTTGAAATGTGGAATCCAAATTTAGATGCGCTGTAAATATAAAATACACACTGATTTCAAAGACTTAATATGAACAAAGAATGTAAAATAGTTCGTTAATAATTTAAAAGTATTGATTACATGATGAGATAATATTTTGCACATGGATTACATAAAAAATATCATTAAAATTAAGCTCACCTGTTTCTTTTATTTTTTTAAACTGTGGCTAGAAAATTTAAATTACATTCATCGCTTGCATAGAGTTTTATTGTTCAGCACTGGTGTAGACAAATCTGACTTATTCACCTGTAAAATTGGGACTCAGGGAATTTCCTGATGGTCTAGTGGTTAGGACTCCATGCTTCCACTGCAGGGAGCCCGGGGTTCAATCCCTGTTCGGGGAACTAAGATTCCGCAAGTTGCATGGCATGGCCAAAAAAGAAAATACAACTCTTGGAGACTTACCTGGCTGTCCAGTGGTGTGGGGTGTGGCTCAGCCAATAAATAAATAAGATAAAACAAAATAAAATTGGGATTTGGAGAGGTGGAATCATTGGCTGATGTTTACACTGCCTAACCATGGCAGAGTGGAATGGGAAATGGGATCAATTTGAACCCTGAGCCCGTAGTTTCCACAGTGCCTGCCCCCCCAGTCCCCTGTCCTGAATGGGGTTGCTGCTGTGGGGTGTTGAGCAGCGTTTGGGTGCCCCAGACTCTAGCAGCATACCCCCTCCCTGCTGTGAGCCCATCCTGGGTTGCGGGAGTCAGGGAGGAGGGCTTCCTGGAGGAGGTGATTAAACCAACACTTGAAAGATGAGTAGGAACAAGCCCAGGTGAAGAAGAGGGAAGTATTTTAAGTAAAGGGAACAGCATGTGCAAAGGCCCTAAGAGGGCCTGGTGATTGAAGAAATGAAAGTAGTTCTGTGTGGCTGGAGCAGAGAAGTGGGGATCTGGTGAGGTCAGCCAGGCCCAGATTCTGCAGGTCATGAAAAGCTTCAACCTGAAGGCCAGAGAGGGTCAGGGGACTGACCTGGCCAGGCTTGTGTGTGGTTGTGTGCCGTTTTTTTTTTGGCCGTGCCCTTTCGGGATCTTAGTTCCCCAACTAGGGATTGAACCCCGGCCTGGGCAGTGAAAGTGCCAAGTCCTAACTAATGGAAACCCCCGCAACCCCCCGCGTGGGGAATTCCATTCTTGTGTTTTAGAAAGATTAGGTCTGCTGCCATTTGGAGAATCCTTATTCTAAGAGAGAAAATGAAAGCCAGAGAGGCAAAGGGCTTTTTGGCATCACACAGTGAATGTGACCAGGCAGGTACCAGAAGGGACGGGAAAGGCACAAAGACAGCCTTCCTTGTTGAGGAGTTTCCCTAGGAGGCGCTGGCTTTAGATGCCCACTAGGTGACAGCAGAGGAGGGACCAAAGTCGGGGGGCTTCTGGGAGGGCCCTCTCTGCTGTCCCACAGGCCTTTCTGCTCCCATCTCTCTGGTCTGGGCATGAGAGGGCTCCTCCCTGGGCCCTCTCGTCCAGATCCCAGACCAACAAGGAGAGCCTGGGTGTCAAGAAGCTCAAGGTCTGGTCCTAGCTCTAACTCCCCTCTGCTGCTGTCCTTGGGCAAATTCACATATAAAACAGTGCTTGAGGGCTTCCCTGGTGGTGCAGTGGTTAGGAACCCACCTGCCAATGCAGGGCACACGGGTTCGAGCCCTGGTCCGGGAGGATCCCACATGCTGCAAAGCAACTAAGCCCGTGCGCCACAACTACTGAGGCTGCACTCTAGAGCCCGCGAGCCACAGCTACTGAGCCCGCGTGCCATAACTGCCGAAGTCCATTTGCCTAGAGCCTGTGCTCTGCAACAAGAGAAGCCACCACAATGAGAAGCCTGCGCACCTAAACAAAGAGCAGCCCCCCTCGCTGCAGCTAGATAAAGCCCGCACGCAGCAACAGAGACCCAACACAGCCAAAATTTTTAAATAAATAAATAAAACAGTGCTTGAAAACTTGGGTTCTTGGCTGGAGAAATGGAGATTTATTACTTAGTCTACCAGGGGCCAAATTCTTCTGTCAGACCTCCCTCTGGGCCTCTTGACCTGCCCTCTTCATCCTGCTGAGTGAGTTAGACTCCCAGGGCCTCCCCAGGCCCCAAGGGCCAGGCCAGTCCCAAAACGGAAGGAGGGGATGTGAGCTAAGTTCTCCGAGTTACAGCCAACAAACAGCCCAGGTTTCAACTTCAGCCAAAGAGCTCTGGGTGGGATGGAAGGGTGGGTAATCAGCAGAGCCTCCCTGTGTCTCCAGTGTGACATGGGGTGAAGAATTGCTGCCCTGCTTCTCCTCACCCCACTGCTGGGTAGGGTTACCAGGTATAGTAGGTAAAAACACAAGATGCCCAGTTAAATTAGAATGTCAGATAACCAAAAAAAATAACTGCAGTGTTTGGGGCACATACTTACACTAAAAATGATTCCCTGATTTCTAAAATTCATATTTAACTGGGCATCTACAATTTATTAGGCAATTCTACCACTTGGGCTTGGTGAGAATATAAATGTCAAGTGCATTCTGAACGGGAAGGGTGTGAATCTTGCACTCAGCATCATCCTCTCGTACCCCAAGGCCTGTTGTGGCCCCCATGTCTAGCTAGACAGGGCTTTCAGGGCCCATTCTACCCCCTTGTTGCCATTGGGTTTCCCTACAG
>NW_006780020.1:761467-770343 GCF_000442215.2 Lipotes vexillifer
CCCTACAGTTCTGGAGATGGGGTCTCATGCTGCATGAAGGACTCATTTGGGCTTTTTGCAGCCTATTGTGAGGTTTTCCCCTCAGTGAGTTCCTTTTCCATTCTCTGATCCTCACCACACTCCCTGAGAAGTAAGAAAGGTGAGTAAGTAGGCATGCATGAGCATTCCAATCAGTAGATGATGTCATGGGTATTCAGCCAAGGTAAGTGATTTGCCCAAAGCTGCCCAGTGAGGGGAAGTGGAGCCAGGGGTTGAACGCAGGGTGTGGATAAGGATCTGCTGAGGCTCTTAAGACCCTACTAGCAGGCTGGAGTCAGTTGGGGGAATGGAAAGAGCCCACACTCTGCAGCTTAAGAACTGGGCATCAAATCAATCACATTGCAATTCTGCCTGGCTCCTGCCTTCAAATCCCCTCCTAAATGGAGATCTCACTTGTCAAAGGCTATTATATGTCAGTCCCTAAACACTTTATATACACTCACATTAATTCTCATGGCATAGATACTATTCTTATCTCCATTTTACCAATGAGGCCAAAAGAGGCAAAAGGACTTACCCAAGATGACAGAGAAAGTAAGGGAAAAGCTAGGACTCCAATCTGGGTCTGGCTTGGGCTTATTATATTCCACTACACTGCTTTCCCCAGGTATTGGATACACCTGGAATTTCTAGGTAGAAAAATCAATCTACAAACAATGACAGTTTTGTTTCTTCCTTTCCAAACTTGACAATTTGTATTTCTTTTTCTTGTGTTATTGCATTGGCTGGGACTTTCAGTAGCATTAATAGTAGTCACTCATGACATGTTCCTGAGTGCTTCTGTGTTAGTTATGTATTGCTGTGTAATAAATATCCCCAAACTTAGTGTCTCAAAACAACAAACATTTATTATCTCACATAATTTCTGAAGGTTAGAAATTCAAGAGTAGCTTATTAATTGAGTGGTTCTGGCTCAGGGTCTCACCAGGTTACAGCAAAAATGTCTGCCAATTTCTTCAAAGAAAATATGCAAATGGCCAATAAGCACATGAAAAGATGTTCAACATCATTAGCCATCAGGGAAATGAAAACAAAAACTGCAGTGTGGTACAACTTCACACCCACTAGGATGGCAAGGACGTGGAGAAATCAGAATTCTCATACACTGCTGGTGAGAACGTGAAATGGTGCAGCCACTTTGTTTTTTGTTTTGTTTTGTTTTGTTTTGTTTTTGCGGTACATGGGCCTCTCACCGTTGTGGCCTCTCCCGCTGTGGAGCACAGGCTCCGGACGCACAGGCCCAGCGGCCATGGCTCACGGGCCCAGCTGCTCCGCGGCACATGGGATCCTCCCGGACCGGGGCACGAACCCACGTCCCCTGCATCGGCAGGCAGACTCCCAACCACTGCGCCACCAGGGAAGCCCAGTGCAGCCACTTTGGAAACAGTCTGGCAGTTCCTCAAATGGTTAGAGTCATCACATGACCCAGCAATTCCACTCTTAGGTATGTGCCCAAGAGAAATGAAAACATATGTCCACAGAAAAACTTTTACATGAATGTTTATAGAAGCATTATTCATCATAGCCAAAAAGTGGAAACAATACAAATGTCCATCAGCTTGAACAATGTATAAACAAAATGTGGTCTATCCATACAATGGAATATTATCCAGTCATAAAAAGGAATGAAGTACTGATACATGCTACAACACAGATGAACCTTGAAAACATTATGCTAAGAGAAAGAAGCTAGTCACAAACAGCCATATATTGCATGATCCCCTTTATATGAAATGTACAGAATAGACAACTCTATAGAGACATAGAGTAGATGAGTGGCTACTTGGGGCTGGGGGAGGGAGAAAGATGGAATGACTGTTACTGGTTATAGGATCTCTTTTTGGAATGATCAAAATGTTTGGAATTAGGTAGTGGTGATGGTTGTACAACTATGAATGTACTTAAAGCCATTAAATTGTATGCTTTAAATGGGTGGATTATATGGCATGTGAATTATATCTCAATAAACTGTTACCAAAAAAAAAAAGGTCAGGTGTACTCATCCTAAGGCTTAACTAGGGCTTAAGGATCTGCTTCCAAGTGATTCGCTCATATGGCTATTGACAGGAGGCCTCAGTTCCTCACCATGTAGGCCTCTTCATTAATGTCCTCATGACATGTCACCCACCTCCCCAGAGAGAGTGGTCCAGGAGAGAGCAAGGAGGGAGCCATAATGTCTTTTGTGACTTAGTCTAGGAAGTAATGTCACTTCTGCCACATTTTGTTAGAGGCAAGTGACTAGGTACAGCTCACACCGGAGGGGCGGGGTGGTAGGCTCCACCATGTGAAGGGAAGAGTATCAAAGAAACTGTGCACATCTGCAAACCACCACAGTTTCTAATGTTGCTCGATTAGGTAGAATGGCTTCCACAGTGTCTCTGAGTCCCTATCTCTCCCCTCTCTTTTATTCATATTTTACTAAGTTGTTGATTAAAAAACTAAAAATAGAGCTGCCATATGATCCAGCAATTCCAATCCTGGGCTTATATCTGGAGGGAACTCTAACTCAAAAAGATACATGTACCCCAATGTTCATAGCGGCAATATTTACAATAGCCAAGATATGGAAGCAACCTAAATGTCCATGGACATAAATCCCTTGCACTTCTAACTCCGTCATGGTGGCAGCTTCCTAGAAGACACAACCGACCCCCAGGCCCTGGCTCCTCTGAACTGCCAGACCCCTTACCCTCAGGGATGCCTTCCATCTCCATCCCGCGACACTAGCATCCTCTGTGCCCCCTCCCCTCCTCTCTCTGTCCAGGGCCTTGCCCTGTGTCTGGCACATAGTAGACTCTCAGTTACTATTTGTTTTTGAACGAATACAGAATGCTCTGGAGCTAGGCACTGCCTGCACCATTCTCCTGGCACAGAGAGCTGCAGAGAGCCCTCCAGGTGGGGCCAGGAGGCCAGCTCCACTGGGCAGAGGGAGGGTGCCCTCCAGGCAGTGGGGAGGAAGGCCCTGTGGTGGAGAGGCTCCTGTGGAGCTGGGAATCTCCCAGAGCCAGGAGAGGCCCTCCCCACAGGCCAGGGGACATCTGACCTGGCTTCTCCCCAATCCACTGTGTGACTATGGGCAAGTCACCTCTCTTCTGGGGCTTCACTCCATCCATCTCGACAATGGGATGAGAAGCCCTGCCTTGCCTATCTCCCCAGGGAGGGGCAGGGGTTGTGAGCGTCAGATGAGATCATGGCTGGGAAAATGTGAATGGGAAAGAGGGGGGTTCGCTGGGTCCTAGGCCTGGGGTCAGGGTGTGGAGGGGGAGAGGGACAGAGAAGGGAGGAAGAGAAAAGATTAGGAGAGAGGGAGACACACATGCACACGCGCGCGCACGCACGCACACACACACACACACACACACACACAGAAGAACAGAAAAATGCGAGAGACAGAGAAAGAGGGAATGAGTGAGAGAGAGAGAGACGATAAAAGGGGGGCTTCAGTGAAAAACTGTAAAGAGAGACAGAGGAGAGAAAGATATAGAAAGAAATGGAGAGAGAAAAAAAGATGGGGAGTTAGAGACAGAGAGAAAGATGGAAGAGGGGGATGGAGGAGACAGAAAGAAATGAGAATCAGAGTCAGAGAGGGAAAGCAGCTAACAGCCAGAGAGGGATGGGTGAGGAGCCAGGAGACAAAGGGTTATGGGGCGGGATGGAGACAGACAGGGAGAAACAGTCTGACAGGGAGGGAGGGAGAAGGGAACGCCTTCTCCCATGGACCCCCACCCTGCACTCCCCACTATCACCCACTGTGCACCCTGCTCCACCCCAGACGGGTGGGGACCCAGAGGAAAGCCTCGGCCCCTCTGTCTGTAGGGCTCAGCTGGCCCTGTCCTGTCCTGCTGGTTTGGATCCTGACATCCTCCATTCCGAGGCCGCTGAGGGGCACCCCACTGGGAGGCAGGGCTCTGGAGCCTGTCCTGTAGGCTCACTGACGTGGCCACTGGTTAATCTGAAAGGAAAACCCAGTGACACCCTCCCCTGAGGCCCGGGCAGGCCCCAGCCTGCCTCCCTTTGGGGCCCAGGCAGGAAGAGACCTCAAAGGTCAGCTCCACTGTACCCCTCACTGTACAGAGGAGGAAACCGTGCTCCGAGAAAGGCAGGGACAAACCTGCAGTCACACAGCCAGGCAGTGGCCTAACCAGGACTCGCTGTCACAGATGCTGTGGCCCCAAAACCTTTGAGACTTGCTTTCTTCTGGGTAAAGTGCTTCCTGCCCAGGGGTGTCCTGAGCCGTCAGTAACAGTGTTTCAAATGCCAGGCGCTGTGCTGAGAGTCCTGTGAAGTAGATGCTGTGAGTATGCCCATCATACAGATGAAGAGACTGAGGCTCAGAGAAGTTGAGACTTCTAGGCCTGAAGTCACACTGTGCCAGGACCCAAGCTAGGTCCATCCGACCTTGAAAGTTGGGTTCCTGCTGTGGCACCTCCCAGCCTCTCTGGGTTGTTCACCAGCAGGAAAGGGCCCTGTAATATGGAAAAGGAGGGCAGAGGTGGGAAGTTGAGTTGTAAGTACCCAGCTTCCCCAGATGGTTGGAAGGTGAATAATACATCAGCTTTGAGACACAGGAACAAGTGTCTGGGTGTAACCCCTCCCTGTTGGACAGACCACCCCTGTCTCTTGAGGTACACACGATGCCTGCTGTGTCCCCCAGGTGACTGCAGTCCAAGGATGGAGGTGGCTGCAGACACAGCCCCCTAGGCCACCTCTGATCCTCTGGGGACCACAGTCCCTTCACGCCCAGAGCATCAGCCCTGCCCAGTGTTGCTTTCTTTTTTAAGAAGTAATTAATTAATTAATTAATTTTCTTTTTGGCTGTGTTGGGTCTTCGTTGCTGTGCGCGGGCTTTCTCTAGTTGCGGCGAGCAAGGGCTACTCTTCGTTGCAGTGAGCAGGCTTCTCATTGCGGTGGCTTCTCTTGTTGCGGAGCACAGGCTCTAGGTGCACAGGCTTCAGTAACTGCAGCACGCAGGCTCAGTAGTTGCAGCACGTGGGCTCTAGAGCGCAGGCTCAGTAGCTGAGGCGCACGGGCTTAGTTGCTCCACAGCATGTGGGATCTTCCTGGACCAGGGATCAAACCCGTGTCCTCTGCATTGGCAGGCAGATTCTTAACCACTGCACCACCAGGGAAGCCCCAGTGTTGCTTTCAAAGTCTGCTCTGGCTGTGTCTACACCACCTATCAGACCAGGAGGGCTGCTGCCGTGCCGTGCCTGTGCTTGGAGTCCCAGGAAGTGGGGAGCCCTGGGGCACTGTCCCCTGAATATGCTGAGTGCCTTTCTTAGAACCAGGACTGGGCAGGGGAAGCACCCAGGTGGCGGGGTGATGGATGCTCCCTTTCCCAGAAGCCTCAGAGCCTCCCGGGGGAGGGGTGTGGCCACAGAGCCCCAGCCCTGCCCTTACCTCCTTTATCCAGCTTTGGCAGAAGCCCATGGCTCTCTGCCAGCTTCATGGAGGTGGGCTTGGCAGCCATCCCTGGGATGGGGGGATGACCAGTTCTAGGAGCCTCCTCTGAGCCCCCAAACCCTCTTCCCTCCCCAGGGAGATACAGATCCCCCTTCTGGCCCCTGCCCCCAGGGCCCAGGGCTTTGGCTCCTACCGTCCCCATCCAGGCAAGGCTGGTGGCAGGTGACTGGAAGGCGTGGAGAAAGGCAGGCCAAGTAGGGGCGTGGGCCCCGGCCAGTGTACGCCTCAGCCAATCAGCGGCCCCCAAACCCTCTTCCCTCCCCAGGGAGATACAGATCCCCCTTCTGGCCCCTGCCCCCAGGGCCCAGGGCTTTGGCTCCTACCGTCCCCATCCAGGCAAGGCTGGTGGCAGGTGACTGGAAGGCGTGGAGAAAGGCAGGCCAAGTAGGGGCGTGGGCCCCGGCCAGTGTACTCCTCAGCCAATCAGCGGCCTGCCCAGCCGGTGGATTCAGTTACAAGCCCCAGATCACCCCATGCTCCAGCCTCCTTCCTACTCCTCCCAAAGCTCCATTCATTGGCCCCGCAGCACCGGGTCGGCTGGGCTCGCTTCCGCTCAGCTACAGAGCTGCTGCCTCGTGGGCCCACCAGGGTAGGATTCCCGGGGGCTTTGTCTGACTGGGCTGAGCCAGGGCAGAATGGGGGTTCTGGTGGTGCTCTTGGGGGTGCTGAACTTCCTGGGGGCAGCTCTGGGGGGCTCCCCTGCCCTCCACTTGCACAGCACCTCCTGCCACTTGGCCAGACCCATCTCTGGCAGCCCTTTGGGGTTCCTTAGCTTCTTGGGCAAGGATGCCCAGGGACTAGCCCTGTTCCATGCCCGCTGGGATGGGCACGGGAGGCTGCAGGTGTGCAGCCGGCAGGATGAGCCAGAGCTCTCTACAGCCTTCAGTACCCTCTGTGCTGGTGAGATCACCCGGAACTCCTTCATCCACACCCCTGGACCTGAGCTGCAGAGAGCCCTGGCCACCCTTAAG
Source organism: Lipotes vexillifer (assembly GCF_000442215.2). Lineage (NCBI taxonomy): Eukaryota > Metazoa > Chordata > Mammalia > Artiodactyla > Lipotidae > Lipotes > Lipotes vexillifer. The sequence continues at coordinate 767,941 of NW_006780020.1, forward strand.
CGTCAGTGGGAGGCCTGCAGAGGGCCTGCCGAGAATCCAGCAGAGACCAGGGAGAAGCGAGCAGCAGGGCAGAGTGGAGCACCTGGCATGGGGAACCAGCGGGTGAAGAGAGGCTGGACCATGCCTGGCACACTGTGGTGTGGAGTTGGGGATTCTGCCGGGAACTCCTCGGAGCTGGGTGAGCCATTGGTGTGTGGACAGGGAAGCTGGTGGGGTGGGGGGGAATGAAGCCTTTAGCCCTGGTACCCATTCTCCCAGGCTGTGTGTCCTGAGGAAGTGACTTAGCCACTCTGACCCTCAATTTCCTTATCTGTAAAATGGGGTGACCATAAATCTCATCATGGGATGCTTAAATGTGGTTATAGATGGGAAAGGTCCTACTCACACCTGGGAGGCTTCATTAATTACCATCTGAGGAAGGAGGCTGGCTGGGGTGGATCCAGAGTCGGCTGAGCCAAAAAAACATTACCCAAGAGGAGGTTTTATGGGCACAGTGGAGGGGACGCCGAGACCCAAAAGCCTGGGTTCAAATCCCAGCTCAGCCCTTCCGAGCTGAACGAGTCACCTCCCCTCTCTGAATCTGTTTCCTCAACTGTACAATAAACGTGACACCTCCTTCCCAGGGCTGCTGTGTGCTTGGGTGTGAGAAGTGCCAGGCATTTGGGAGATGCTCAGTAAAGGGCATCATTGCTCAGGTGGTGAAAAACATGCATGGCTTTTTTGCACTCTCGGTACAGCTGTCAGTGCGTACACGTGGAGGGCTGGGAGGAGGACTTGGCACTTGAGTTTGAGCAGGTTGGCATCCTGACAATGCCTCATTGTGCCAGCGAGATTGCACCCTGCTGTTTACCATTCCATTCCACACACATTCATAACTTTGGAGTTTCACTTGTGGTGTGAGCCCGAGAACTCTGGAGGCAGACACCAGTTCACCTGAGGAAGATCTTTCCGTGGGCAAGGGTTCCTGGGTGAGCTGCCTGGCACTTGGAGTTGCCCAACAGAGGCTGTACCTGGGTGTTCTCTTCAAGCTTTGGAACTGTGAGTCCCACAGGGAGAGGCCTGAGGCCACCCAGGTCATCTGTATCAGGGCTGGGATGAGAACCAGGTCTCTGCTCCCAACACCACGTGGGCATAGCCGGCATGTGGTGCCCACGACCCTGCTGAGCTGGTGCCCCCTCCACTCCCTGCAGGGGTCTTCCAGGGCCCCGATCTCTGCTGCCAGGAACACGACCGCTGCCCACAGACTGTCTCACCCTTCCAGTACAACTATGGCATCCGAAACTACCGACTCCACACCATCTCCCACTGCAACTGTGATGCCAGGTTGGTGGTGGGCAGGGAGGGCTGGGAGCTTGGGGTGGGATTATCCACCGGGATTACCTGGTGCAGAGTCTGGGATTCCAGAGAATCCTAAAGGATCAGCCAGCCAGAGTCCACTGTGCAGTGGGAAAGCTGAGGCCTAACAGGAGAGGGGACACTTGGACCCCAAATCACCTGGCTGGTAGTGACCAGGTGGTCTGGGAGAGGAGCCAGGTAGCTCTCTGTGGTCCAGGCACCTGAGTGCTGGCTCTGGGACAGGTTCCAGCAGTGCCTGCATGACCAGCGGGACTCCATCTCTGACATCGTGGGCGTGGCCTTCTTCAACGTGCTGGCGATCCCCTGTTTCGTCCTGGAGGACCAGGAGGCCTGTGTGGAGTGGTACTGGTGGGGCGGGTATGTGGCTGCCCCTTTCGAGCCCCTTCCCAGCCAGTGGGGAGCTCGGGCTCCAAGCCTGGGAGGGAAGCCTTTCTGTATGTCTGTCCTTCAGGGAATGATGCCTCGTCCTCCCTGTCGTCTCCTCAGGGTGGGGCCCAGGATGCAGACGCTCCCTGGGTGCCCTGCAGGACCCAGTGGGATGTGGGATGAGGGGTGGGACTGGCAGAGCCCTGATCTCCATAGAGATGAACTGGGGACTTCTGGGAGGGGGGATTCTGGGTTACCAATTGCCACCATGTGCTACCTCCCAGGTGTAGAACATACGGCTCTGTATCCCTCGCCCGTCTCCAGCCCAGGACCTTCTACAATGCCTCCTGGAGCTCCCTTGCCATCCCCCTGACTCCCAGTCCTCAGAACCCAGCACTCAGCAAGCATCGGTGGATTCAGCACCCTCAGAAGTGGCCAGCACAGCAGAAAGAGTCCGAGTACCCCAGCCAAGCCAATGCCACAGCCCTCCAGGCCCCTGTGGCCTCCCCTGGGCCTGATGTGGCCTCCACAGTCCAGCTGGAGGTCACTGATTCAGGCCTCCAGGGACTATGGCGTGGCCTAAAACCTCAAGGTGAGCTCAGAACCTAACCTCCTGATGTAAGGAGGTGTCCCTGACTCTGTTCAGGGTCGGGGGTCCCTGTGTTGCTTCCTTTCCTGCTG
>NW_006780020.1:770361-795702 GCF_000442215.2 Lipotes vexillifer
CTTCCTTCCCTGCTGAGCTCCTTCTGGGGTCTCCCAACCTCTCTCGTGCTGCAGCCAGAGGGATCTTTGTAAGCTCCAAACTTGTCCATGGCACTCCTTGCTGAGGCCCCACCATGACGTCCCAACACCCAGGGGTTGTTGAGTCTGGTCCTGCAGATCCTACTCCCCAGTCGAAACTCCAGTTCCACAAACCTCATTTGGTTCTTCTAAAGCCACTTGTTCTCTCCCACTGCTGGGCCTTTGCACATGCTGTTCTTGCTGCCTGGAGAATTCTCCCTGACTTCCCCTCTTCCAGCCTCAGCTTAGAAGCCTCTGCCTCCAGGAAACCTTTTCTGACCACTCTCGACTCTCTGGGCTTCCCCATGGCAGCACTGCTCTCTGTGTGTGCACATGCGCGCGTCTCCTATGTGTGAGGCACTCTGAAGGCACAAAGGGCATGAGATGGAGGGACACTGTGTGTGTGGGACAGAGCACGTGTGCTGGATGGCAGTGGGCATCGAACAGGGCTCCTCTCACCACCACACCTGCCCCCAGGTGCCCGCCAGGCCTGCCGCGGCTTCCGCCGCCTGGACCAGTGTGAGCACCAGATAGGGCCCCAGAAGACCAAGTTCCAGCTGTTCAACAATGCCCGTGAACCCCTCTTCCACTGCAACTGCACGCGCCGGTGAGGCCTGCTTGGACCCTTGGGGGTGGGCTGCCTGTTGCCAGGCACTGGGAAGGGACACCCGGCTGACGAGGCCCTGCCCCAGCCTGAGCCTGCCTCTACCCTCAGTCTGGCACGCTTCCTGAGGCTCCACAGCCCACCTGTGGGCACCAACATACTTTGGGAGCTGCTGGGCATGACCTGCTTCAAACTGGCCCCTCCACTGGACTGTGCTGAGGGCAAAGGGTAAGTGACATCAGGGCCAGGAGGGATAGGGGACTTCCCAAGGGGTGGGTTGCCTCTGCTCCCTTTGTGCACCTGGGCTGAGAGGGTGATGGAGGGGATCAGGGGACCTCTGAGCTCCACTGTCATCATCCCTGGGTTCGGCTCTGCAGTTGGCCCATGTAGGTTGCATCTCAACTCTGTCATTTACTTCCTATGTGACCTTGCAAGCTGAATAACCTCTCCACACCTCTGTTTCCTTACCTATAAAATGGAGGTAGAGGCCAAGGAAGTGGCGTGTGTGACGTACATAGGCCAAGGCCTGCAGGACACATAGTAAAACACCTGCTTAACTCTTACCCCATAATCCACAATTTCATTTCAATTCTGATTCTCAAAACTAACTCTGTTACTTTTCCTATTTCACAGGTAGGGAAAACTGAGGCCCAGACTGACCCAGGTTTCTGCAGCCAGCTAGTGGCAGAACCTGGGCCTCTGGGTGCCAACCCAGGTTTATTCTGCCCCCTGCTAGGTGTAACAGTCCCCCACCCTCCCAGCCCCAGCTCTGCTCCTCTCTGGGCCTTGGTCACCCTCTCTGCAGAGTAGGGTGGGATTCTTGGCAGTCATGACCACCCGCCCCACTTTTCTCTCCTCACAGCTGTTCCAGAGACCCCAGGGCCATCAAGGTGTCAGCTCGGCACCTGCGGCAACTTCAGCAGAGGCAACTCCAGCTCCAGGGGACAGGCACAGACAACAGGCAGGCATGGACTTCAGAGCACCCAAAGGCCCCCATGTCATTCTATGACCGGTGCCTGCAGCTGACCCAGGGAGCCGGAGGAACTGAAGGACAGCAGAAATCCTGGAACCAGTGACCTCAGTTCCAGCTCTCCTGGGCACAAGACTGGACCTCGTCCCTGGCTTTGCTAGGCCCTGGGGGTCTCAGCTTCCCCACCACGTGTTAGACTGAAGCATGGACGGGCTCTTGTGGATAGCCAGAGGGCTGCATGGGTAGGGTGGGGGGGCCAATACCCAAATGCTAGACCACGTCTCCTGCTGTGCTGGGTGATCTTGGGCTGGTGACACAACCGCTCTGTGCTTGGATGTGGTATTCAGGAGGCTCATTCTGCTGCCCCAGGCTTGGGCCTTCCCAGAGAAATTAACATCCAGATGGGAATGGGGAGAAGGTAACATTGAAGCAGCCCCAGGAGGTACCAGGAGGAGGTACATATATGTCTATGTTGCGAAATTAATGCATGTCTTAAGAACTTGCCCAGGGAAGCCCCAGCGTCTGCCTGCTGAGGTCTAGGGCAGCAGGTGGGGAATGAGGGATGTCACAGAAGTGCCTGTGTCTGAATCCAGGGTGGCGGAAGCTAGAAAGGGGCTTCCCAGCTCACCTCCCCAGGGGACCCCTTCTCTTAACAGCTCCTATGCTCTTCCTGGCCCAGCCCTGGCCCATTCTTTCTGCCCTAGATCTAAATTCAGATCTCCCCCGTGCCCTTAAGCAAGAGACCTCCTTCATTCTGAGCCTTAGTTTTCTCATCTGAAAAAGGGGAGTGTAAACAGGACCTACCTCATAGGGTTGTTGAGGATTAAGTGAACCAACTCACGGACAGCACTCAGCACCTAGTAAATGTTCCCTCTCTCCAGCACACAGCCAAACTGTGCTTAGGTGTCTGATTTTGTGTGTGTGTGTGTGGTACGCCGGCCTCTCACTGTTGTGGCCTCTCCCGCTGCGGAGCACAGGCTCTGGATGCGCAGGCTCAGCGGCCATGGCTCACGGGCCTAGCAGCTCCGTGGCATGTGGGATCTTCCTGGACCAGGGCACGAACCCATGTCCTCTGCATCGGCAGGCGGACTCTCAACCACTGAGCCACCAGGGAAGCCCTAGGCATCTGATTTTTAAAGGTTCACATAACCTCTTGGAGGTCTCAGTTTGCTCACCTGTGAAATGGAGCTAAGAACTACACTGAACTCAACACCACAACTTGTGGTGCAGCTTAAAGGACATGGCATATGTAATGTATACAGCTGGTGCCTGGTAATTGTCAGATCTGTCATCCTCTCATCTCTTTAGTCCCTTCCTCTGACTGTCCCCAACCCTAGACTGCTAACAAGTTAGGAAGAAGTCAGGAGTGAGGCTGGAGAATTTAATTCCTAATTGATGACCTCTAGGTTTGCTCCCCCATCCCAGATGGGGGCTGGGATAGGGGTTTGCTGATTGTCACAGCTGAGGTGCCAGGACCAAGTTTGGGGGACCCCAGTTGGCCACCCCTGGCCAGAACAGAGTGGCAGGTGCACATAAAGCTGGAGCAGCAGCAGGAGGGAGGCAGGTAGGTTTGCAGAAGATTGGGGCAGAGTGGGGGCCACCTGGGCCTGCCTGCCCACCTCACCCTCAGGGCCCCAGGCCCCCTTCCTCCAGGCCCTGCTGACCCTGCGGGCTGGGAGACAGGCTGTCGGGGGCCGGGGCCTCCCGATCGGGTCCCCAGGAGCTGCCACCGCCGGGGTCTACGGTCTCTAGGCGCAAGGCAGGCAGCAACCCCAGGCTTTGAGGCACAGGTGGTGGGAAGGCCCAGGACCCAGGCAGCCCAGGGGGCCCCTCCTCACTGTTGCCCCGGCTGCCACCATCACTGTCCCCATTGGAGGCTACCCGAGGCAGGCGGCGGCTCTGGGGCGAGGGGCTTCGGCTGGTGCCACGGCGTTCACAGGACGAGGGCTGCAGGGCGAGGCCGGGGAAGCGGGCCAGACCTGGGCTTCGGCTACGGTGCCGCTTGGACTTGCCAGGGCTTGGGCTGCGGGACTTGGATGCAAGCAGCTCCAGGGTGCTGTCATCCTCATCCTCCGAGCTGGCAACCGAGCTGTCTGTGCTGCTGCTGGCCAGCTCCGAGGTAGGCAGTGAGATCTGGGGGGAAGGCTGGTCACTGGGGTGGCCCTCTCCCCAGCCGGCCACTGAGGCCTCTGGGAACCACTCCCGCCCTCCCCCTTAGCAGACCCAGGAAGGTCAGGATACTTGTAGGAGGTCACAGAACAGAACGTAGAAGCTGTAGAGGCATCTGAATACGCCTTTGGCGCCCCTGACCCTGCAGCCTGGCCTACTTACCTGGAAGGGCTCAGTGACCCCGATAAGGATGCTGTGGGTGTGGCTATAATAGCCCAGGATGAAGTCTCCGTGACCCTTGGGCAATGACTCCTCACTGAATGTTACCTGGTGGGCCAGGGGGTTTAGGCCCAGGTTGGGGTGAGGGAGGCAGCCTCAGGACTCTTCAAGCTGAATCCTGAGCCACCAAGGGCAATGGGGACTTCCTCCCACTCTCCCCCTCCCCTTAAGTACCTGGTAGATGTTCCCATCCACATCCTCGTGTTTGGCCCAGACATAAGCCACGTAGTCCTTGCAGTGGCGGAAACCCACCTGGGGCGAGAGCAATCAGGGTCGTGACCCCTAAGGTCTGACCCCAGCAGCCTTAAACTCTGGAGAAGCCAGGGACCCCACATGGGTCCCTGGCTGCCCCTTCAGGCCCTTCCTTCCCCGATGTACCGACCACCCCTGCCCGTCTCACCCGGTACAAGCCGATCCAGTCCCAGGAGCTGCGGGCGAACACCGTCTCTATGCGGTACCTCACCACAGCCTGCTCTGGCCGCACCCACTCGTCTGCCACATCCAGCCGCACAAGCGGCACTTCGTCTCTGAAGGCAAACTGCCCAGGGGCAGGGGGCAACATCAGGGGAGACCCTCTAGTATTCTATGCACCTAGAGCCCTTGGGCCTGCGTTGGCACAAATTGGCTGAGATGAAGGGCCTTTGAAGCCACTGCACAGGCTGGGAAACTGAGGAAGAACAGGTCTAGGATGAATGCCAGGTTTCCTGCCTCCCAGCTCAGGGCTTTTTGTCCTTAGCCTCCTTAGGGAGTGAGTGAGAACACAGCTTTGAAGCTTAGTAAACTGTGGGTTTGGCCCTGGCTCTGCCATTGTTATACAGTGTGACCCAAGGTGAGTTTCTTGACCTCTCTGAATAGAAGGGCTCCTGTCCTTAAACTCTGATGATCTTATTTAACTCTGGGGTTGCTCTGCAGATTCAATGAGATACCGTATAAAGCATCCTATAAATTTATCAGTATACAGTAGGTGCTCAATGAATGACTTGCTTATAAGCTAACAAAGGAGTCCCATGATGCACTGGATATTCTGGAGTAAAGTGAACACCCATGAGCAGGCAAGAAGAGCTCTGGGTAGATGGCTGGAGACCATCCAGGTTCTGCTACTAACCTGCTTCATGACCTCAGATAAGCCCCTCATCAGGCTAAGTAAGACTCAGTTTCCCCACCTGTATTAAGGAACCACTATTAACCTTGTTTGTCATCAGTCCATGGAGACAAAAGAATCTTCTCTTCCCAGGGTCACCCCAGGATGAGCAGGGGTTCACCATGTGGATGGGGTTGCTGGGGTGGCAGGTGGCCAGGGTATTGGCTTCACCTCTGTCCCTCAGGGAAAGACTCGGTGGTGCCAGCCTCAGGCTTTGTCTGCTCCCCTGTTTATCTGGTTTCAACTTTCTCTCCCTCCTCAGCTTCTAAGCCAAGCTGCTCCAGAAGAAACCAGCACATCCTCTCCCTGCCTGTGGGTTCCTAACAGCAGTTCTGGCCAGGTTGCGCTCTTGGAAATACCCTTTAGGGCCTTGTGGGGTCAAAACTCCTGCTGAGCCCTGTGCTGTGTTGCTTTGGATAAGAGATTTAAGTTCTCTGAGCCTCTGTTTCTCTCATCAGTAAAACTGGGAGGAGAATTTAGACATCCTCAGGGCCTACCACAGTATTCAAAGGGATGACATACATGAAGTAGGCTACACAGGCTCTGGCATATAGTAGGTGCTCAACAGGTAATGTTTTACAAGGGACAGGGTTCTAGATAAGGAGGGAAGGATAGGGCACCCAAAAGGAGTGGTTCTCAAGGTGAGGTCCCTGATTGGGGGTTAAACCTCACACCTAAGGCTTTTACCAAAGGTCGTGGGAGGCCAGACATGGGCAGATTTCCATTCCCAGCTGAGGACATTGGCCACTGTCCCTCTGACTGACCATATGACAAAGTTAGCAGGGAAAACAGTCTCTGGTCTGCTGGGCTCCCTCTTATCAGATCAAGAGAATCCGAGAGACCAGAGTTGGGTTTCAGGACTGGAAATTGGGCTCCACCCCACTCTGCTGCTGAGCCTGTGTGCAACTTGGGGCGCATGCCTACCTCACTAACAGAAAGTTGGACTACATGGTCTCTAAGATCCAGTTCTGACATTCTTGGATTTCCACTTTTTCCTTTGGCAGCTAGGAGCCCCAATTCTAAACACAGGGGCTTCCCTGGTGGTGCAGTGGTTAAGAATCCACTTGCCAATGCAGGGGACATGGCTTCGGGCCCTGGTGTGGGAAGATCCCACATGCCATGGAGCAACCAAGTCCATGCGCCACAACTACTGAAGTCTACGTGCCTAGAGCCCGAGCTCCGCAACAAGAGAAGCCACTGCAATAAGAAACCCGCACACCACAACGAAGAGTAGCCCCCGCTCGCCGCAACTAGAGAAAGCCTGCGCGCAGCAAGGAAGACCCAACGCAACCAAAAATAAATACATAAATCAATAAAAATTTATAATAAAAAAATCCTAAACACAATGCTAAATTTTATAGTAACTATTTAGGGTTTAGCTTTGTATTTTTTTGTATCTCTACTCCCCCTCCCCATCACATATGGTAAGATGGTAAATAAATAATAAATGAATGTGAATGAATGCTACATGGGATTTGAGTAAATATTTTCGTGGCTGGTCTTATTATATATGTGAATTTTAACATAAGTTGCCCTAGCCTTTCTCAGAAAAGGGGAATTAGAGATTAATGGAAAAGGTATACCCTTTGAAATCAGACTAGCCAGGGTGCAAATCCTAACCTTCCCTTTAGTAGCCATGTGACCCGGGGCAAGGGGTGCTGTGTCTCTGGGCCTCAGTTTTTTCACCTGAAAATGGAGATCATAGGACTTCCCCGGTGGTCCAGTGGTTAAGACTCTGAGCTCCCAATGCAGGGGGCATGGGTTCGATCCCTGGTCCGGGAACTAAGATCCCACATACCGCATGGCATGGCCAAGAATAAATAAATAATGGAGATCATAATCCCACTCCCAGTCTGCTGTGACAAGTGGATGTTGCTGAGGGCAGGTCTAAGGGGTTACCGGTGGGCAGTGGGATGCTGATGAGGCCAGGACTCACGTGCAGGACGAACTGGGCAGCCACGGGCTTGTGGTCGCTGACAGTGTATTCCATGTGGCTGTGGTAGCTGTGCTGGGTCACCTGGAGCCGGTGGCTCTCCCGTCCCGAGGGGCTGGGACCTCCACCTGGAGCCTTGACCTTCCACAGGATACGGTCTGTCCAGGCTGGCTTCCGCTTCTTGGCACTGCGGTGGGCAAGGGTAGGCTGAGTATCAGGGGTTGGGGGTCAAGGCACCTCTGCTTCCTGTCTCTCTTTCCTGTCTCCCTTATCCAGAAGACTTCAGCCCACATCCCCACCTCTCATCCCAGTTCTGAGCTCACCTGGTATCATATTTGTTAGTACCCACGTCAAACTTGAAGGTGGGCGCAAAGTTGAGGGGCCCCTCCTGGAAGCCCCTCAGGATGGGCCAGGTGTTCTTGGCCATGTTGAGCTGTGAGGGTCCAGAAGCACAGAATTGGACAAGAGCTTGGGCAGGGCAGGTGAGGGCAAGGACCATAGCCTAGGGTACAGGTGGTCCTAGGGCACGTTCTGTGTGCTTGGGGTTTTGGGGTCCAGGCTGGGATTCCCCACCTGGTCTTTCTCCCAGAGCTGGTGGAGCTGCTCGCTGTCGATGGCAAATTTGACGAAGTGCAGGTCGTAGCTCTCGATGCGGAAGTTCAGGTCCCCGAACCAGAACACGAGGCTGTTCGGAGGTGGGGGTCAGCGGGGTCCATGGGGTGAAGAGCCCAGCCCAGATCCTTCTCTGCCCCCATCCAACCCGACAGCTGCTCCTAGTGATGACGCAGAGGGTGGGTGGGTTGCTGCAGGGCCGCCAGCCCACCAAGGAGCAGCAGGGGGTGTAGACCTAGAAGTTAGGTTCCGACCCCCAGCAAGGCCTTGCCCCTCAGCAAAGCTCCACCCTTCAGGCTCCACCTCCCCATCAAACTTACCAGCTTTCTCGTTCCTAGCTATAGTGTGGGTGGTCTCCACCCCCATAGGCCCCGCCTCTCCCCACAAGGCGCACCGGCCTCGCCCCTGAGGCCCACCCCTCCTTCACTAGCCCCGCCCAAGCCCCATTAGGTCCCGCCCCGGCCCGTACTCGTGATCCAAGATGCCTCGAGCTCCAGGCCCCTGGAACTGCTGGAGGCTGAGGATGGTCTGGAAGTTGTCCTTACGCTGCTCCGCTTTGTCCATGTGGGCCGGCAGGTGGCAGTTCAAGAAGCACAGCATGTGCCCGAAGGCGGCCAGTCGCACACTCACTCCACCCTTGTTGCCCTTGGGAAACAAGGTTGGGTGGGTTATGGGCGGGGCCTAGGCTAGGAGGTGAGGCCCGCGGGGCTTAGGGTGGGCGGGGTCAGCGGGTGAGGCCCAGGACCCGTGGAGGTGTGGAGAGGGGTGGGTTCTAGGGAAAGGAGTGGAACACTAGGAGGGGCGGGGACAGAAAGGGGCGGGGTCTAGAAAACAAGGGGTGGGGGTGGGTGGGGAGAGGCAGGCCTCAGAGTAAGGGGTGTAGCTTGGGGAGGGGATATTGCCAGTACGCGGGGGTCCGGGGACTAATCTACGGATCCCTTAGGGCCCTGTACCCTCCCAGGCCGCTTCCACGCTCACCCAATAGCCACCCAGGCCAGTGCGCGTGCAATCAGTCTGCACATCCCTCAGGAAGGGCAGGTGGTAGTACTTGGCGAACAGCAGCAGGATGACGCCCTGCATCCGCACAGTACTCACCTGCAGCAGAGGCGTGAGGAGGCTGAGAGACAGGACACAACTCCCCCGCCCCCGCCCTCGCCTTTTCCGGTTCTTAAAGGTCTGCTTTTCCATCTTCCCATTTCATGGACCCGGCCACCGAGGCCCAGCGGGGCCCACGGTGAATCAAGGCAGAGCTAGGGCCGAGTAATCCAGGGGTCTCCACCTGCCCCGGGGGTTGAGGGAGGAGTTACCAGCACGAAGTTGAAGGGCCCCAGTGCGTCCATGAAGAGCTCGCTCCACTGGTCGGTGAAGAGCGCGTCCTTGAGCCGCTTGTTGATCATAGAGTTCACTTCCTGCAACCTGTGGGGGACTGTGAGGCGGCCTTTGGATTGGGGGGGGCGCCCTAGAAACCCCTCCCGTGGGAGAGGGTCTGGGAGGCAGGAGGGGCTCAGGAGGGAGTCTACTCGCCCTGTCCCCTCACCCTATGGCGATCATGTCTGCCCTGTCACTGTCATCGCTGCTGCCCAGGTGAAGGAGGGATGTGACATCATCGGGGGGCATGGCGGTGCCCACGTTCCATGTGACCACAGTGATCCTGGGGAGGTGGGGGTACAGAAGGGGTTACTACTGGGGACCACTCTCTTACCCTCAACCTCCCTCCCACAGGGCTTTTTCTGGGGAAATAAGCTTGAGTATAAGCCCTCAGAAGGACCCACAGTGGGCCCAGGGTCCCTTCCACCAGACTCTTCCAGGGGAGATCAACTGAGGTGGGGTAGGCAAGTCCCTTAGGAGAGGATGCTGTCTTCCGAGGGCCCCAGAGTGGGCCTAACACCCACAGGGAATCTTCCTCAGTGAGGTCAGCTGGGGCAGAGTAGGGTAAGCCACCCTAGAAGGATGGCTAGTCTCAGAGTTCAAGCCCCAGCAATGTCTTGGGAGAGGGCCCCTCACCAGAAGCCAGGGTCGCTCTTGCAGGTGGGCTGAGCTGACCAAGAGGAGGATGACGAGGTGGATGTAGAAGAGGAGGTGGTGAGAGGGGCTGGGGTTTCTCTGGGCTGAAGATTGGGGCTCAGATGCCCACCAGGCCCGGCACCCTGGGTGCCAGGCCTGGGGAGGGCCATCTCAGGAGCTGGGGGGACACACGGGGAGCGGTTTGGGGAGCGGCTGGGGGAGCGGCTTGGAGATCGGGGTGGCTTGGGCAGAGGTGGGGGCACAGTCTGGGCTAAGGGGGCCCCTGGCCGGAAGGTGGGGTAGAGAAGTCCGGGGGAGCGAGTGCCAGGCTCTGGAGGACCCTGGCCCACATCCAGGGGCAGAGTCTGTGGTGTCCGGGACAAGACAGGATCCTCAGGGCTGCTGCGGGGGGCCTCAGGCCGGGCTCTGAAGGAGGGGGAGATCGGAGGGTCTGGGGGGGCTTGAATCAAGGATGGGGAGCCCACAGGACCAGATGTCTGAGTCGGGGGCTGGAGATGCCCTTCTGAAGGGGAGAGAGGTCTAGGGGCTGGGGCATCCCTCTGTTTAGCTGGTGTCCATCCCACAGAGGCCAGGGCTGATGTCATGGATGCTGGAGTCAGGGCCTGTTCCTGAGAGGGTGACAGAACTGGACTGGGCACTGGGGAAGAGCTGGAGGGGGGCTGTGGGGGCTGTTTCTCAGATGCCATGGCCAGGCTCAGGCCTGAAGCAGCCAGGGCTGGCTTGGGTCCCATGGAGGCAGGTGGCACCTGCTTCTGATCCCTGGACAGTGGAGCCAGCCTGGGCCCCAGGGTAGCTGGAGGAGGCTTCGGCCCAGCCGAGGCAGACATCACCAACTGGCCCACAGATGTTGGAGCCAGTCTGGAGCTGCGATGGGCAGGAGCTGTTTTCTGCCCTCCAGGGGTAGACATTGGAGCCAGGATGGGTCGGGGAGACGCCAGAGCCAGGCTTGGCCCCTTTGAGGAAGGTGGCATTGCTGCTGGTGGCCCCACAGGTGTCAGAGCCAACCTTGGTTCCGAGCGTACTGGTGCTGCATTCTCCTTCGCTGAGAGCTGAAAACGTGAGTCCATCTTGGATAGGACAAGTCAGAGACTCAGAGTCAACCCTAACCAGGCCTCCACTTCCATATAGACCCCAGCAGACTCTGTCTAGCTAAGAAAAGCACATCTTTCTGAGAAAGTTCTTCCTAATTTCTCACCTCAGTCCATTCTGCTGTGAATCAGCTTCTCTTTTGGAGGAAACAGGACATGGAAACCTATCCCCTCCCTCACTTGTGACACCTCTTTCATAGATGGGGAAACTAAGACCCCCAACTCAAAGGAGGCAGTGTGAACCTGGACCTGAGGGCTCTCCTTGCCTTCCTGGCTGGCACCCACTCCCTGGCCACCCTGGAGTGTTGGGTGGCTGGAGTCAGCTTCCCTGAGCATTGCCCACCCCTGCAGTCCCTGCTGCTCCCCTAGCCAAGGGCTACTGATCTGACCCCCCCAGATCTTCCCACTCAGGACACCCTGGGGCCAGCCTGTTAAACACCACCCCCTTTCCTCCACAGTACACAGGTTCCCCCCGCCACGTCCCAATTCCTTGGTCACAGCCCTCTCTGTCCTCGTCACCCATTCCCAGAGCTCCGTGCAGGAGCAAGAGCCTGGGCTGGGACTGGCCATGTCGATTCCCAGCCCAGCTCTGTGTGACCTTAGGCAAGCACTTCCCTGCCCAGGGCCTCAGTTTCGCTGTCTTAAAATGAAGGACCCTGGTGAAGGATCCCTGGCCACACTTGATCCTGGGAAGCCTAGGTCTCATATCCTCTGCATGTATGAGCCAAAATTTGCTAGGCTTCCATTTGAGCTCCATGGAATAGTCACTCCTCCCAAGTGTGATTCTAACACCCAGAGCAAGTCCAGGATTCTGTTGATCCTGGCGCCGCACCACTGTGCACAAGTTGTACCCTCTTACCCTTGTCACCCCACCTGTGAGGACAGGCAAGCAGGTATCCTCTTTATGTCCAGCAGGTGGAGTGGCGGGTGTGAGGCCCTGCAAGGACCTCCTCTTCCTTTCCCATCTGTCCCTGTCTGATGCCCCTGTCTCCAGAAGTCAGGATAAAGTGTCCCTTGCCAGGGAGGGTAGACAAAGGTTTATACTCACCCTGGGGTGGCCCCATCCCTGCCTCCAGACATGCAGTTCTGTCTGCATCCCGTGTCCTGCGTGGTTCAGAGAATCTGAAACTCTGCCTCGACCTCTGTCCCCAAACTCAGCTCTTTGAGGCTTGCATTTTGGGCATCCTCCTTGGTTCCTAGTGTCCCACTCCAAACCCCCACCTCAAACACCACACCGCCTCCAGCACTAACAACTTAGACATCCCAGATGTCACAGTTTCAGTCTTCAGGGACAAGCCTCCTCATTTTGCATTAGCTCAGAAAGGACAAGCAACTTGCCCAAGGTCACATAGCAAAGCTGGAGCACAGCTGGGTCCCCTGATACCTGGTCCAGGGCTTTCCCAGGAGGTCCTGGAGACAGCTAACTCCATCTCTCTCTGAGTGTCCCATCACTACCCCCTCAGCCCCTAGGGTACCCTGTTTGCCCAGTCCCTGCTTGGTGGGCAGAGGAGAGTGCCAGCCCCTCAGCTGGGGCACCAGGGTGCCTGCAGTATGTGGGGGTGTGTGGGATTAAGGATCAGGAATGGGGGAACTAGGATTTAGGGGTCTTACCTTGGAGGGTGCCCCAGTTTGGGAAATCCCATGGGGCATGGGCAGGGGGCCCAGACCAGCCTGGGTCCCCGGCCTCCCGCTGCCACTGATGCCCTGGCCCTCCATGTCTGCAGCCCCCGGCAGCCTGGGTTCCCTTGGGCTCCAGCTCCTCCGCTAGCTCCCGGGAACCAGTGATGTCATCAGCCGTTTCAACCGGCTGAGAATTTAAAGACACAGGCACCAACTTCCCACCATAGAGGTGGCCAGGGCAAGGTGGCCTACCCCCTGGGGCCTGGCTGCTGAGCCCAGAATGGTCATGGTGGGGGAGGAAGCAGGGGGAGTGGGTCCATTGGTCTGGCACAGGTCCCAGCTGGCAGCATAGTGGAAGCTGTCTTTCTGTTCCCACCCTCCAGCCAGTAGGCCTGGCCAGCCCTTGCTCAAGGGAGGGGCATTGACACACCTGAGGGTAAGGTAGCTCAGAGGTCAGCCCCCTCTCCAGGGCTTCAGAGACACCTGAGTCCCTGCTCTGATCCTGTGACCTTCTTGACTCCCTGCCAGCTCAGGGCTTGCCTTGGCCCCCACCCTTGCCCCATTTTCAGGCCTTGGTGCCTGCCTCTCGCCTGGCTCTACCCTTCCCATCCCAGAGCCAGACACTCAGGCTCCAGCAACTGGAGTCTTTCCCATCTCAACCTCAGCACTGGCCCCTCCTCTTCTGCAGACACCTTGAGCTTGCCCTTGGATGTCCCCACAGCCAGGCCCAGCCCAGCTCCTCTCAGCTTTCCTCCTCCAAGACTCACTGGGTGTGGCTTGAGAGAGGGACTTGCTCAAGGTCACCTGGTGAGCTGGGGAGGTCCCCTGAGCCTCAGTGACCCAGGAACCACAAGAGTCAATTGGGATGTCTGGGGGAAGGGAGCTGGGGTGGAGAAAGGCCCAGCAGTGGGGGAACAGACTGGCAGGAGGGTCAAAAACAGGTCTGGGAACTTCTTTGGCCAGGACCCAGCAAAGGGCCTGGTCTCCAACAGACCTAGGGAAGTGTTTGTTGAATGAATCAATCAATCAGTGAGAAGAGTGAATGAGTGACAGGTTCAGATACGGCCGGAGATAGCTGTGGGCTCTGCTTCTGCCTCTTTCCCACTCTCACTCTTATCTGCTAAGCAGTCCCTGAAACCCTGATTCCTCCAGAGCTGCTTGATTGCTTACAGAGGAGTGATCTCACTAAGTTTAGGCATAAAATGATCAGAGTTTTGTGCCCAGAGCTCCCTGCTGATCAACAGTCACCTCTGTATCCTCATGGACCGGTGTGGTCCCCTGCATGAAAGTCACGTGGACAGATACCTCATTCCCTCTCCTGGATGGGCTTCCCACCTCTGCTTGACTGTCTCTGGGTCTAGTCTGTGTTTCTGGGCTAGCACCTCTGTGAGGCTGGAATTTGCAGGGGCAGAGACCCAGGCCTTATTAGGGTCCTGAGGTAGAAATGTGGTGATGGTGGAAGTGATGATGTTGGTGATGGGGGAGGTAACGACAGTGGTGATCGAAGGGGTGGAGATGATAATGTATGTAATTATGATAATAGAAGTGAGGACTGACAGTGCTGGTGGTGGTGGTGAGGTGACAGTGCTGGCAAAGTGGAGGTGATAGTGGTGGGATGGATGTGATAGAAGAGGTAGTGGAGGTAATAGCGATGGCAATAGTAGAGATGATAACAAAGGTTGGTGATAGTGGAGGTGGTAGAATGAAGAGATGAGGGTTATAGTAACAATGGAGGAGAGATGGGGGCAGACGAGGTGGTGGGGGTGTTATGTTGACGGAAGAAGAGGTGGTGGTGGAGTTGGAGGTGAAGATGCAGGTGGTGGTGAGGGAGGAAGTGAGGGTGAACAGGGTAGTGGTGCTCAGGCCACCAGATGTGGGAGGAAATTTTGAACTTACCCTGCCTAGCCCTGACTCCTATTTTACAGATGGGAAAACTGAGGCCCCCAAGAGTACTTGGCTTCTGTTGCAATCCTGGAAGTGATGGGAGACAGATCCAGGTCCCTGGAACCAGTCCTAGGGCTCAACCATCCGGGCTGAGACAGGGGCATCAGTGTCCTTGAGAAACCAGGCAAATGTCATGCAAATAAGTATTCAAAGGGCTCCTCTGCCCAGTGGGGCAGCCAGGATCTCCACCATGTTCCCTCCCTGAGCTCAGATCCTGCAGGGGACTTTGTTTCTGTCTCTGCCACTGACTTACTTGGAGAGTCACTCAGATTCCTGGTCTGTGTAAGGCAGATTACAACAGTAGATACCTCCTAAGATTGCTGTGAGAATTCAACAAGATAATACATCTGAAGAGTTTAGCACAGAGCCTGGCACAAGCAAGCTCTCAGTAAGGGCAGCTTCCCTGGAGTTACCACCATCACCACCACCACCACCACCACCACAATCATCATCATCATCATCATCCTCATCATCATCATCTATCCCAACCTGCCCATTTTGGAGGATGCTGAAACTGAGGCCCAGCATAGTTGCATTCCTGGGTCGGGGGGAAGGAAAAGGGGCTCTGAGACCCAGACATGGCCATGCTAGGGGAAGGGGGCAGGGGGCAGACCTCGGCTGAGAAGAGAACAGGGTAAGAGCTATATTTGAGCTCCTGGTATGATGACTAAGGAGGTTGATAACAGGCTTTGGGGCTCAGGGTGGCAGGCTGGGGGCAGCTGCCAGGGAGAACCACCCCCCTGGAGATGGCTGTCTCCGGAGACACCTCCTGGCTCCCTCCCTTCCCTCGCTCCTGGGGGTAGGGGGTGGTGTACTGAGGCAGAGAGTACATCTTTTCCTGCCCCGTCCTAGAAATCTTAGTGCTACCCTCCAGGCTGTTTGGGTCAGGGATAGGAAAGGAGGTGGTTGATGGATTATCTGTTACTCTCCATAGTAACCCTGTGATGTTGGTAATAAGATCCCCATTTGATAGAGGAAGAAACTGAGGCCTAGGGATTACACAGCCAGCAGGGGACAGAGCATGGGGTTTCCAGGGAGATGGTGGATAATTCTCCCTTACAGAGGTTCCTGTTGAACCTATTCTTTGAAGGAGAATCTGTATTGCCAAACTGAAAAGAGAAGAAACACCCCGGTAAGCAGAGGGTGCAGCAGGTGCAAAGGTATGGAGTATGAAAGGTTCCGGCTGTGAAAGGATGCAAACTCTGGACATGTGCCCTCATGGCCCTTTGGCTCAGAGTAAATCCCCCAGAAGTAGGGAAGGGAGAGAGAGACGTGCTTCTTCCTCTTTCCTCTTCCTCTTCCTCGATCCACCTCCCAGTGGCACCTGAGGATGGTAATGGTACAGAAGGGTCTGTCCTCTTCGTTTTGCTCGCTGGTCACCTGTGAGGGAGGTCACACTGTGGCCACTAGTTGAGAAGTGTTT
The DNA here is from genome assembly GCF_000442215.2 of Lipotes vexillifer. NCBI lineage: Eukaryota > Metazoa > Chordata > Mammalia > Artiodactyla > Lipotidae > Lipotes > Lipotes vexillifer. The sequence continues at coordinate 786,167 of NW_006780020.1, forward strand.
TGAGACATAGAGGGTGCTACAGGGTAGTGTGGGAAGGTGGAAGAGGTAAGCATCAGGGAGGGCTTCCTGGAGGAGAAAGTATACAGGACCTGGAGGAGCATTTCTCCTCCCAAGGCTTCACTCCAGAGTTCCTTATTGGTATCAACTGCCACATGTTATACCACTCTCCCCTCGTTCTCACCTCTGGGGCAGGTGTCATCCTCACCTCCCGTTCTGCTCCTCAGGAATGGGTTCAAGGAGGAGGAGTGACTTTCCCAAGGTCACACAGCTGGGGCCTGAGCTCAAACATCCTTCCTTCCTCTCCTCAGCTCCCCCTCCTCCCAGGCAGGCTGGCACCTGCTGTCAGCTGCTCTGAAGTGAATGGCTATTTTTATTCTGGTTTGAGGGGATCTCGGGCAGCAGAGCCATGTAGGTGAGAAGGCTCTAGGACAACTGGCTTCAGCAGGCAAAGAGAGGTTTACTGCAGGGACAGAAGCTTGCCTGGGGACTCTCCTTTCTTGCATGCTGACCTGCCCTTGGCACCCAAGTCTCCAGAAACTTCTATATTGGAGCTCAGAACAGAGCACAGAGCCAGACTAAACCCTAGCCCTGATTCCATATCCAACTTGAGCCCTAATCTTGGTGTTAACTGAGCCCCAATCCCACGCTAAGACTGAGCCTCTACCCCAGCTCTAGATTGAGCCTTGGTTCTGGTCAAGTACTGAGCCTGATCCAAGCCTGACCTAGCCTGATTCCACCTGGAGACCTCAATTCTGGACCCAGATCGAGCGCTGATCCTAGCTTAAGACTGAGCCACGGTCACAGACTGAACTTTAACCCTGGTTTGGACTAACCCTTGATTTTAGACTGAGCCCCAAGCCCAGGTCTAGACTGAGATCCAAGTCTGGTCATTAACTCAACCTGGTGGCAGACTGAGCCCTGATCTTGGTCGCAGACTGAGCCCTGAATCTAATCATTGACTGAACGCTGGTCTCAAACTGAGCTCTGACCCTGGGTCACACAACTCTGGTCACATACTAGTCCCTGACCTCAGACTGTGCACTGAATCTGGTCAAAGGCTGAGCCCTGAACATAGTCACAGAGACCAAATCCCAATCACTGACTGAGCCCTGACTCCAGCCCCAGACTCAGTTCTGAACCTGGGCATAGGCTAAGGACTGACCCTGACCTTGTCTGAGCCTGGCTTTATCACAGACTAAACCCCAAACCCAGCCCCACCTGAGGAGGGCTGCTGGCCTAGATTACAAACTGCCCCATAAAGGCATGGATTATGAGCAGAGATCTGTTCTGGGAGATCCTGGGCCTCCCGTGACTGCTGATGCCGGAATGTTCCTGGTACTGTTGTGGCCAGTCTCTACCATCAGTTACACTAGCTGGCTAGTCAACACTCAGCAGCCCAGGCTATGGCCCCTCCAGGACACAGAGTCCAGGTTAATGCAATGAGGGTGGTTTGGTGGCACCTGTCCAGTGAACAGCGTGGGCCCATGAGGTGCTGAGGTTTGGCTCTGTCAGCAGAAAAGCCATGGGCTCCACGAGGCCTCTGGCTTCAGCCAATCTGAGGCCCTTGTTGGGGTGTGGGGTGGGTAAGAGGGAACCCATGGCATATGACCCATTCTTTTTGTTAACAAATGTTACTGTTTGTGTTTAGGTAATACATGTTTATTATAGAAAACAAAGAAAAATATTGTAAAGGAGAAAAAAAATTCACCTATAATTTCATCTACCAAGAGATGACCATTTTGATTTCTTGGGTTGTTTCCTTTAGATTATGGTTTTTGGTGAAGGCATATGTATTTATATATACATATTTTATAAAATCCATTGGCTACTCTGTTGCCGCCATACATCCATTGCAGCTCATATCCTTGACAATCTTCAGGAATGGGTCCCAACTGGTTAAGCCAGGGAGCATTTGCATTTCCCCAACCACTTGATTAGATCATGGATGGACCTAGTGAGATATAATGAGACTTTTGCCGGGGGTTTTGGGAAAGAAAGCTTGTTTTCTCTCCTGAGAAGTTTACAAAAAAAAAAAAAAAAAAAGATTTCCCCTTGGTTAGATATGAATGAAGAAGTCTGTGGTGGTACTGGTTACTACTGGCAGCCATCTTGACACCCTGAAGGTAATTGGGCTAATGATAAGCTGATATTATAGAAGCAGAATGGAAAGAGATCAGGTCTTGGTGACTTTACCAACCAGATCAAACCTCACCTGAAGCCCTCCCTGCCTGGACTATTTTGTTATTTGAGCTAACAGATTCCTTTCATTGTTTAAGCCAGTTAAACTTGAGGTTTCTGTGACTTGCAGCCCAGAGCATCGCAACTCCCAGCTGATATTACTGTTTCATAGCTTTTTAAAAAAATTTAATACCATAACTATGAACATTCTCCATGTCATTCAACAGTATGCCGCATCATTTTAAACAATTGCTTGGTTCTCTATCCTAAGGAGGTATCACCAGTTATTTAACTCATCCCCTGCTGTGACATGCTTCTGTCTTCTCTTCAGTTTTTCACCATGATAAACAGTGTCTTGATAAACATCTTGACCTAACAATTGATTCCCTCTCTGAAGATTACTTTGGGTCAAATTCTGAGAAGTGGAATACTGGGCAGAAGAAATATTTTTAGGGTTTTGATTTACGGTGTCAAATTGCCTTTCAGAAAGCTTGGATGAATTCCCACTTCCACAGCAGTAAATAGAGTGTTAGACATAGCCTGTCATTTCAATAATCTGGATAGAACCAATTATATTTACTGTGTCCTCATGCATTTATAGAGAATGGATATTAAATAACAGCCCTAAGCCTATTATTATTATATCTTCACAATCAAGTCAGTGAATGGGAGGTAGCAGGTTATGAACAAAGGGCAGAACTGACTTTTCCATTAGGCTCAGTGTCTAGGGCCCATCATACTTTTAGGGGTCCACAAAAATATTTTAATTTTAACTTCTTTTAAAATCGGAAGGAAAAAATGAATAAGTAATCATGAATCCAGCCTGGATTACATTCATTTTATTAAATCAAAGCAGTTGTAAAATCCAATTTTTAATATATGTTTTTTAATAAAGGAAGGGGCCCAGGAAGGCAAAACTGGTCATAATGCAGCCTTGGTTTGATGTTGAGGAGGATTCTGAGTCCCAGGCTAGATTCGGTGGGAAAGAGCATTGTGATCAATGTGCTGTGTCTGCCTTAGGCTTGAAGAGAGGAAGTAGCATCCTGATCTAGTTATCTTTGTCTTGGTGAGAGGAACACAGGCATGTTTTAGGTTCAAATCCCAGATCCACAACTTAATTGTTTTACCTTTCTGAGTCTGTTACCTAACTTGTAAAACGGAGTTCATGGGGCCATTCTGAGGTACTGTGCTAGGTACTGTTCTAAAGAGCTTTCTAATGTGTATTAACCCTTTTATCCTCCCAGCCCCGACGTAATATTCCCATCGCCACACGTGTGCTCAGGAAATTGAAATCCAGATCGGAATTTCATCCAGAGAAATAAAAAACACTAAAAAGGATTCCCCAGGCCTCAGTTTCCCCATCTTCAAATCGGGTGTCTGACCCAGAAACTCGCGTGTCCGTCCGCATCCCGCCCGCGCCCCCTGCCGGCATGAGGGGGCACTGCCTGGCCGCATCCTGTCGGAGCGTCCATGCTCTCGGTCAGCAGAGGGAGGGTGGACACTCTCGGGGCTGGGAAAGTAAAGGGCTGAGGGCCAGAGAGGAGCCCAAACCCCGCCGGGAGAGCGCGGGCGGCCCCCACGCAGGCCCTGGGCGGAGACCGAGAGCTGGGGGCGTGGTCCCTAGCGGGGTGGGACCTCAAGCAGGGACCTGGCCAGCTCGCGGGCCCAGACGTGGCGCAGTGGCCGGACGGTTCACCTCTAGCTTGCGGATCATCTTCGGCCGGGTTTCAATGCGCCTCCTGCTGCTTTCGTCGCCCCTGCTGCTGCTCCTCGCGGCAGTCGCGGCCGCCACCACCACCTTCCGGCCCGACTGGAACCGTCTACACGGCCTGGCCCGAGGCCGGGTAGAGGTGAGTGCGGCGGTCCCCAGGCTAGGGACCACCGACCCCTAACCCCGTGGCCCCTTGGCTTTGGAATCACCGCCCGTTCTGATCCAGGACCCTCCCGACTCCCATGTCCCCCTGTCCCTCCCACTCCCCAGCCCCAGAACGCCCCAGCACCCACCGTGGAAGCCCGAGACAACCGATCTTGAGGCCTGGAAATCTGAACCCCTCCCCAGTTCCCCATCCGGCCAGACATCGGGCCCCAGACACATTGGCCCTGTCCCCTAACTTCTTCCAGCCATGACTTTCCCAAATCTGTCCTCTGGACCCCAACCTCCCATCCCCCCATCACTTCTGTTTTTCCTGGAATTCCTCCCCACCCCAGTTCCGGTTGGTCTCACTCCCTTTGCCTGGGAGACAGAAGAATTTCTGGGAGCCTCCCTGCCACCTGGCTGGGAACTGCCTTACCAACTCTTACTCCTCAGCAATCCCCCCACCCTCCCCTGCCATGAAATACCCCACCAAAGTCCCTGTGTAACTTGGATCATCACAGACCCTCTCTGGGCCTTACTTTTCTGCCTGAAAAAAGTTGGGGGGGGGGTGGCGAGGGCGGGGAGGAGGGAGGACAAGAATGGGTAATCCTGGGGTCTGGACTCCCCTTCAGGGAGTACAGGGAGGAGCCCTCTCAGCCTCCTTTGTTGGGGAAGCAACCAGATGGTCTGTAGGGCTAGGCTGCAGGTGGCAGGGAGAGCCAGCTCTGCACCGGATGAGGTAGGGACCAGATGGTAGGTGTCTTTAATAGGGCCTCTCAGGGAAGTTCTGAGCTGTTTCCTTCTGGTTTGCCTCCACCCTGAGGTTCTAGGGGCCAAAGACCAGGTCCAGGTCTCTATGGCCTGAGGGGGTAGGGTGATCATTTCTCTTGGGCATTGGGCGTGGGTCAACAGTCAGTAAGTTGTGCAGGCAAGAGCCCTAAGGCTGGTAAGTGCCCTTTGGGTTTCTGGTCTTGCTCCTCTTTTCCTCTGGTGTGGGTGGGCCTCGGCTTCCCCATCTGTACAGAGTTCCTCCTTCTACCCACAAGGGGCCTCCACTTCCACATCTTAGGAACTGCTGTTCCAGGGAGTAATTCACAGCTCGATCCAATGCCCAGCTGGGGAATGAGGGTGAGGGTAGATGTGTTACTCCTGACCTATGCCATTTTGTTCCCCTCCAGACATGTGGGGGATGACAGCTTAATCGCCTGAAGGAGGTGAGTTTGAAGGAAGGGATCCCAGTTCTGTCCCCCCTGAGCCTCTTTGGGGGGTGGGCAACATGGTCCCAATGACCGGGTGGGGTAGGTTCCCTGGGCTGGGAGTCAGGAGCCTGCACCTGGCTTGCTGTGTGACCTCACTGGGCTTCAGTTTCCTGTTGGTACCTGGAGATGGTTGGGGTCTGATGTTCTGGTTCCTCCCCAGGTGAAGGCCTTTGTCACCCAGGACATCCCACTCTAGTATCCTCCTTCTGTTCTGGGGGAGGGAGAAAGGGGAGGGTATCTGCAAGAATCTCCTTCCACTTAACTTCACAGATAGGGATGACAAATGGTCTTCAACTGACAAGTGGGATTGATTGATAGTGGCTGCCCAGCGAATTCTGAGGTGGTCTTGGATTGGCAAGAGAAATTGACTAGTGATGACTGCCACAGACACTGGCACAGAGAGGAGACCCCCTTACTTCTTCGAACCCTAATTTCCTCACGTGTAAATGGGTATCCCTGCCCTGCTTGGGCAGACGAGGTAGTGTTCACGTCGACAAGTCCCCGGGAGACCCCACCTGCCTCCGCCCACCACTACCCACCTTAACACCATCTCCAGCCACAACCTGGTAATGAAACACCTCCCGGGGGCCGACCCGGAGCTCGTGCTGCTGGGCCAACGCTTTGAGGAACTGGAGGTGAGGCCTGGGGAGGTGGACAGTGGGGAGGAGGGGCGAGAGGCGGGGCCCGGCGCGCTGACCCCGCCCCTCTTCTGCTTCAGCGAATCCCACTCAGCGACATGACTCGCGAGGAGATCAACGCGCTGGTGCAGGAGCTCGGCTTCTACCGCAAGGCGTCGCCCGACGAGGCTGTGCCCCCAGAGTATTTGCGGGCGCCCGCTAGGCCCGCCGAAGGCGCTCCTGACCGCGCTGACCTGTAGGTCTGGGGACGCAGCACCACCCTGCCTGAGCCCTGGGGACAGAATGAAGCGCTCAGCGGCCCGGGAGCACCACCCTCGCTGAGGGCCGACGCCCAGTCCCCGAGCCAGCAGGGATGGAGTTGCGGGGGTCCCTCCTAACCCTCTTTCTTCCCTTCCCAGCTCCACTAAATCCCCTTCCGCCTTCAGCGAGACTCGACTCCTTCTTTGATGCGGGCGGGTGAGGAATAAGAGCTCCCTGAATACCCATAGGAGACAGCGCATCCCCAGCTGCCTGGCTGCCAGAGTGGGGACGTGGGCACACCTTGCCCAGCTGCCCTCCATTCAGCCCCCCAAGGGAGGCAGAGAGGAATCAGGGTCGTTGAAAACCAATAATTTATCAAAACGCTGCGTGTGTATGCGTGGGAAGGTGTCGCGACAGACAGGGCAGCGGTGGGCAGGCGCACAGGGAGGGGACGGTGCCTGGATGGTGGGGGCAGCTTGCCGCTGCGGCCTTGCGGGAGGTGGGGAAGCTAGACATTCTTGCCGCGCAGGCGCAGCTCGTGGCGCCGCAGGTGGTTGTAGAGCGACTGCACGTAGGTGAAAACGCACTTGGGGTCGGGCTTCTTGCCCATGATCATCATGTCCTCCACCTCCACGAGGGGTACGCAGTCCACCAGCATCCTGCGGGGAGGGGGGCACGGGGGTGGTTGTCAGTGCCGGCCCCGACTCTTGCGGCGACCCTCTACCCAGAGGTCTTTACAACGCCGCAGCCCGCTGGTCTTCCAAAAACTCGACTCCTGATCGACTGAATGGGGGAAAAGCCTTCTAGGAAGGCAGAAGCCCCAGGCCCCAGCCACCCAAGCCTGGAGGCACCTCTGTAGGGAGCAAGGCCAAGGCATGTGGAGGTGAAGGAGGAGATCCTTGCCCCATCCCAGCGCCCAGGCGCAGCAGACCCAGCGCAGGGTTGGGGTCTCAACCCCTAGCCCTGGGGAGGTCCTCATTCCAGACCCCACCCACTTCTCTCTGGAGGGCTGCCTCCTTCTCACCCTCAATGGCACACTCCAGCTGGCACAAACCTCTCAGTTGGGCCGTTGTACCCAAGGGGCCTCAAATCTTTCCCTGCACCCAGGACCCACTCCAGTGACCCTCTGGGCCCAGGATTATCTGCCAGCTCCCTGGCTTGGTACCTCCTGTAGAGCAGCCTGAGAACCCCCATCTGCCTCAAGGGACATCCCTGCTGTGTGAGATGGTGGCCAGGGAGGTGTGTGTGTATGTCTGAGAGACAGTTCTTTAACCCTTATTACCCACTTGGGTAGAGCAGGGGAAGCAGATGAGTGTCCCAATCAATACAAACTGGACCAACTACATCACATTCAGGGGCAGGACTTGCTCCCTCCCATGTGCCATGCCTGGCATATAGTTAGCACTGTCAATGTTGTTAAGTGAGTTTCCTTTGGCAGGGAAGGCATGAGGGCAGGAATTGCTCCTGTTCCCAAGTCACCCAAGGGCCCAGGACTACCTTCCATCTTGTGCCTTCAAGGTCAGACCTTCAAGGTCAAACAATGTAAGGGCTGGGGCCTACTCTCAGCTCACCAGGATTCCTTTGGGGAAGAAGCCTGGGAAGCAGGAGACCTGTTTCTGCCAAGGCTCTACTCCTGGCCAGCTGTGGAAGCTAGAGAAAACCCTGCCCTGTGACTCAGTTTCCCCATTTTCTGCAATAGTATAGTCATTCTTTGCTTCATTTGAGTCCTTGGAAGCACCTAGGATGAGTGAGAGGTTTCTGACTCGCATGTTGAGGTGCTATGTGCCCTGGAGGTCATCTCTGCCCCAGCTTGTTTCAGCTGTACTATGGTGAAGAGGCGGCCTCTTTCTGCAGCTTCTTCCAGCTGTGGCTATCTCCCCAGGGATCGTGGCCTCTCCCAAAGTGGAGCTCCCTCCCATCTCTGGTGTCTTCCCTGGAGACCTTATAAAGCCATTGTTTACACCGGGGCTCACGGCTCAGGGCTCCTGCTGCCCCAGTGACAGGCCAAACACCAGGCAATTCGAGCAACAGCACGGCTGAGTCACACTTTCCAACTGGAACAGGGCCGGACTGGGCCCCACTCCCTCCAGGCTGGCCTGCTGGGCAGCAGCTCCTAAGTCCATATATGACCTGGAGCCAGCACCATGCCCATCTTTCCCTCACCTGCACAGCTTCTCTGAGTATATGTGTGTGTATATGTGGGGCTGCCCCCCACAATGGCTCCAGGCCCCAAGGGGCATCTGAGTGCACTGCTAGCTCTGTCCCTGATTCACATTACTTTAGGCAATCCCCTTTCTCCCTCTGGGCCTTCATCTTTTCTTCTCCCTACAAAATGGGTGGGAAAAGTGATGGGGCAAGGAAAACAGCCACAAGGTGGGGAGTCTGGAGTTCCAGTTTTTGGCCCTAGCTCTGACCTAACAACCCCTGGCACACTCTGAGCCCACCTCTCTCCTCTGAGCTCCTGGTCTGTAATGGGCAGTTAGCTCAGGATCTGAATTCTCTACTGTGGCCCTAAGGTAAGATGACCAGACAGGAAATGCCACAGCTGGCTTGGGGATCCAGGACCCCCACCAGAAATAACTTCCTGTTAAACTGGCCTCACTCCTGAGCTCCTCAACTTGGAGCACGGCACCCCCAACTTCCCAGTGCACAAACTGGAGGCCTGGGAGGCTTCCCTGACCCTCCTTCTCCCTCCCCAGTGGGTCCATCAAAAAGCCCATCCCTCTGCTTAAGCTTCTCTAACTGTCTAGTCCGTCCCCTCCCTCCCCATCCCTCATCCAGGCCTCACTCAAGGATTGTTCTTCAATGCTACCAGACCACATACATCCCTTCTGTTTGAAAACCTTTTATAACTCTTGTTGTCCTCAGAAGGAACTTCAGACTCCTGACTGTGACCCCTTCCTCCCCCTCACATCCAGACTAAATAAACTTCCTTCCCTTCCTGGGTGTGCCATGCCCTCCACCTCCCTCGTCCCCACCCCTGTGCACTGGCTGATGCCTCTGCCCGGGACTCCCTCTCCTTTATCCTGAACTTGTCATTCAGATGCCAGCTTAGTTTGCACTGTTTTGAGAGCTGTCCTGGACCTGCCAGCTGGGTCGGGTGTCTCCCTGGGGATCCCATGGCCTCCTGGGCTTCCTCCATCTCAGTCCTGCCCACCTGGCTCATCACTGCCCATTGAGGAGAATAGTCTTGCCTGTGAGGTCGTCCTGAACAGAAGATAAGGCCGTGCCTGGCTCCTTCTGGCTCTTCTCAGGGTCCCCCTGCTTCCCCACCCCCACTCCTGCCATTTCCCTGGCTTTTCTTTGTGCCCCACTGAGCAGATTCCAGCGGGGCAGCATATTGGGACAGGGGAGCAAGGCGGCATT
>NW_006780020.1:795765-841441 GCF_000442215.2 Lipotes vexillifer
GCAGGGGTTAGGACTTTTTGGTTTTTACCAGCCCCTTCTGGACCAGACAGCGGTAGAACTCCTGGATGTACGTGTACACGCACTTCCAGTCAGGCTCTCGAAGCCGCACCATGTCCTCTGTGTCCAGGAGCTGCGGGCAGTCCGCATGGGTCCTGGGGAGGGTAGGGGGCCGGGAAGGGGCAGGGGGGCGGGGCCCGAGCGGGGCAGCAGGGGAAGAGGCAGAGAAGAGAGAGGGGAGAACAGAGAGACACACACATACACACACAGAGACATGAGTTCAGTTTCGTTCTCAGTGCTGCAGTCTGCCAGCCCCCCGCATGCCCCCTCCCCATTGTGGACGTGCCGCTCACTACCCATCACTAATGGTGTGCAATGCAGACAGGGGTGGGGGGCCAGATCAGTCACAGGTGCAGAGAACTCTCGGGACAAGCGGGAGGGAACAAGGGGTGGGGGCGATGGCGTTGGCGCTGAGGTTGGAGAGGAGGTCCGTGCCCCAGGGAGGGGGGGTGAGGGAGGCGTGAGAGGAGGTGGAGGGAGGAGAAAGAGGAAGAAATCTGGGGGGAAACCAGAAAGAGAAAGATAGAGAAAGACAGATGGAGGAGGGTGCTGAGGGTGAGGTGAGCAGATGGGGCAACGATTCCAAAGTGGAGGGCTTGCTGATGTCCTATATAAGCCTCTGGCAACACCTATATAGGCTGGGCGGGCACGGTGCCCGGGCCAGGATCCTCCTTTTGGAATCTCCAGCCGGGATCCCGTGGGAGCAGGAAGCTCTGGTGATAGTGGGAGGAGAGCAGGACAGAGAAAGGGAGAGATAGAGGGAGAAGGGGGCAGAGGGAGGATGGAGGGGATATGGACAGGGCCACCTGATGGGCCTTGGCCCGGGCTGGTAGGCGGGCCTCTGGCTCCTTCGTTCCGGTGGGCACCTGGCACGCTCAGCAACAGGTGGGTGGGGTGGAAGAGGATGGGGGCTTTCTGGGGAAGGGGGTCTCAGCCGCTGAATGACAGTGCAGCTGACCAGCTCCAGGGGGCCTCGGGGCAGCTGGGCCCGGCCCAGATGCCCAGCCCCAGACGCCCAGCTGACACCAGCAGGGCTGGGACCCACACTTACTCGGCGGATGAGAAGGCCATCTCGAAGTTCTGGCGCCGGTTCTGTGGGCTGAGCTGCCCATAATCAAAGGCTTCAGGGAAGAAGTTGTGCACCAGGGCACAGAAGGCCATCCCGTCACTCCAACTCGAGGAGAAGTTCTGGATGTCCACATGCTATGGGTAGTGGGAAAACTGGTCAGCTCCCTATGTCCTCCACCTTCCAGTGTTTTGTTTGTTTTTTAACCACACCATGAGGCATGCATGCAGAACTTCCCCAATCAGGGATCAAACCCATGCCCCCTGCAGTGGAAGTCTTAACCAGAGTCTTAACCACTGGACCACTGGGGAAGTCCTCACCCTCCAGTGTTTTGGTAATCCAGATCTAGGGCAACTGAGCTCAGAGAGGCCCTGTAGCTTGCTCAAGGTTGCACAGTAGGTAGCCTCCTCCAACTCAGTTTAACTCCCGTGTCTGTTGCTTAGGGGGACAGAGTGACCAAGAGGCGCAGCACCACCCAGCTAAGGCCGTGGTCATGCCCTCATCACTCCTTCCCTTATGTACAGAAATTTACCCAGTGCCTCCGAAAGAGCAATGAGGAGGGGACTCTAAGGGTGGGGTCTGGCCCTGAACTGTGCCCACCATCCAAGGGCCCTCATTAGGCCCTGCCACTTAATCACTTATCCTGGAATGTAGGGCATGTTATGTGTCCTTTGAGCCTGTTTCATCCCAGAAGAGGAATTCCCATCTTATCTGCCAGACATGGTGGCTGTGAAGGGTACAGTTGCAGTTGGGGCCTTGTGAGGGTGAGGAGGCCCTGGCCTGGCCACCTGGTATCACAGAGCTCACCTCGTAGCCACGCGTCTTGGCTCGGCACCAGTCCAGCAACATCTGCTTGATGCTGTTGGCATTGGGGACACCGAAGCTGGTGGAGCGCTGCACAGCTGCGCGGGGTCCGCCAGAGCTGCTGTGGGGGTGGTGTCGGGAGCGGGGTTACAAGGGGCGCCTCTTCCATCGGCCCACCGAGTAGCCTCCAGTCCCACCTTCTTTACCTTCAGACCCCGCCCCCCACAGCTCCAGCTGCTCCCTTCTCGTCTCTGGCCCCGCCCACCACAGCCCAGACCCCGCCCCGTGCAGTCATTAGGCCCCGCCCCACCCACTGCTGCTCACCACACGGTGCCTTCCTTCTCCAGCTTCTCAATCATGGCCTTGCGCGCCTGGGAGGCTGAGGTCTTGGGCAGGCTCTGCGCCTTCATCAGCTCTTTCTTCTTCTCTGCCTGGAGTTTCTCCAGCACCGCTAGGCTGCCGGGCCGCGGGCTGGCCTCATCCTCTCGGTCGAAGATACTGAGGGGTGGGTATGCCACTGTTAGGGCCGGGGAAGGCCGCTCCTGAGCCTTGATCCCCACGAGTCAAGGGAGGGGCCTTGTCACACTCCAGATCCTACTCTCTTGCGGTATCTTCACCACCGGCAACGCTGGCCAGCAAGGGAGGTGCTCTCATCACATCCATTTTACAGAAGAGTAGACTGAGGCTCAAACGACAAGAAAATGGGAGCCAAGCTCTTTTCAACAGACTTGGACCCTGGGGAGTTTTCTGCGAAGGCTCATTGTATTGTCAGGTTACAGGTGAGCTTAGATTCTGGGCCCTATCGACTAATAATGACAACCAATGTGATAACAGTAATGGTAATAATAATAATAGCTAGTGTCTATTGAGCCTTTTCTATGTGTCATTTTAAACTTCACAAGAGTATGGAAGGACTCTTACCACTTCCACTGAAGATGAGTAAACAGAGGCCTTTGGCCTTAGATTTCAGAGAGCATGGGGGGCAGCGCAAGGACTTGAACATAAGTCTCTTGACTCAGAGTTCCTGGACCCCTCTGGTTTCCAGCCTGAATTCTGATCCTACCTGCCCCCAAATGCTCTATAACATCGGGTGTATCCCACCTTCATGGGGCTAAGATGTAAAGATGCTCTGTGACATGGGACATGGTCTGTAGACACTGGGAAGTGGCAGTGCCACCAGCAGCTCAGTGTGGTGGGGAGGCTTCTCTAAGACCCCGAGCAAATCTCTGGCCTCCCCTATGGTGCGGTTGAGAATTAGGTGAGATGGCAAGGCAAGCAGGAGTGGTTTGACTCCCACTCTGCCCCTCCCTGGCTGTGTCCCCTCTTGTAGAATGGGTGTGCAGTGAGGTCCCCTGAGACACTGACTCCTCCGTGGTCTGGGAGTGGGTACCTGTGCTCACCTGCCCATCTTCTTGGATGATGAAGAGGAAAAGGTCTTAGTTTGCATCATGGTGCTGCCACCACCATCTGCAAGAAAGGGGAAGGGGAGCAGGGTGAGGTCCTGGGCTGGATGTGGGAGATGGGGCGGGAGGCTGGTAGAGGGATGGAGGTAGCCACAGGCAGAGAAGAGAAAGTGATGGCTGGACAGAGAGACACACAGACGGAAGTTCGGAGAGAGTTTGAGGAAGGTGGGCTGGCAGGCAGGCATGAGAAGACGCCAGTCGGCCTTACTCTCTGAGCGCCTCACAAAACTCGACTCCACCGTGGTGGTTCGGGCCGTCCGTCTGCCATCATCTGCGGGGGCAGGGATGAGGGGAAGGGTGTGAGGGGCACAGGGCCCAGCAAGGTAGACATGTTCCCACCCTGAACCCTGATCCCTGCTCAGCCCCTTACTGGAGTGGACGAGCCGCTCGGTCTTGGTGACAGTGCTGACAGCTGAGCCGTCGGCTGTCTGTTGGCTGTGTCGCGTGGTGGTCTTGGTGGCCATGTTCCCACGGCCCTCCCCTGGGCGGGCCCGTGTCTCTTGCAGCCGCCGTTCCCGTTCCTTGTCCCGCTGGTCTGGGCGGGGAATGCCCCACGCATGCCCAGAAGGCCACCATCGCCCACAAAGCACATATGCACGGGCACACGGGGCACACAGATGGGGTGGAGGGCAACTTGTTAGCAATACTGAAGACACAGGGGACAACAGCCCTCTCTAGGAGTAGCTGGGGGTGAGGGGGTAGCTATAACTTGGGAGGGAATGGTGGGGTGTGGTGCACTCAGAAACAACGGGACATGGAATAGTTGAACTCAAAGGGAAAGTATTTGGATCCAAGAAGGGAGTTTCTGTGGGAATGAGTAACTGAGTCCGGAGGGAGTATCTCCATCTAGGGACGAAGCTGCAGAGGCCAGGGAAGGAGAAGCTGAGTAAGGGCAGTAGCTGAGCGGGCCTTCAAATAGGTCTTAGCAGGGAGAAGAGCAGCTAGAGGAAGAAATATCTAAATCCGCGGATGGAGTGATTGTAGGTATCTGAGAAGCAATTCGATCCAGGGAAAGGGTAGTTGGGAGAGAAGCTGACAAAGGGGGTAACTGGGCCTAAAGAAGAAGCAGGTGGGTGGGCATAGAGGCTGGGTGGCCATCCGTGGGCCCTGCAGGAAGCAGCTAGATCCAGAGAGGGAGTAATTGAGAGTATCTTGAGAAGCAAATGAATCTAGAATCTGGAAGAAGGAATAGCTGGGTTTGGGGAGGAAGTAGCTGTGCTCAGGGAAGGGGAAGCAGGGAGGAAGCAGAGGCTAAGGTGGTCATCAGTGGACCTTGAGGAGAGAGAAGCAGCTGGGAGAAGGAGTATCTGGATTCAGGGAAGGAGTACTTGACAGGACTTGGAGAAGCAAGGAGGAGTAGCTGGGGGAGAGAGTAACTGGGTCTAGGAAGGAGAAGAGAAGCTGGTTCTGGGTCTAGGAAGCGGGAGAGAAGCAGCTAGGGAACGGAGCAGCTGGATCTGGGGAAAGGAGGCAAGGGAAAAGCTGGGTCTAGAAAAGGAGAAGCTGAGTCTAGAGAAGAAGCTGGGGAGGGCGTTACTGAGCTGGAGTGTCCACGAATGGACCCAAGTGAGGGGAGCAGCTGGATCTAAGGGTGGGGCATGGGGCTCTCTACCTCTCTTCCTTTGTCGGAGCTCACGTAGCGCAGCCCGGATGAGCTTCCGCTCCTCAAAGTCCGTAGTCTGATCCAGCTGCAGACAGAGTCCCTGTCATTGCCTATCTGGTGACTGCTGGCCCCAGCCCCTGCCAACCCCCAGTCCACCAGATCTGGCCATACCATCTTGTCCAGGACACTCTCATCCTCAATGGTCATCAGCTCCTTGGTGCTCAGAGGGCTCCGCCTCTCTGGTGCTTTGTCCACGCGGGTCTGCTCGGCGCCATTGGCCACCTCCACTGCTGCAGAGGGGGGCTCTGCTGGTTCTGGCTCCATCTGTGTGGTGGGGAGAGGGCATGGACTTTAAGCAGGGGTGTAAATGAAACCAACCATGCCCCAAAGTACAGGGGGCCAGGCCCTGGGGCTTCTGGCACAGCCTTTGAAATACCACTAGCCAGCTGGACTGCCTGCCCAAGGATGACCATGTTGATGTCAGGCTCACAGAAGAGGTACTGAGAGCCTTGTTGTAGGGCTTCCCATGTACCCAGAACTGTCTTAATACAATTAAGGGAGGCAATAATGGTGATTTCCATTCAGCGGTGAGCACTATATGAACACTAGGTATTTTACTGTCCCTATTTAACAGAAGGGAAAACTGAGGCTTAGGGTAGCTGCATGACTTGCCCACAGGCCTTCTATAAGTGTGATGCAGACTGGGATCTGAGCTGAAGCTAGCCTAACTCCTGAAGCTGAGTTCCTTCTGCGGCTTCATTCCCAGCCCCCTCCCAGGCAGGCTGTGCTCTGTCCTGCCTGCTCCCAAAGCCTGGATCCTCCTGGGCTAGTGCCCAGGCAGCAAGCACATGCCCGCCCTCAACACACCAAGGGAGCTGGACCAGGGCCCATAGGCTCCTGACCAGGTGTCTGACTGGGGCTGCCCAGAGCCAAGTCCTCTCTGAAGCTCGCCCCTGCTCCCCACAACCCCTAGCATGAATCACCCCCTAAGGGGCCTCCAACCCCAACCTAGCCCCCCACCCCAACCAGGGCATCTTCCCAGCCCCTTGCAGACAAGCCCCCAGCCCAACTATCAGAGCCCCTCCCCTCCTGGCAGGGCCTCTCTGTTTGCTGTAAGGGTAAGGAGAGCCGAGGTGGCAGCTGCTTCAGAGAGGCTTGGCCTGGCAGTGGCAGGGAGTGGGGGTGGGGCTGGAGGCTGGGCCCCGGCCAGGGGCTGCCAGGGCAGCCGCCACGTGTGCCTCAGGGCCAGGAGCCTGGCACCATCTCGCCTCAGTCTTGGAGTGCTAGTGCCCCAGTCCCCTGTACAGATAGGTAAGCTGAGGCTCAGAGAAGGTGGTAGGCCACCTAGGGTCACTGAGCAGAGGCAGAGCCTGGCTCAAAACCACCCGCCTCCCTGCAGCCCGTAAGGACTTACGAGACTGCCACTGTGGGCAGGGCTTGCAGAGGAGCGGCGGCGGGTGCTGAAGGCAGGCGGGTGGGCCACAGGGGTCCCAGCATCCTCGGCCGCCTGGAAGAGGGCCTCAGGGTCGGCAGCGGCCAGGAGCAGCTCACTGGGCTCCAGCTCAGGCTCAAGGTCAGGCACAAGCGGGACCCCCAGCCGCAGGCTCAGCACCTCCACCTGCCTGCCCAGCGCATCCAGCCGCCGGCTCAGCGCTGCCGTCTCCGCCCGCAGCTCTTCAGCTGCCCGGGCCACCGGCTCCACGGCCGAGGCAGCTGCCTCAGCTGCCTGGGTCACTGCCGCCTGGCCTGCCTCCGCCACTGCCCGCAGCTCCTCCAGCGCCCGGCCCAATCTCTCCTCGAGGGCTGCGGCCAGCTCAGACCTGGGCCCCGGTACCCCCGGCATGGTGATGGTGGGGGCTCTATGGTGGGGTGACGAAGGGGGCAGTGGTAGGGACTGCTGCTTCTGTCTGGCAGAGTCAGTCTTTGCAGCTGGCCTGAGGGCGAAGGCAAGGGCAGTGGGCCTGCCCCGCCCCTGCTGGCCTCCCAGCCCGCCACCTGCCAGCTGGGGCTGTAGCCCAAATAGAAACCTATTCTGGGCTCCCTCTGGAGGGGGCAGTGGGGGAGGGGTGGCCTGCCCAAGCAGGCGGACCGCCAGGCCTGGCCCTGGCCCTGCAGAGATCACAGACTGGCAGTACAGCAAGTCTGCACAGGTTCTGAAGGACTGCAGAGGCCTGGGCCCCATGCCCCATACGTGGGGAAACTGAGGCAGGGAGTAAGGCATGGGCCTGTCTGGGCCACCATGTGCATTAGCCGTGAGGACCCAGTCTGCCAGACTCCAGAGCCTGCGTCCTCTGCCCTCATGCCATGCTGTTTTAGAAAGCCTTGAACCGATGGGGGCAATGGAGGCACAGAGAGGTGGGACTTCAAGCAATCTGTAGTAGCAAGTGCCTTATCCCTGAGATAAATGTCCTCTGTCTGCCTCTGGTGCTCAGATCCAACCACAGACTCTGAGCAAGTGCATTACAGGCACACGATTTGCCTCCCCTTGGTTCTGGCTGGGGAAACTGAGGCAAGTAGGTGGTCATACCTGGCGCTGCCTGTGGCACCTCCCATCCACCCGAAGGGCCTCAGCCACCCTCTCCTCACTCCCTTGGCAGAGAGCAGTTAGGTCCTGCTCTGTGAGGTGAAGGGTGCTTTCCTGCCCCCACCCTCTCCCTGTCACCCTTGAGAAAGCCCAAAGCTGGCTCTAGCCATTTCCCCTCAAAGTCCCATTCAGCCCCTGGAACAGCACAGAGGCCATTACCTGGGCAGCTGGGCGGCCCGCTGGGGAACCCTTCCCAGGCTGAGCTCCCAGCCAGCTGATCCCGGGCTCCAGAATGAATAATGGAAGGGTGCGGCAGATTCAGTTCCCGTGGCACCTGCTAGGCTGCTGCCTCAGCTGACTGGCACCCCCTTGCCTGTCCCCCCTCAGTGCTTCTGCCAAGGCCCCCCCCAACCCCGAGATGTTGACGCAGATGGTAATCACTAATCTCCAATCTCCTAACGGGCCAGGCTGATCTTGGATGAGCAGATGAACGGCTCTGCACCTTGGGGCTGAGGTTCAGTATAGGCTGGGAGCAGGGCCACTGGGGCTGCTACAGGAAGAGGGGGGCAAGCCCTTATTACCCTTCTCTGAGCCTCAGTTGTCCCATCTGTTCACGAGGAATGAACTGACCAATTCTGGAGTAAGGACCAGAGATCATCATGTGGGAAGCTTAAGGCCAGTACAGAGTGAGCTTCTGACATGTCTAGTGGCTAATAGGCAGGGGTCTGGCCTTAGCTCTGCCACCAACTGTCTGTGGACTGTGGTCACCTTCTCTCTGTGGGCCTCAGTTTCCCATGTGTGGGCTGTAGGGGAAGAGCAGAGCAGAGGAGCCCTGAGAGCTCTGCACCCTGAAGCAGTCTACATGAGGTGGCTGATGGTGAGGCTGGTGGGGTGAGGAAGGGCTCACCTTAATGCTGCAGCCTCCTCGGCTACCAGGGGAGGCATGGCTGAAGCTGGTGACGTGAGTGACACTGCCCAGCCGAGCCAGGTTCCCAGGGCTGCTGATATGCGTGATGGTGCTCTTGCCCCCACTGCTGGTGCTAAGGAGGGTGGGGGGCGCCCGCAGCCCCAGCGTCAGTTCTGGATAGGGAGAAGGACTACGGTCAGGATCAGGTGGGGTGAGGGTAATGCCAGTCCAGGTTGATGGCGCCCGTCGCTCCCAGTGCACCCTTTGGAGACACCCTGAGCCCTGACCACAGCACCTGTCCTATGTGCAGAGCTGGGTGGCTGCAGGCAGTCATCCCCAGCAGTGGGGAGGCAGCGGGGAGGCCTACCTGCCCTCTGGTTGCCTGTGGGCAGCAGCACCCGGCCCGTGGAGGCCTGGCCCCGGCCATCCTTGATCTCGATGGTGAATGTGGTCTTCATACTGGCCCCTGGCTCAGCAGTGCCCACGGCCACGGCTAGCGGGGCACTGGGCACCTCTGAGCGGGCCATGGGCCCCCCTGCTCTGTTTTCAAGGGGCCTGACAGCCGAGCCCCGCCCCCTGGGGCCCTCCTCCCTGGGGCAGCTCTGAAGCTGGGCCAGGTGCTGGGCTGTTCCTCGCTGATCCTTGTTGAACTGGGAGGAGGTGTCACTGGGGCCCCGTGAGGAGGGGCCACTGGAGGAGGAGTCAGGGGTGGTGCTGATGTGGGAGGAGCCTGGGAGCCTTGCAGGGGTCGAGGGACCTAGGGCTGCCCGGAGTGGGCCTTCCTGGAGCCCAGCAGCCATAGGAGAATCGGATGTGAACTTGCGCACACGGTCCCGTACGGAGCCAGCCCGCTGGAATGGGGAAGGTCTGCTGGCAAGGGGGGTGGGCTCTAGAAGGGACAGGAGGGCTGTCAGTGGTTGGATGGGACAGGGATTGCCCAGAGCCCGGGGTTGTGGGAACTGGCAGTACCTCGGTTCTGGACTGGCTGGCGGGGGCTCAGCACAGACAGGGAGCGTTGGCAGGGGCGAGGGCCAGCCAGGTCTGGCAGCATGGGAAGGCGGTGGCAGCCATGTGGGCGCAGAGAGAGGAGAGTGGATGGTGGGGTCCACCTCTCATAGTCCTCTCTTCCACACCTCCTCAGCCTCCCAACCCCTTCTTGCACCTCAACCTCCCCAGCCTCCCCAGACCATCCTGCACCTCCCACAGCTCCTAGCCTCCCCACTCAGCTGCGTCTCTCTTACAGGCCCCTCCTTCCCCGACCCCAGGATAACTTGGACACTCCTGGGGGCTGGGGCTAGGCTTGGGCTGGAGGAAGGGTGCCCAGATTCTCCCTGCTGATGGGAATGGTGGACACCCCCCTGGCCAGCACTGCCCACGGCTCCAGCTGGGAGATGGGCGCACTCCCTTATTGGGGAAAAGAATGTGCCTGAGGCCTGTTGCCTTTCAAGGCTGCAGGGAGGCCTCTGGCCATGGGGTGGGGAGGGGTGGGGACACCTCAGGAGCAGTGGGAGGAGTGTCAGAGCCTGCCTGGACCTGAGGGCACTGGAGCCATCTAGGCACAAGAACCCATTTTCCAGGCAGGGAAGGGGAGGCCCAGGGAGGCAGATGCCCCTAGCTATCTCTGCTGGAACCCTACCTGCTCTCTTTGTGTCGGAGGGACCTTTGGTAGGGCCATCGGCAGCAGGGGGCTCTGTGGGGCCAGGCAGGAGCTGCAGGGGAGACACGGCATGGGCAGGGCCTGACTCCCAGACTGGGGAGCTCACCTGCCTAGCATCCCTGTCCCTCATCTAGACTCACCTTGTTGACCACCTGCCCCTCCGTGCTGGTGGTGGCTGGAGGCTCCTGGGGCTCAGGGCTGGCAGCCCTGGGCGGGCTGGGAGGTGGCTTGGGGCCACCCAGAGCCTCAGTGGCAGGGCATGGGGCCTCGGCAGGCTCCAGTGGAGGCTCAGGAGAGGTAGTGGCGGGTGAACTGTCGGCTGAGGCAGGTGAGCTGGGTGTGCCCCCAGGTGGGGCCTGAAGCAGTAGTGTCACTGTCGTCACGTCATGGCTGGTGCCATTGGGGGTCGGGGTTGGCTCTGGGACCTCTGCCTGCTGCTCCTGTTCCTCTGGCTTCAGCACCTGCAGGAGACCCGTGGGAGACCCACAGGATGTGGCCAAGGCTCTCCAGGCTGGCAGGCACCCAGGGCAGGGCATGCAAAGCAGAGGGGCTGGACACGGTTTCCTGCAGGCACATCTGCACAAGCACGGTCACTGGCACACCATGGGCCGTCTTTGATCCCCACTTCCCAACCTCTTGGCACTGCCTAGTCAAGGGCAGTTCAGAGATGACCAGATCCTAATGGCAGGGGTTGGGGACAGCAGGAGACCTGCTGGGGACTCCCAGACTTAATCAATTTCTGGTGTGGAGGCCCCTGACCCCTGGCCTCTGCCTGGTTAATTATGGGGTTAGTGGGTAGTCCTGCCAGGACCAGGAACCCAGCGGCCTCTGCTGGCCACTTAGGGAACCTGCATGACCCGACCTCTCACCCACACTCCCTGGAGAACAGAGCCAACACTGGCCCCTGACAGCAGGACCTGATAAGCCAAGGTAAGGAACTGGGCTGTACGGAGGGGGAGGGGCAGCCTCGGATGGTTTAAGCTGGGCAACTACCAGGGTCTGATTTTCATTTCAGGGAGATCCCTCTATCTGCTGAGTGGAGGCTGGATGGCCAGTGTGGGGATGGAAGGTAGGCGTGGAAGCGGGGAGGCCAGCAGGGAGGTCAACAGGGTGGTAATGAGTGACAGTCAGGAACCTGGGAGCAGTGTAGACAAGCCGGTTTTGCGGGGGAGGCCTGGGTAGAGACAAACTCTGGAGTGGAGACATGTGACTAGAAGTTGCCTGGGAGAGTGGGCAGAGGCCTGACAGAGTTCCACTGTCCCCCAAACACAAGCTGGGGGCCCCCTCAGTTAAGTATCAATCTAGCAAAGACACATAGGCGCTCTGTGCTGCTGGCGTCCATGGGCACAGGACCTTGCCCACACCCCTTACCTCACACCGGTCCAGCCTGTGTGCTGCCCGCCCCTTGCTGTCCTCTCTTGAGCCACTGTAGGGACGCCCGCTGCACAACCTTCCAGCCAATGTGGCAGCTGGAGGGAAAGGGAAAAGTGTCAGGTGAGTGGCAGGGGGTCAGGGTGAGGCGTTGCTGGGGGCAGCATGCAGCAGGGCAGGGGTGGGGCCAGGGCAGGGCACGTACCCTCAATCTCCTGGGCCCGTACGCGGCGGATGGCAGCTCGGATCAGCTTGCGTTCCTCGTACTCAGTAGCGCCTCGCAGCTGTAGGTGAGGGGTGGGCCACGGGTATGTGGAGTCCAGGTCTTCACCTGCCCTGCCCCCATCCCCTGCCCTGGCCCAGGCCTCACCAGTGTGGTCAGCTCCTCCACATCACTCATGGACTCCAGTCGTCCTGCCAGCCGTGCCAGAGCAGCCTGCTGCTCAGCCTCCCGCTGCTGAGAGCTGCAGGGACACCATGACTATAACCTCCATTGCCAGGGCCAGGTCATAGAGGATGCGGGCTGAGGGCAGAGGCCAGGACAGGGTACCTGGAACCTTGGCAGAGGGGCAGGTAGCTGTGCACACCCTCTGGCTACACGCTGGCACATGCACGCCCATAGACCTGAGCGCTAATATTACATGGGTGTGGCCAGGACACCATGACCGGCACATGGTCCTTGCCCACCAACATCCCTGTGTACTCCAAACGCGTGCCTGTGCTGCCATTTGCACACCCAGATGGGCAGCAGACACATGGCTCATGCCTGCCTGCACAACACAGAGCTGAGCCCTGGCACATTCAGCCCCACCTGCATGTCCAACCCCTCGCCACTCACTGCAGCCAGTTCTCCTTGTTGTCCTGCCGCTCGGCACGGAAGCGCTTGGATGCCAGGGCCTCCTCCTCGCGCTCCAGCTCCTGCCGCTGCAGCTCCCGGATGGCTGAGCGGATGCGCCGCCGCTCTGCTAGATCTGCTGTGACCTCCAGCTGCAGGGCAAGGGGTGGTGAGGGGCATGTCATTTTGGCTGCCAGGGACGGAGGGCGGGCACTGGCCACCCACGGCTCGGCCTGGGGCACAATGAGTGGTCTGTCTCCATTCCCTCTGCCCCAAGCCCGTCATGTGCCTGCCCGCCCACCCAAACTTGGTCTCAGGGGGAGACTCAGATCATGCAGCGAGGGCTTCTGGACAGCCCACCGTGGACTAAGATTCACAGAGTGGGCAGCCAGCAACCACCCACCTGTGCCAGGTGCCAAGTCAGGAGCTCATTCCTGTGACTCGACTCCTGCCTCTCAGAGCCCTTCATCAAACCCCCAAGAACCAGGGAGTCATGGCAGGAGGAGGGAGGCCATCCTATGGGCCCCTAACAGTGTCCCTGGGGAGGGAAGGGTGATTGGGCTGCTGGAATCTAGCTGTGGGCACGAGAGACTCCCAAAGTACCACAGCCCTGCTGATGGGTGGCAGCCTCGTCCACATTGGACAGATGGGGAAACTGAGGCAGGGGCAGGCCCTCAGGAGTCATAGCTCCCTATCTGGCTGGGGGCTATTGTTCCCTCTGCACTGGTGCTGCTCTAGCCACCAAAGGGGCAAAGGGGCCGGGGCTCAGAGTGGGAGGGCCAGCACCCCAGACAGATAAGGCAGCTGCACTAGGGTCCACCCAGGGCCCTAGAGAGGGCGTCCATGGGGGACAGGTGCTCCCACCAGCTTCTTAGCCTGTCACTCCCTGGGAAATTGGGGGTGGCTGGTCTAACCAGGTCCAGGAAAGGGCACCTTCTCTGGGCAGTCAGCCAATCCTGTTGCCCCCCTCACTCCTCTACCCCCTACAGAGCCTCTGTGGCTCAAGGGAGAGAGGACAGGCCCAGGGCCCCCAGGAAGATAATGGCAGAGATAAGCCTCCAGTGTAGGTGTGCGCCTGGTGGGAGCAAGTATAGGCAAAGTGATTTCCTCTGCCCCCACCCCCAAATCATTCAGGAGTAGGCCCAGGAACCCTCTACTCCCTTCCTTTTTAGTCTCTTCTGCCATCATTCCTTCCTGATCTACAGGGGAGCCTGGTGGGAGGGGGAAATGTTTCAGCAGGGAGTGTGGGCTGGCCCAGCTTAGCCATGAGCTCACTTGTCCCAGTCTGAAGAGGGTAGAGACAAGTGACAGAGCCCTCCAGGGAGCCTTCAGTCTTCACATTCTTGAGGAGATATGGGAGGGCCCCCGGAAGGCTCAAGCCAGGACCCCCAGCTGGCTCCAGCCCCAATCCAGTCCTGGCTGGGTGGTCAGGATCATATCCTTACCATCCCTGGTCTTGGTTAACATCTCATTTGTCAGATGGGACAATGGCCTCCCTTTAAGGCAGTGGGTGAGGATGGGGGCAGTGACTTGGGGTCCCCCCCGACCTGGCAGAGCTATGTATGGTTGGTTCCAGCCAGTCAGGATGGGAGAGAGAGAAGTGAGGGCAAGTGAGGACAAGATACCCAGAGGCGTCTGTAACATTTACTGAGAAACCATGTGCTGGATCCTGTGCTGAGCCCCTTACTTGTCCTAACTTCACAGAAACCCTAGGCTATTTATTACTCCCATTTGACAGATGAGAAAACTGAGGCTCAGGGGGAAGTGATTTGCTTATGGTCAAGTGACCTGAGCCAGGATTTGAACCCAGGTTTCCATGACTCTGGGGCTTTCCCTGGGCTGAGGATATCTCTGTGGCTGGGGTCTGTCTGCTATGGTGGGTACCTTGAAGATCCTTGTACTATATTGGGGACCCTTCCAGCCTGGACTAGAGATGCCCTGGGGCTTAAGGGGGCCTATCATGGGGGGCGGTGGAGAAGGCTCACCTTCCCACCCTCAGTTCTGGCCTTGACTCAGGCCCAGAGCCCTCCATGGTACACTAGGAGATTCCGGGCTTGAGGGGACAGCTGGTCCAGCCCCTCCTGTGCAGAGGGTAAAGAGGCTCAGAGATGCAATGACTAGTCCTTTGTCTCCTGTGTGTCCCTTCCCAACCCCCTGGGCTCCAGAGATGGGGTTCTTCTCCCCGAAAAAAGCCTGATGTGGGAACTTGGTCACTTCTGCAACCCCTGGGAGCCTCAGTGTCCCCCTCTGGAAAATGGGAGCCTCTGTCTGATCCCCCGAGTGGGTGGGGCAGGGTTGTGGAATAGACAACCTCATCCCACTGGTCACCCTCCCGCATGACCCTTCCCTTTGGGCCTAGAGACAAAGGTCCGCCCACAGTGTCCCTGATGTGTGTCCTGCGTTCCCCGTCCTCTCAGGCCCCACCATCCTGAGTGGAGGGGGCTGTTGTTGGGAGGGAAGGAAGTACAAAGCGCCATTGTCCACTGGGGGAAAGGGAAGGAGATGGGGGGGTTTCCGAAACTGCCCAGTGAAATTCTCCTGGGAGGAAAGAGGGTGCTTCCTCTTCCCGGGGGTCCGGGCCTCCGGGTACTTTGTACCCTCGCTGCTGGGGGCGTCTGACAGGCCCCGGCGTTTTCCTGGGCCTCAGTCTCCCCACCAGCACTACGGAGACTTTCCAGGCATTCGCTCAGTCCCAGCTCCTCCAGTTGACCGATGGGGGACCGGCTGGCAGTGAAGCGTGGCCTAGCCAGGGGGCGCTGAAGGCCCGCGGGCCCCGCGACCGCAGCCGCCTGCACCGCCCACGCCTCTCCCACGCAGGCCGGTGCAAGGCGCCCAGCCAGGAGCCAGCAGGACAGGAAGCCGCCCAGGTTCCGCCTGCTTTAACATCCCCGGCTACAGAGAGGAAACCCAGGTTCACAGGTCACCCAGCTAGTGAGTGTCAGAGCTCGATCTCGAACCCCGGACCGAGGCGGAGGGCGTCCCTATATGTGGCGGAGGAGCACGTGGTGTTCGTGTCCCCAGGTGTCTCCATCCTGCACAGCCCCCCTCCCTGTTCGCAGGAATGTGCAGGAGCCGAGGTTGGGAGCGGGTGTCCGGGTCCCCAGATCTGCCGGACGCTGGGGCTCGGGTCAGCTTTCCCTTATAAGGCCCGGCCCCGCGGGGAGGAACCCGGCTCCGGACGCCCCAGTTCCTGCCAGGAGGCCGGCGCCCGGGGCGGGACCTTCGGCAGCGCTGGGGCGCAGTAATGGCGGGCGCCCGGCGGTGGAGGACCCCGGTACCGAAATGGGAAAGACCTCCGGGGTCCCGAGACGAGGGGCGGGGTCTTGCTAGTCCTTTCCCAGGAAGGGGGCCGGGGTTGGGGGCGGCGGACTACAGCCAATGCTCCGGCTTCTCTGAAACCCTTTTCCAGCACCCAAACCCGCATGGGGTGGGGGGTGGCGGCTGGAGAACCCTGAGCCTCAGAGTGGACCCCTAGAGAAGGGGATGAGCAAAGGCCTGGCTTTCTCTCCACTACCCACATTAGGATTCTGACTTCCTGATGGGAGGTCGAGCTGACGTGGTGGGACCCTTTGGAAACCCATCTCCCTCAGGCTGCACACAGCGCCTGTGGCGGTGGCAGACACCCAAAGTCTAAGGTGCTGTCCGAGGACACAGAGGCCGAGTGCCTTGGGTAGATGATGGCAGTGGCTGGGCACTGCCCAGTGACCGGGCTGAGCTAGATGACTCCAGCCCCTGCCTCCAGAGGAATGGTATGGGGGTGGGGTGGGTCATTTGCCTTCTCCCAGGGAAGGTAAATCTTTAATTTACCCCCTGGACAAGGGTCAGGGGCTGGGGGGTGGAGCTCTGGCCCCTCTTCCAGTTCCAGTGCACCCTGCCCTTGCTGGTGGGCACATGCCTGCCCTGCTATATTTCCCCACATCCTCTCTGTGCATGGTACGTTTGTTGGGGGGGAGGGCGGGCTTCAAGAAGAAGCTGGGGAAAGGGGATGGAGTGGGCCCATCCTTCTTCCATGCCAAGATCTGGGCCCATGCCTCATTCCATCCCCATGCCAACTGTAGGACCTAGATATTATGTTCACACACATTCCCCCCCACCTCCCATTTTACAGATAAAGAAACAGGCTCAGAGTGGGAAAAATGACAGATTAGAAGTCACAGTGTTCATAAAGGTCCCCAAGGCCTGTCTCTCTCTATGGGCCCTTTTGGACTTGACTTATCCAGGTCTCTTGGTCCCCCATGACCCCTTTTGGGGTTTGTTTGGATCCTGGCACACCCTTTTCCAAGCTGGGTGCCGTTGGGCAGGTGACTTCACCTTTCTGAGCCTCAGTGTCCTCCTGGCTCTTGGAGCTACTGTGACCATTCTGTGAGATGGTGTGCTTAGCGCCCAGACTGCTCCCTGCTGTGCCCTGGCTTATTAATCATTGCTGCTACTGTTATCATTGGGCCAGCCTCCAGGGGTGGGTACTGCCCAGGCTGTTGCTTGAGAGAGGCAAATCCAGCCTCCCCACACCTGTGACTGCACATGGGTGAGTCCTCACCAGTTACTATTTAAACAGGTGGTAGTAGTGGGGGGCTGGGAGGAACAAGGCCTCAGCACCTGGCATGGACAAGCACATGCCACCAGGGCCTCTGCATCGGCCACGCGGAACAGGCCTAGCCCTGTTCCCCGGAGCCCTTCTCCTGCGCCCTCCCCCATCACCTCCTCTTGTCAGCTGAGAGGTATCCTGGACAGGCCCTGCCTCTCTGGCCTGTCTTGTCTGTTCTCATAGTAGGGATAATGGAACCACTTACCAGCTTCCGCAAGGCTCCCTCATCCAGCCCAGCTAATGTTTCGTCCGCCATCTTGCTGGCCCCTAGCTCCGTCCGTCCCCTCCTGGTGAGTTCCCCAGTGCCTTTGGCAGCTGACACCAGCTCAGGGAATTCTGCAGGGGACAGACATGAATCAGGCCTTCTGGGGCCTCTAGAAACCACAGGCACTTGGGCTTTGTGCCTCAGTTTCCCCCTCTAAGCCATGATTATCCATTGGTGTTTGATCCTTATCTGTGATGTGACTCCTGGCTGGGAGGTGCCCTCTGCCCTAGGGTAGTGTGCTGGAAAACTCAACAAACGAAGAGTAGGAGTCCCTGGTTCCAGTCCAGCCAGCTGGACTGCTAGCTTGCTGTGTGGCCTAAGCTGGGCCCTTGCCATATCTAAGCATCAAACAGGGAGGGTAGGGACCTGGATTGTGAAGCCAGGGCCCAGTAAGGCCCACCCAAGCTGTGCTCACCACCAGGGGGTGCCCACCACACTCCACAGCTTCCTGCCCCACCCACCCATCCCCAGGGCCTGCCCAGCCCCCACTCACCCCAAAAGCTCAGCCTCTGGCTATGGGCTAAACCCATATCCAAGTCCTTGCTGCCTTTGCCACTCTCATTCCCGCAGGTAACTTAAGCCATTGGAGGTAACGTTCTATCTTCTAATTCTTGAGGACAGCCCTCTGTACACACCCCTCTCCACTTCTCCCTTTCCCGCCCTCTCCCTGATGCCAACTGCCCTGACCTCATGAAGCCAGGTGTCCAGGCACCCCGCTCCTCCTGCCAGTTCACACACTTAGAATTCAGTTCCCCAGCTGGAAGAGCCTTCAGAAACTGATCCGTCCAGCTTCTGGACTTAGGCAAACAGGATTGGAGAGGACCAGAGGATTGTCACGGGGGAAGGAGGATCCCAAAGACCCAGAGGGCAGGGAATGGATTTAATCTTGGCCACCTCTAGCTTCTGAAGCCCCCTTCCAAAGTGCCCTCAGGGGCTCAGGACACTCCCTCTTGCTCTATCACTGCCTGTCAAAATGGCCCCCTAAATCCTGGCCCAGCCTCCCCGTGTAGCTCTTTCCTTCCCCCTGCAGCCCTAATATCTTTCTGGAATTTGAGGGCCCACAGCGTGACACACCGTAGGTGCTTAGTTAATGTATGGTGACTGAAATGGCCCCTGGATTGCCCCTGCTCCTGTTGATTCATCACTCAGTCATCCCTCCCCCCTCCCCAGAACAGTCACTTGTCGAGTCATCCCATCCAGTGAATGGGTCTGGGGGAGGTCCTAGTCCACACAGTTGGGGTTCTTCGGACTCTGCCTGTTCAAGTCGCTGCTTGCTTTTCCCATCCTTGTAGGCTCGGACAGGTAGCAACCTCCCAGCCGCCCTCTGCTGGGGTCCTTCACTTAGCAATCACCAGACTTGGGTTCTGTGGACACTCTGAGTTCCCCTATGTCTTCTGAGGGGCAGGGGTCCCTAACGCAGAATCTAGGACTCCCAGGGAAGTCTCTTTCTCCTCCGGGATTCCGGCCGCTGCTCTACTCCAGTTCTATGGCTCCCTGTCACACAGTGTGAGGTCCCCAAAGATTGCGAGGGGTCTCAGAGGAACGTAGGAGCTTCCTCAGGGTTTCTGCCCCCACAGACTAGCACCCCTGGGGGTCGTAGAGCCTCCTGGAGGTCGGTGAGCGTCCTTTCCCCAGGCCTCAGAACTTTATCGCATGGGTTAAAGCCCCTGTGGATGGGTGGGGGCTCCCAGGTTCAGGAGTCCCAGAACCCTGGGAGTCCACCTATCCGGGTTCCACCCTCGGACCCGTCGGGGGTCCTGCTGCCGCCCGGAGGTCCGCACACCCACCTCTTAGTCCGGCCCGCCCGCACGGCACGGGCTCAGCTTAGGTCGTTCGGGATCCAACAGATGGACTAGGAGCGGTCAGGCGGAAGGCGCCGCGACCGGGACTCCAAGCCCGCTCAGCAACCGTCCCCGGGATTCTGCAAGCGCCGCCCGTCCAGCCGCGCCAGCATCCCCGCGGATCCCGCCCCGCGCCACGGCGCCAACCAATCCTGGGGAGCATCCCGCCCACCCTCGTGCCCCATTGGGGAAATTCAATTTGACGGCCACGCCCCTAGAAGAGGCCCCGCCCCTCACGGGCCTAGGTTGTACGGGTTTGCAGTCTTGGGGCCACTGTTCAAGCGGCCTTCGCTGGTCGGATGGGCGTCACCAGGAGGATGCAGCTTTGCGCCAAAGTCAGGGAGGGCGCTCAAAGCCGCGGTAAGTGGCCCGGGATCGTACTATTCGCGGAGCCTTCAGGACTGTCCCTCGCCGCCCTCCTCTTTGTTCGTGAGACCCTGTCCCCTCACTCGACTCCGCCCCCTCCTCGCTTCAGTGCCCTGGCTTGGCCGCTGTCCCCAGGCTGCTTTCGGCACACCTGGTCCGGGTCACCTCAGAGCAGGGACTAAGTGGCCGGCAGCACCTTGACCCTACGTTGAAGTACTTCAGGGACCACCTCAGATGCAGCAGGGTCAATCACACAGCTCCCCTTCCCCAGCCTACACACCTTAGCACAGATATTGACCTTATCTGTCATGCTTCTCGCTTCCAAGCCCCTCAGCGTTGGCCTCTTGCAGCGCTGTGGAGTTAAATAGGGAACACGAAGTCCAGAATTCAACAAATGGAGGAAACTGAGACCCAGAGAGAGCCAACATGCCCAAGACAACATAAGGAATCAACCAGGGGACCCAAGAGCTCAGACCCACTGGAGAAAACCACTCCGTCCCCTGTGATAGAGGTCAGGGTGCCTCCCACATGTCTCCATGGACATCAAAGGGAGTTGGAGCCTGGGAGGTGGGGTCTGGAATCCTGTCAAATAATAACAATAATAAAATAGACTCATTTTTTTGTACTTGCCATGTACCAGGCATATAGTCCCTATAACGACCGTTTGAGCCCAGGATTACTGTCCCATTTTACAGTTGAGGACAACAGCTGATAGGTAGTGGTTCCTACCAGCACCTTCTGAGTATAGAATCTGTGCTTTTAACCACTGTGATATGGGGTTGTGGGGAAGTGGTTTCAGCCTGTTGCTCCAGCAGAGCCCCTCAGCCCCACTGTCCAGATCCTCTGTGACCACCCACTACCACACCTTGCCCCCATCTAGAGCGAGGGCCAGTATCCACTCAGACTCTTTTAAAGGTGTCATCTTACTGCATCCCCACATCCCTGAGAGGTGGTCCCGTTTTACACATGGGAAAACCACGGCTCTGAGAGGGAAGGGGCTTGTTAAGGTCACACGGGAGGAGGAGCAAACAGAGCCCAATTTGGGGCTTTAGTTCGAGGTCCCCTTCTCCTGAGCAGGCCCCATGTAGGCCCTCTCTGGTTAACCTAGATGTCATTTTTTTTAAAAAAAAACTTTATTTTTTAATTTTTTAAAATTTTTGGCCACGTGGCTTGTGGGATCTTAGTTCCCCGGCCAGGGATTAAACCTGGGCACTTGGCAATGAGAGCTCAGAGTCCTAACCACTGGACCGCCAGGGAATTCCCAACTTAGATGTCATCTTATTCTCCAGAACAAGGTTCAGCACCCTGCAAAGCCAACGGTCCTATTCAAACCTCACGCGCCCATTGGAACAGCCCCCTGGGGCGGGACATACGTAAGCCACCTGAGTGGCGGCTCTTGGTTCCAGTGAATGGCCTGCTTCGTACTAGCTCTGCCCCCACCCCCCCAGGAGGGAGGAACGGCACAGGTGAGTTTCTGAGAGTGGACTTTGTGTCACACACGTGCTCACTAGTTCCTGGTAGTACTGAAGATAAGCATGGGTCCTGCCCCTCCATCAAGCCTTCAGGGCTGGGGTCCTCCTCCAGACCTACTTGCTTTCCCTTCCTATCTGAAAGGGGTGGGACGAGATGGTGGTGAAACAAAGATCAAAGGGCAGCCCGGTGTGGTTCTGGAGAAGCTTGCAGCCACAGCACAGGAAGGAGTAAACGTCCCATGAGGAGGGTCCTGGTGTTTACTGAGCACCAGTTGCATGCAAATTGACCACTGTGCAAGATAAGTATTACCCAGATTCTACAGAGGTGGAAGCTGAAGCTCAGGGAGGTGAAGGCACCTTGGCTGGTAATGGCATTCAAACTTGAGTGGAATTCTGCCCCGTGCTAAAGCCCCTTTCCTCCACCTTGCTGGCTCTAGGATGGAGGAAATCCTGGAAGACTTCTTAGAGGAGGAGCAAACTGATCCTTGAGGAAGGGTGCAAAGAAATCCATCCCACAGAGAAGAGGGGGAGAGACATGAAAGAGTATTAGTGGCAGGGGGACAGTGTGAATAAAGGCCAGGAGGTTTGTAAGTGGGAAAAGGAGGAGAGATGGGCTGTGGATGGAGCAGGAAATGGGGATGGAAGACCTTCCATCTGTGAAAGGCCCTGAGTGACAGGTGAGTAGGGTGAACATGTCTTATGGGCATTGGGGAGGCCTGGGCCTCAGTCTGTCCATTTATAAAATGAGGAGCTTGGACTGGCTCACTTCAGGCCCTCCCAGAAAGGGTCCAGATTTCTCCAGGTCCAACCCTGGACTGGCAGAGTAGGGAGTGGCTGGAGCAGCTCAGGGGCCAAGGGTAATGTTTTGCTCCAGTCTCTCAGTCTGAGAATAAATATTTTTACCAAGCTGGCAGTGCCAGATCCCTGAATCTCCCTGGCTTCCCCTCCTCCTCCCTGGTGTCCTGCAGAGAAAGTCCAGTCCTGGGGTCAGGAGGCAAGAGGAGTGATGGGTCTTAGGCCTGGCTCCAGCCCAGGCAAAGTTTTGTTCCCCTTGGAGCCTCAGTTTCCTCATCTGCAAGATGGGGGAGTTGTGGCCTGAGCTTTCTAAGCCCTCTCCCCACCAAACTAGACAACATAAAATTCCAAGACTTTCAGGGAGACCCCACCTTGGGATGTGCTCACAAGTGGCTGTGAGGCCAGCCAAGGCCAAGACCTTGGGCCTATGAGGGGTCTAGAGCCTGCTGGGTAGTGGGAAGGGTAGAGGGGTTAGAGCTGGATGGGAGTTGGGCCTGCTGTTGGGGTCTCACAGCCTGGTGAGGATAGGGGGAGAGATGGTATCTGGACTCTAAAAGTTGTGGAGAAAAAGCCCTCACTTGCTGTTTGGCATGTGGAAGGGGTGGGGAAAGGCAACCTGGAGAGGGCACAACATGAGAGCAAAGGAAATCAGGTAGGACTCTGAGGACTTTGCTGGGGAAAAGTCAGGTAGGCGAGGCTGGAGCATGGGGACCCTGGAGGAGAAGAACTGGTTCTTGCTGGGGTTGGCTGGATCCAAGGGCTGTGACCCTCTCCCTCGTGGGCAGAACTGGAGGCCCCCAAGGTCAGCAGCCACAGGAGTGGGGCTGGGGATCTGTTTGGCAAACCAGTTTGGCAAGGCTGTCTCCTCCATGATGTCATCCAGCTGCTGTGTTCTCCGAGCGACAGTGTCAGATAAACTTCCGGCCTTGGAGGAGAAGGGGGCCCAGCCCTAGGTGCTGAAGGATGGGAAAGGAGTGACTCCTCAATGTAGGAAACTTGGAGGCAAGTGAGCCCTGGGAAGGAGAAGGGGATCTGAGATGCCCAATGGGTTGTGATGAACCCCAGGAGACCAGCCTCATGGAAAAAGGAGAGGGTTCTGGATGGGCCGGCCTGGACTTATCACTTCTGGGAGTTCCCTGATGCCTGGCGTAATTTAGGCTTATGGCAGCGGCCCTGTATAATTGCTGCCTAGTGGGTTGGAACCATAAAAACACATGAGTGGCAGTTTTGTTACTATCATGAACCTCACAGCTTGAACGTTGTGAGGCAGAACCATCATTATACAGAAGAGGAGACAGGCTCAACAAGGCCAAGCCACACCAGCACCTCACATAGGATTAGAACCCAGAACCCTTGATTTTTTTTTTTTTGCTGCATGGCGTGGCTTGCGGGATCTTAGTTCCCCTACCAGGGATTGAACCTGGGCTCCAGCAGTGAAAGCATGGAGTCCTAACCACCGGACTGCCAGGGAATTCCCCAGAACCCTTGCTCCTAACCATGGCACCCTGCCATTTGGGATCTCTGCCCACATGGGGCCTTGTCATATTTCTTAACTACTTGTGAGCACAGCAGCTGAACTGTGGCATCATAGAATCCTAGATGCCCACCTCGTGGTAATCTGAGTTCCAGAGAGGACAAGGAATAGGCTTCAGGTCACACAGCAATTGGACGTGGAGCCACTTGTTACCCCAGATCACCAGCCTCCCCAAATCCTTGTTTCTCCCTCAGGGCCTGGCACACTCAAGCATGAAATAACAATAACTAGCACATACTGAGTCCCTACTATGTGCCATTCATTCATTTATACATCACCACAGCCATGTGAGGTAGGTGCTAAGATTATACCCATTTTATAGATAAAGAACCTGAGGCTCAGGGGGAAGTCACTTGTCCACGTTGACACTGCATATCAGTGGTAGGGCTGGGATTTGAACCCAGCTGTGTGGACCCTTTCCCCTTGGTGGACCCAGTAGGCCTCACTGTAGGTATGAAGACCTCTAGACAGGAGGGTGGTTGACCCCTTTGCAGGCTCCAGAGGCATGCAGTGTCCAATTCATAGTTTCTACGCAGGCCTGGCCTCCCCGGGGCGGGCAGAAAAGTGATGAGGCCGCTAAATGCTCTGAACCTTCCCAGAGGAGGCGGCCACGGTGGGAGGGAGTGTTTGGTGCAGACCTCAGAGCCAAGTGTAGACGTGGCGGCTGGACCCACTGCAGGCGAGGGAGGGCAGGCGGGGTGGGGCCCAAACCCAAACCGGCCTCCCAGCAGTGTTCCCAGCCATCCGCCAGCCAGGCCCAGCCCTGCCCGCCCTTCTAGCTCCCCATCTGGATTTGAGATGAGGACGCTGGGCCTAATAATAGCTGAATGGTAGCAAAGGCAGTGCCTGGAGCCTCAGCCAGTGGGGGGCTGGGATCCCCATCATCTCATGCTGGCTTGGAACAGGTTTCTGAACTTTTAAAATAATAGCAAGTGCTTATGAAGTGCATACATGTGCCAGGCATTGTGCTGAGGTTAGCCCACAGTAACTCATTTATTCCTCACGACAACCCAATGAGATAAGTCTGTCATTAGCTCTATTTGACAGATAGAGAAACTGAGGCACAGAGAGTTAAGCAACTTACCCCTGACTTTTATAGCAGCCTCTCATTGCTGAGCACACAAGTCTGTCCCAGGCACTGTGCTAAGCACTTTCCATGTATTTTCCCATTTGAGGAAAATGCACAAGGCATCATAGGCAGATCATCATTTATTTAGATGATGAAAAAAATGAGACCGAGAGAGAAAAGGGACTTGCCCAAGGTCACATGGCTGCAAGAGGCAACTCAAACCTAGGACTCTAGAGAGGGTAAGACCTTGGCTTCTGGAATCAGATAGACCTGAGTACATCACTGATGACATCACTGCTCTTTAGCTGTGTGGCCTTGGCAAGTCACATCACCTGCCTGAGCTTCTGTTTTCTCCTCTGTAAAATGGGGGTTTGGTTGACATGATGCTAACACCACCTGCCAGCTATTAAGTCCACCTTGGGGGTAGTAGGTCATTTACATCATGCATTTATGTTGTGCATTCTCTCATTCCGTTCTCACAACAGCCCCCAAGATGGGGACTCCTCTTCTCTCACACCTGTTTTATAGAAGAGAATGTGAGGCTCAGAGAGTGGAAGGGCCTTGCCCAGGACTGACAGCAAGTGAGTCAGGGTTTGAGCCCAGTGCTGTGATTCCAGAGGCTGAGCACTTTTCTCTTTACACTTTGCATCCTTATACTGAGGCACAGAGAGGGTGTGGGCTCTGCCTGGGTCACAGAGTGAAGTAGGTCTCTAGGGCCATCTGATGTGTAAAGGCCAGGAGGGGAAGGCCTTTCCGCCAGCCCCAGGTCACTGCAGTCACAGCTTCTCCAGGCTTGAAGTTCAAAGTGTTTCCTAGACTCAAATATCTGAAAAGATGCCCTGTTCTTCCAAAGGCCAGAGTGAGATCCAGATTTGGGGGCCCCTTCCCTGGGAGGCCAGGGTGCTGGATTCCTGGTTCAGCTAGGAGAGGTGGGGAGGTTCCTTCTGGCCAAAGAGGACCAGTCTTCAGAGTCATACAGGAAGCTTGGGTCATGAAGAGAGCTTTGGGTTTTGCTTAAATCCTGATTCTTCCATTCACTAGCCACTTCATTTTCCTGAACCTGGGAAGGAAGTTTCAAATGGGGGCACTAATACCTCCTGTAGTAGTTTGGTTGCAAAATAACTTCAGTGCTTTGCTTCCCTGTATGCAAGCCCCTTTGCAGTGTGACTTTGGAACTCCTCCCATCAGGAGATAGAGCCTATTTCCTCATTCCTTGAACCTGGGCTCAGCCATATGACCTATTTTGGCCAATAGAATACAGCAGAGGTGACATTGCCTGTTCCGAGTCTGGACTGTAAGAAGTCTTGTAGCCTCTGCCCATTCTCTTGGAATCCTCCCAGCTGTCATGTGAACAGGCCTGAGCTATCCTGCTCCGAGATGAGAGACCACTGGAACAGGAAGGAGCTGTTCTGGCTGAGGCTGTGCTAATCAGCCAATTAAGACTAGAAGAACCTTTAGCTGAGCCCAGACCAAATTGCCAATCCATGAAATCATGAGCTAACTAAATGGTTGCTGTTTTTCGTGGGGTTCTTTTGTTTTGTTTCTTTGGCCGCGCTGCGCAGCATGCAAGATCTTAGTTCCCCGACCAGGGATCGAACCTGTGCCCCCTGCAGTGGAAGCATGGAGTCCACCTGGGCAGGCATGATGCTCTTTCTCATCTTGCCAGGGTCAAGAAATTTTTATGTTTTGTGCAAATTCTGTCCCTTCCTCCTACCTCTTGTGGTATGAATGGTTTTATTTACTTGGTTAAGAGAAGGAAAATTTCCCCCAATTGGATATTAGTTACTCAAGCCTTTACAAGCACAAAGCCCTCAAACACCCATGGCTGTTCTGTTGTCAGAAGTCTGAAATTATTTCATTATTGCTTCCTTTAGACTAAAGCTTGGCTCTGTAAAATGCCTCCTCTTCCCAACCCATCCCTAGGATTTTCCTATCACTGGGATGGGGGCAAGAGGGTCTGCAGCTAATGGCCTCCAGCTGGGGAAAGGCCAGGGCCAGGGCCAGAGCAGACCCTGCTGGGTGTGTGGTCTGGGCATTATGAAAATTTCTGCCCAACCTGAAGGAAAGGTCCAAGATGGGTGAGATATGGCTTCCGCTCCTTTCACCCCATTTAACCCATCTCTGAGCCTCCCTTTGAAGCCAGGCAGACAGGTTCGTGAGCATCGTGGCACTCACAGTCTGGAGGTGGAGACAGACTCAGCGAACAGAGCACCATATAAAGTTTTCATTACAGATTACAGTCATTTCTTTGAAGTGGGAACCACATGGCACTATGGGAGCTTGTACTGGGGGCCTACTTTAAATTATTTTAAAATTTTTGTTTTTGAAGAGATAATCCTGGGAGGTCAGAGAAGTTATCTCTCAGGAGGTAATTATGCTCAGATCTGGAGGATAAGAAGAAATTTGCTGAACAGAGAGTTGGTCTTGGGATGAGGGGTGGTGTTCCAGGTAAGGAACACGTTGTGCAAATGCCCTGAGGCAGGAAGGAACAAACTCCAGGAACTGATGGAAGACTAAAGCAACTGGAGTTTGAAGGGTTAGGGAGAAGCGGAGTGCAAATGAGAAGGGAGAGGGGAGCAGGGGCCAGTCCCTGTGGGCAGGACTGGCTACATAATTTGTGGGGCCTGATGCAAAGCAAAAACATGAGACCCCTTTAAGAATTTCAAGATGGTGACAGTAAATAATTAAACTAAGTGTGGGGCCCTGTGCAATTGTACAGGTCATACACCCAGGACGATAGTCCTGCACTTGGACCATTGTAAGAAGGAAGGACTTTGCTGTGAGGGCTGCAGGGAGCCACCGAAGGCTTTTGAGCTAGGAGTGGTAAGATCTTATTTGCATAAACCCAGGTGCTGTCTCACTATACCACACCTGAGGTATGTGACCCTCTCCTCTCTGCACAGGTGGCCTGATTCATTTTCCTAAAATATTTTACTTGGAATATCACTCTTCGGATTAAGAACCTGCAGTGGCTCCCACCCCCTTACCAGATCCCGCCCAAACTCCCTACCTAGACGTTCAAGGCCTTTCATAATCTGCCCTCACCTGATTTAGTTAACCTGCTATCAACATAAGGCTATGTGCCGAATCCCAGAGCTGATGAACTAACCCAAGGACTCACGGTAATTACAGGAGGCCAAGGCAGGACTGGAACCCAGGTCTTCTGCGGTAGGTAACCCCCTGCCCTGGAGGAGGGTGCAGCCTCACAATGTGCTGTGTACCCCCCAACCTAGCACAGAGACTTGCACCAATAGGTGCTCAGTATGTGTCTGTGGCAGCGAGTTCCTCCTCCAGGGCAGGGTATTTCAGAATCCAGGATGTAGTTAGTGTCCTTCCTGACTCCTTCTGTCCATCACCTCTACCACTACGCATTCGCCAAGCCCCACTGCACCGCCCCGGGCGGCGGGGGGTGGGGGTGGGGGTGCAGGGGCCGGGTCCTGCCTATAGACACGTGTTTGGCCTGCACAGCATTTAAAAAGCTTTTCCAACTTATCATTAACGTTTAAAAATCAAGAAATTTCACATGGCAATCTGCATTGTTGTTTCTCTGCAGAGTCCTGGGCCTGGATTCCCCAGGGGAAGCCGCGTGCTCCCTAACTGGACCCTCCTAGGGGTTCCGCCCTACGTCCGAAGTAAGACTGTAGAGTTTGGAACCTTGAAGAAAGAGCGCCCTAGTTACCACCAAAGGCCAATCAGGATCCTGAAATCTGACCAATCAGATGATTGGAGGTGGGGCCATGTGGAAGTAAGCCTCACCCTCAGCCTCTGCAAAAGAGGAGAGGAAAGGTTTTGCTCCAATTCTTAGAACCAGCTCCAACCTGCTGGTTGACTCCCAAATCCCTGGGGGCTGAAAGGATGCAGTGAGTGTGCCTCAGTCAGGCCAAGCTGGTCCCTCCCAACCAGCCTTTGATCTTGCCTGTGCTTTCTGATTGGACAGCTCTTTCTCCTCATCATCACTCTGGCTGGCTCCTGAGTACCATTCAGGTCTCAACTCAAATGTCACCTCCTTAGAAAGGCCTTCCCAGCGCACCTATCTGAAGCTCTAAGCATTACTCTGTATTGTATTATCCTTTTGTATTTTTATTATTTGTTAAATCATAGCAGTTATTATCTGAAATTTATATGTTGCTGTTCGTTTTTTTTTAATTTTTAAAAATAAATTTATTTACTTATTTATTTTTGTCTGCGTCGGGCCTTCATTGTTGGGTCTTCGTTGCTGTGCTTGGGCTTTCTCTAGTTGCCGTAAATGGGGGCTACTCTTTTTTTTTTTAATTCTGTTTATTTATTTTTGGCCGTGTTGGGTCTTTGTTGCTGTGCACGGGCTTTCTCTAGTTGCGGCGAGCGGGGGGTACTCGTCGTTGCGGTGCGCGGGCTTCTCATTGCGGTGGCTTCTCTTGTTGCAGAGCACGGCTCTAGGTGCCCAGGCTTCAGGAGTTGTGGCTCACGGGCTCTGGAGCGCAGGCTCAGTAGTTGTGGCACAGGGGCTTAGTTGCTCCACAGCATGTGGGATCTTCCTGGACCAGGGCTCGAACCTGTGTCCCCTACATTGGCAGGAGGATTCTTAACCACTGTGCCACCAGGGAAGCCCGAGTGGGGGCTACTCTTCATTGCAGTGCACGGGCTTCTCATTGCAGTGGCTTCTCTTGTTTCGGAGCTCGGGCTCTAGGCACGCGGGCTTCAGTACTTGTGGCACATGGGCTCAGTAGTTGTGGCTCATGGGTTCTAGAACTCAGGCTCAATAGTTGTGGCACACGGGCTTAGTTGCTCTGCAGCATGTGGGATCTTCCTAGACCAGGGCTCGAACCCGTGTCCCCTGCATTGGCAGGCGGATTCTTAACCACTACCAGGGCCAGAGCAGACCCTGCTGGGTGTGTGGTCTGGGCATTATGAAAATTTCTGCCCAACCTGAAGGAAAGGTCCAAGATGGGTGAGATATGGCTTCCGCTCCTTTCACCCCATTTAACCCATCTCTGAGCCTCCCTTTGAAGCCAGGCAGACAGGTTCGTGAGCATCGTGGCACTCACAGTCTGGAGGTGGAGACAGACTCAGCGAACAGAGCACCATATAAAGTTTTCATTACAGATTACAGTCATTTCTTTGAAGTGGGAACCACATGGCACTATGGGAGCTTGTACTGGGGGCCTACTTTAAATTATTTTAAAATTTTTGTTTTTGAAGAGATAATCCTGGGAGGTCAGAGAAGTTATCTCTCAGGAGGTAATTATGCTCAGATCTGGAGGATAAGAAGAAATTTGCTGAACAGAGAGTTGGTCTTGGGATGAGGGGTGGTGTTCCAGGTAAGGAACACGTTGTGCAAATGCCCTGAGGCAGGAAGGAACAAACTCCAGGAACTGATGGAAGACTAAAGCAACTGGAGTTTGAAGGGTTAGGGAGAAGCGGAGTGCAAATGAGAAGGGAGAGGGGAGCAGGGGCCAGTCCCTGTGGGCAGGACTGGCTACATAATTTGTGGGGCCTGATGCAAAGCAAAAACATGAGACCCCTTTAAGAATTTCAAGATGGTGACAGTAAATAATTAAACTAAGTGTGGGGCCCTGTGCAATTGTACAGGTCATACACCCAGGACGATAGTCCTGCACTTGGACCATTGTAAGAAGGAAGGACTTTGCTGTGAGGGCTGCAGGGAGCCACCGAAGGCTTTTGAGCTAGGAGTGGTAAGATCTTATTTGCATAAACCCAGGTGCTGTCTCACTATACCACACCTGAGGTATGTGACCCTCTCCTCTCTGCACAGGTGGCCTGATTCATTTTCCTAAAATATTTTACTTGGAATATCACTCTTCGGATTAAGAACCTGCAGTGGCTCCCACCCCCTTACCAGATCCCGCCCAAACTCCCTACCTAGACGTTCAAGGCCTTTCATAATCTGCCCTCACCTGATTTAGTTAACCTGCTATCAACATAAGGCTATGTGCCGAATCCCAGAGCTGATGAACTAACCCAAGGACTCACGGTAATTACAGGAGGCCAAGGCAGGACTGGAACCCAGGTCTTCTGCGGTAGGTAACCCCCTGCCCTGGAGGAGGGTGCAGCCTCACAATGTGCTGTGTACCCCCCAACCTAGCACAGAGACTTGCACCAATAGGTGCTCAGTATGTGTCTGTGGCAGCGAGTTCCTCCTCCAGGGCAGGGTATTTCAGAATCCAGGATGTAGTTAGTGTCCTTCCTGACTCCTTCTGTCCATCACCTCTACCACTACGCATTCGCCAAGCCCCACTGCACCGCCCCGGGCGGCGGGGGGTGGGGGTGGGGGTGCAGGGGCCGGGTCCTGCCTATAGACACGTGTTTGGCCTGCACAGCATTTAAAAAGCTTTTCCAACTTATCATTAACGTTTAAAAATCAAGAAATTTCACATGGCAATCTGCATTGTTGTTTCTCTGCAGAGTCCTGGGCCTGGATTCCCCAGGGGAAGCCGCGTGCTCCCTAACTGGACCCTCCTAGGGGTTCCGCCCTACGTCCGAAGTAAGACTGTAGAGTTTGGAACCTTGAAGAAAGAGCGCCCTAGTTACCACCAAAGGCCAATCAGGATCCTGAAATCTGACCAATCAGATGATTGGAGGTGGGGCCATGTGGAAGTAAGCCTCACCCTCAGCCTCTGCAAAAGAGGAGAGGAAAGGTTTTGCTCCAATTCTTAGAACCAGCTCCAACCTGCTGGTTGACTCCCAAATCCCTGGGGGCTGAAAGGATGCAGTGAGTGTGCCTCAGTCAGGCCAAGCTGGTCCCTCCCAACCAGCCTTTGATCTTGCCTGTGCTTTCTGATTGGACAGCTCTTTCTCCTCATCATCACTCTGGCTGGCTCCTGAGTACCATTCAGGTCTCAACTCAAATGTCACCTCCTTAGAAAGGCCTTCCCAGCGCACCTATCTGAAGCTCTAAGCATTACTCTGTATTGTATTATCCTTTTGTATTTTTATTATTTGTTAAATCATAGCAGTTATTATCTGAAATTTATATGTTGCTGTTCGTTTTTTTTTAATTTTTAAAAATAAATTTATTTACTTATTTATTTTTGTCTGCGTCGGGCCTTCATTGTTGGGTCTTCGTTGCTGTGCTTGGGCTTTCTCTAGTTGCCGTAAATGGGGGCTACTCTTTTTTTTTTTAATTCTGTTTATTTATTTTTGGCCGTGTTGGGTCTTTGTTGCTGTGCACGGGCTTTCTCTAGTTGCGGCGAGCGGGGGGTACTCGTCGTTGCGGTGCGCGGGCTTCTCATTGCGGTGGCTTCTCTTGTTGCAGAGCACGGCTCTAGGTGCCCAGGCTTCAGGAGTTGTGGCTCACGGGCTCTGGAGCGCAGGCTCAGTAGTTGTGGCACAGGGGCTTAGTTGCTCCACAGCATGTGGGATCTTCCTGGACCAGGGCTCGAACCTGTGTCCCCTACATTGGCAGGAGGATTCTTAACCACTGTGCCACCAGGGAAGCCCGAGTGGGGGCTACTCTTCATTGCAGTGCACGGGCTTCTCATTGCAGTGGCTTCTCTTGTTTCGGAGCTCGGGCTCTAGGCACGCGGGCTTCAGTACTTG
This sequence comes from Lipotes vexillifer, assembly GCF_000442215.2. Classification (NCBI taxonomy): domain Eukaryota; kingdom Metazoa; phylum Chordata; class Mammalia; order Artiodactyla; family Lipotidae; genus Lipotes; species Lipotes vexillifer. The sequence continues at coordinate 827,516 of NW_006780020.1, forward strand.
TGGCACATGGGCTCAGTAGTTGTGGCTCATGGGTTCTAGAACTCAGGCTCAATAGTTGTGGCACACGGGCTTAGTTGCTCTGCAGCATGTGGGATCTTCCTAGACCAGGGCTCGAACCCGTGTCCCCTGCATTGGCAGGCGGATTCTTAACCACTACGCCACCAGGGAAGTCCCTGTGTTGCTATTTGGCTCCCACTAGATGTGAGCTCTGAAGGCAAGGACCAAGTCTGTCTTGCTCACCACCAAGTCCCCAGGGCTGCGAATGTGACCTGGTACCACAGAAGAGGTTCAGCCCACATTTGTGGAAAAGTGAACCACTGGACTCACAAAAGACCTTTCCCTGGAGGATACCCATGACTCCTTGATGCAAGTGTGGGTGGGAGCCGGTTGACAACTAGGAAGCAATTAGTCACCAGCTAATTGACGCACAAGACAGCTTATGGGCTGGGAGGCAATCAAGGGACTGAAGCCCACAAAGGAGCCTCAGGTCTCTGGGAAAATATTGAGAGAGGGCAATGAGGGATCCCCGGGGTAATGTTTGAAAACCTCTTCTGTGTTGTTGAAGGAGATTTAAATGATCAGAAGCCCCCCAAAAGGGGACTTGGTCCCTTTAAGAAGCAGGTGGGTCTAGCCAGGCTCTGGTGGTGGGTCTGGAAGAACTGGCCTGTAAAATAAGCGATGGGATGAGGAAGAGTCACCCTTTCCTACTTGGGGGATTTACCTTTGGATATTAGGAAAGGTTCTTTTGTTTGCAAATACCAGAAACCTCCTAGAGTAACCTGAGTTAAATGGGGACTTTATTGGGAGGCCATCAGAAGGGGTATCAAGATTATAAAAATTTCAAGGTAGAAAGAGGGGACCCAACAACTCATGTTGTTTCTGTTTACTCAACATTGTTTTCTGGTTTCCAGACCCTTCTGATCACCCTGTGGTCTGGAGCTTTGCATTCAAAGTGTGGTCTGTGGAGCAGCAGCTTTGGCATCTTCTAGGAGCTTGTTGGAAATGCAGAGTCTCAGGCCTTGCCCCAGACCTACTGCATCAGGATCTGTATTTTAACAAGATTCTCAGGGGATTCATGTGCACATTACAGTTTGGGTGCATGGCCACAGGAATCAGCTGGGTAATGGTGGGATGGTGTCTCTTAAACCTGAAGGTTCCTAGGAGAGCTGCTGCCTTGGTGGTCTCCAGGGGATGGTTGTTCCCCAGGGTCCACTGGGGAGAGGGCAGTAAAATCGGCAATCTTGAGCTGCTGTTACCGATTCTTGCTCGGGTGCTAGCTGGGCGGGAGTCCAGCCCACAGCAGCCTGCTCCTCAGGTGGGAGATGGTCCTGGGGAACCCAGGCCTGTGACTTGCCAAGGAGGAAACTACTCGGGATCCTGGAGGGAATGCCCTGTATGCTGCTGGATTCCTACTTAGGGGACTCTATTTTGAAGGGCTCATCTTCTTGGCTGAAGGAAGGCAGAGGATGGCCTGGGCTGATGTTGGAGCTGGGACTTCCAATCTGCCTGCTCTGATCCTGGCAAGCAGTTCCTAAAAAGCTGCCCTCAGGGCACAGAATGGGAACAGCCATATTGACTCTGCACAGTAGGAGTTCCAAAGCACCTTCACCTCTTATCGTATTTGATCTTCCTAATGATCTTGTACAAAGGATGTAAACAAACAAAAAAACAAAACCACCAGTCAAGCATAAAAGTTTCCTGCCTTTAAAAAGGGTTAAGTGCAACCCAAGGAGTGTTGCTACTTAACTTGTACCTCCCTCTTGGTTTGTTAAAATCCTGTTCTCAAATTAAGGTGCTGTTGGGTTAGGAGGTTGGATCGTGGGTGAGCTCATCCTCTCACATTATGAAGTTTTTCATTTAAAGTGTGCCTATGCTGGGATTCCCTGGTGGTCCAGTGGTTAAGACTCGGTGCTCCCAATGCAGGGGGCCTGCGTTTGATCCCTGGTCAGGGAATTAGATCCCGCATGTCGCAACTAAATATCCCGTGTGCGGCAACTGAGACCCAGTGCAGCCAAATAAATAAATAAATAATGATAAAAAAAATAAAGTGTGCCTATGTAGATCTCTCAGCAAGACACAAGTATCCATGCAGGCTTATTCAGTACTCTCTGGAGCTCAAGAGTTTCCCTTTTAGGGCCAACGCATTATTGGAAGACGGCAATTCCTACTTCTCCCACTATTTCTCCCATTGGAGAAAGAATCTCCCGCCTGCCACCCACAGGTCCCAGGCATCACACGGCATCTCGAGGCAGCTCCCAAAATTGCGTTCAGATGCTCCAGAAGGAAACTGTCAGTCTCTACAAGGCTCACCTTGTGTCTCCAAAACTTATTAAGTGACATCATAAGTAAGGCTTGGTAAATAGGATGAGGGAGTCTGGCCAGTGAGGACAGACAGAAGCCTGTGGGTATGGATGCAGGCAGAACAGAAATGGAGACGGGTAATAGGTGGAGGTGAGGACAGAGCTGAGTGCCGTGGACAGAAAATGAACAATCCCAGTTAGCTTTACAGAACACTTTCATAAACATGGTCCTCCTCTATCCTCAGAAGCCCTGAGTGGTAAAATTTAATTATACCCAATTCATAGATGAGGATCCTAAGGTCCTGCAAGGTCATCAAGCTACACAAAACTGAGCCATGCATCTTAGGCCAGTGCTTGGTTCATAGTGGGTGAATAGTTGATGTTTGTTGAATAAAAGTAGAAAGTGTGCATTGCATAGCACCTTTAAAAAGAACTGTAAATGATGAGAAGTTTACATTTTTGCGTAGTCTTAAGTATCTCGCCACATTACTAATTATAAAGGAAACCTTTACAAGAGAAACTTGGCAGGCACCTCCTTAAACCAGGTGATCACTGTTAATTTCACTAGTAATAAATCACGCTGACAAGATGAAGCCCTTGTATGCTGTACTAAGAAGGGCACAAAATTACTTCTGTGCTATTCTTGCCAAAAATGCATAATCTCGATCTGATCAAGCGAAAACCACGAGACTCCAAATTGAGGGATATACTGTAAAATGACTGACCAGTACTCATCAGTGTCAAGGTTATAAGAGATAAGAGAGACTGAGGAACTGTCACAGACTGGAGGAGGCTAAGAAGACATAACAACTAAATACAAAGTGGGATGCTGGATTTGATTGCAAGGAAAACTGGCAAAATTCAAATAAGTCTGTGGGTTAGTTAATAGCACTGTATTAGTGTTGATTTCCTGGCTTTGATAACTGTACCAAGATTAGGTAAGATGTTAATATTAGGGGAAGCTAGGTGAGGGATATAGGAGGTGAAGAGTTTAGGAGAGCTCTCTGAACTATTTTTGCAAATTTTCTGTAAGTCAAATAATTTCAAAATAAAAAAAATTAAACTATAAGGTAAATTTTATATATGAATTCTAAATTTATAAAACTATACATGCACCCCAATATTCATAGCAGCATTATTATTATTTTTTATAGCAGCATTATTTACAATTGCCAAAATATGGAAGCAACCTGTGTCCGTCAACAGATAAATGGATAAAGATGTGGTATATATATATATATATATATATACACATAATGGAATACTATTCATTCATAAAAAAGAACAAAATTTTGCCATTTGCAGCAATATGGATGGACTTGGAAGCAATACACTAAGTGAAATAAGTCGGGCAGAGAAAGATAAATACTGTATGATATCACTTATATGTGGAATCTAAAAAATACAACAAACTAGTGAATATTACAAAAAAGAAGCAGACTCACTCACTGACATAGAGAACAAACTAGTGGTTACCAGTTGTGGTGGGCATTATAAGGTTGGGGGAGTGGGAAGTACAAACTATTGGGTGTAAGATAGGCTCAAGGATATACTGTACAACAGGGAGAATATAGCCAATGTTTTGTAATAACTGTAAATAACTTTAAAATTTTTAAAAAATTAGATAACCTCTAAAAATCTTGACAAAGTAAGGCATTAATATATAGCTCATTTGGATGACACCTCTACCAGTGCTCACTTTTCTCTTCTAATTTGAGATAACATTTTGAATCTCTGTATATTCCAGATTATTCTTAGCTCAAATGCCACCTCTTCCAAGAAGCTCTACTTGATCCGTACAGCTAGAAGTTGTGCCTTCCTCCCCTGAACTCCCACAATGCCCAGCTCTTTTTCCTCCTGCTCCTGACTCCAACCATGATGTTCTCACAGGAGCTGCCATGTTGTTACAGACACCCCCCCCCCCCCCCCCCCCCGCCATAAGCAAGCACTGTCTACAGAAGGAAATGCTCCTGTTGGAAGCAGCACGTCCCCCCCCCCCCCGCCCACAAGCCACAGTTGATTGGTCCAGGGGTAGACATCTGACTCTGTTGGGCCAATCAGACACCTTCCAGGTTCCCCCCACTGGAACTGAGAAGTTAATTGGTCTGTCTCTGGTTGCTGGAGCCATGAGATATGAATGTGGAAGCTGTTAGCCATTGTGTTCTCTGACACATGGAGGAACCCTGTCTGCAACTACAGAGAAGATAGCAAATGCAGCAAGAAGGAGAGAAAGAGAGAGAGAGCTGATTCCATCTGTTTTGTTCTTTTGTTTGTTTTTATTTTGGGTTTTTTTTTTTTGGTGTAAACAACAGATTTATTTCTCACAATTTTGGAGACTGGGAAATTTGAGATCAGGGTGCCAGCCTTGTCAAGTTTTGGTGAGGGCCCACTTCCTGGGCTGTAGACAGCTGCTTTCTCACTGTCCTCACTTGGTGAAGAGCAGGGAGAGGACTCTGATTCCATCTGTTCTTGAAGTTTTCTGTCCTTGCCAGGAATGATTGGTTGGTTGGCCCCGCTGTCTACTACATAACCCCCAGAATCCAATCTTCCAATAAAATCCCCTTCCAATAAATCTTTCTTTATTAAGGTAGCCAGAATAGTTTTCTGTGGCTTTCAACCAAAAGATACTCAATGAATATAACTATTCTGAGTTATATGTATAAATGTTTTCTCTCTCCCATTCATCTGGAGATTGCCAAATGCCCATCTTAGATACAGTTCTCCCTGGCCTGCAACTAGTGACAAAACTAGGACCATTACTTATAAAGATAATTTTCAAAAATTGCTAAATTCTGAGATTAGTCCTTATTAAATTTTATGGTGACAGAAAGTAATGTTTTATTTTTCCTTTTCTTTAATGCTCTTTGACAAATAGCAAAATATTGGCAACTGTGTGCCTCATTTGGGGAGAACACTTTACTGGAATGTGAAATCGCAGAGTCTGGGGAGCACTGTCCAGGTATTGATTCCTCTGGCAGGGCCCTTGTCTGGCTCCCAGTACAGCTCCTGGCATGGGGTAAGGCAGGAGATGCCTCCAAAAATGAGTGAGATGAGGTAACGGGTTTAGAGAGCCGTTCTGGTCTCCTGCCTGTCATGAGGAGATGATCTGATTTAAAACTACTGCAGCTTGTTCATTCATTCTTTTATGATTTTTCAAAGGAAGCCTAATTTCTTTATATATTTGCATAATGCCCCACTAGTCCTGCCTGACTTCCCCTTTCAAGCAGACCTCAGATTAATTTTCCCTTTTATCGTAATTGTCTAGGAATGGCTTGGCTGGGAGGAAAGGAAGGGCACCTGTCTCAGAAAGTGGTCAGCTCACCATGGTGGGGAGAGAGCACTGGAATGGGGGTCATACAGCACTGCAGTCCAACTCTGGATTCCCCTCAGGCTGGTTGCAAGGTCTCAGGCAACTTGCTTCATTTCTCTGAGCCTTGGTGTCCCCATCTGTGAAATGGGGATGATATCTAGCCTACCTTCTGCACAGGACTATTATGAGGGGTTGAATAAGGCTTTGGCAGCAGTTTGGAAATTGGACGTGGAGGGAACAGGTGCCAGGTATTGTTTTACAGGAGCTGTTGGGGGGCATTGGGTGGGGAAATGATTAAGAAATAGAAATGGGAATGTAGGAAAGTGCAGGGGAGTGGCGAGGTGCTTCTAGTTAGTCCTGGCTCTGTCTATTACTTGCATGTAACCTCACCTCTCTGTGCCTCAGTTTCTTTATCTGGAAACCCAGTTCCCACAGTCAGGAAGTAACTCTTCCTGGTACCTCACGCTGGGCATCAAAATATACCTAGAGCTGGGAGAGAGAGAGAGGCACTCCAGGTGGAGGGGTGTGCATGAGCAAAGGCTTGGAGTTAGGAACTACTGCAGCATGGATGAGAAACACTGGTCTCACGTGTTTTGTTCCATGGGGACAATAATAATATTTCTCTATTGTGATGAGAATTAAACAAGAAATGCAGGTAGAGCACTTAGCACAGACTGGCACATAGCAAACTCAGTAATAGTGCTTGTCCTTACTGCTCTTGTTTTATTTTACAGATAAAGAAAACAGAGCCTCCAAGAGGTGATGCAGCTGGCCCAGTCACACAGCCGTCAGTAGTCGAGCAGGATTTGAACCCACATCTTCTTGACTCTAGAGGCCAGGCTCTGAACCACTGTGTTACAGTCACCCCATTCTGGGGCCTCTGCTCTCAACCCCAGCTGCCATACTGACTCAGCAACTGTGGGTGGCCTTGCTCCGGTGCATGGGCAGCAGAGCCAGTGAGAAGCCTCCCAGTTCCTTGAAAACCAAATATGGCCAGACCAGGCCCTCGCAGGCCCGACTCCAAGGCTGGTCTTGCTCTTGCCTGCTCCTCTGTGCTGTGGGGCCCTACTCCCTGTGCAACCTCCTGGCTCTGCCCCAGGGGACTCTGGGAGAGCCTCCATCCAGAGGCCCCTCCTCATAGGATCTTGTTGAGCAAGTTACTGAAGGAGAACACGTGAGACCAGTATCTCTTCCGTTCTGCAGTAATTCCCAACTCCAAGCCTTTGCTCGTGCAGTCCCCTCCACTTGGACTTCCTCTCCCTCTCTAACCCGCTCTTAGGCATTCTTTGGGGCCCAATGTGAGCTATCAGGAAGGGTTACCTCCTGACTGTATGACCTGGAGTAAATCTCTCATCCTATCCGTCTGTCTGTCGGTCCGTCCATCCATCCATCCTTGCATCCAGTGGGCACCTACCTGTGCCAGGCATTTTACATATAGTCTCTCCTTTCAGACTAGAAGCTCCTTGAGGATTGCAGACCAAGTGTAGAAGATAATTGTTCAACTAATACCCATGAGCCAAGTCCTGTCCTTACTACAGTCCTGGCGAGGCTCTTATCATTATCACCCCCTTTTCACAGTTGGGAAGACTGTACTCAGACAGGGGAAGTCCAAGGGACTCAGCAGAGATGAGTGGAGCTGAGACTTGAACCCTGTCTGTTGGACTCTGGAGGCCAAGTTCCTAACCACTAGACAGTACTGCCCAACTCCTAATGGAGGGAGTTGGTGGTGAGAGTCAGGTCCTGGGACACCACTTCTCCTTCAGTTCTTGGCTCCCCGAGTAGTCCCCTTAACACAGCCTGAGGCAGCTGTACCTCACCTACCTTCCTATTCCGTACCTCTGTGACCAGAGCTGGTCTGACACTTGCCAGGGTGGCTGGGAGAGCATTAACTTTTTCCCTTGCCTCCCCCTGACTGAGACTTTGAGAATGCCTGTCCCGTCTCAGAGCCTACAAAGTCCCTTTCAAGGTCACCAGCTTCCTCACCTCAGCCCTGCAGGGGAGGCAGGGCAGGGAGGCTTTTCCTCATAGTTCTGATGGGGAACCTACAGCCCCAGCACTGGTCATATGCCACATCAGGGTGCGGCCCAGCTGGGCCTGGAATCTCTTTCCGTTGAATCCGTTGAATCCGTTTCAAGGAACGGAGCCATGGTATGAGGTACTTACGAGTCTGACAGATTCCAGCTCTGCTACCCACCAGCTGTGCAGCCTTGTGGGGGTCACTTCACCTCTCTGAACCTCAGTCTCCTCCTCTGAAATATGGGGACATGCTAGTACCCATCTGAGTGATGTTGGGAGGATGAAATGAACTAGTGCTTGTGGAGCACTTAGCCTGGAACATAGTGGGTGCTCAGACAATGAGGTTATTATTGTTCTAAGTGCCTAACACAGAACATCAGATCAGGAGGCTCATCCAGGCCAAGGGTAATAGCCCCTAACATTCCTTTATCACTGCTGTGTACCAGGCTCGTTCATCAAAACAACGTCTCTATAACTGTGCCATTTTACAGCTGGGGTAACTGAGGCTCAGAGAGGGAAAATGACTTGCCCTAATTCCCTGCCCAGCAGGAAGGGGAAGAGCCCAGGCTTGGACTCAAGTCTATGTCTCTAATTCAGCTCTGATCCACTGGGCTGGATTCTCCATCTCCATCATGCTAAGGCCCAGTGAGGGAAAAGGAGTTACTCGGGGCCTCACAGCAGTTGGGGATGGGTCAGACCACACTGGGGAGGACTTTTGCATCCTGGCAGCTCCACATGGGTCTGGATAATTCTCCAGTCCTAGGATTAAGAGTGATACATTCACAGTCTTCAGAAGGGTCTGGGGATCTAGTCCACAGTCTCAGGATGACCCCAGATCCTGTCTTCCCCAGACACCCCACGACCACCCCTTCCCCACCCCCAGCTTTCTGCATGGGCCCCCCTTTAAAAGAAAAATCAGCTGAAACCTTCGGCCAAAGAAAACTTGTTGATGCCCACAACCAGCCAGCCAGGGAGAAGGCTGCCCTGGAATGTTGGAGGGGGTCACCAAGCTGTTTATTATCAGGCCAGCAGACAAATAAGGGCAGCTACCTTTTTTGGGGAAAGACATAACTCCCTCTGTGGGAAAGGATCCAGGGCAGGCCAGCTCAGAGGCTTTGGCCTCAGTTTCCCTATGACATTTATGCAGTATGAATAACTTCAGCTATTGATTCAACAAATATTGGTTGGGTGCCTGCTGTGTGCCAGGCACTGCCTGCTTAGGGCATAGCAGGGACAGAGCTAAGCCCTGTCCTCCGGGGTTGACTTTCCAGCAGAAAGCAGTCTCTCAGTAAGTCTCCCAAAGAGCCAGAGGCCGGTGGCCCAGGCCCACAACCCTAGATCAATACTCTTGGGGCTGGATGGTTTTTAGAATTCAGAATTTTGGGAGATCTTAAAAAGTGATTGGGTGGAGTCTGGGCCCACCTGTCTCCAATCAAACATATAGATATTGCTATAGTGAGAAGTGTGTGTTGACTCTAAGTGGGATGAATAAGTTTGGCAGAGCTTCAGTCCATTTGGGTCAGATTTTGCCTCCAAATGAGTTTTCTTTGAGTATAGAGAAAAGCCCTTGGTTGTCTAGGTGTTCTGGACTATGGTGTTGAAGGTAGGTATTAGGGACCTGATTCCTCTCCCTGTTATACAGATGAGAAAACTGAGACTCTGGCTAGAGGAATCACATACCCCAGTCCCTGGAGCAAGCAAATGGTGGGTGAGAATGAAGGTCTCAGTGACTCTAATTTAGGGCTTGCCACCACCAGGAACCCTGCCTGTGAGAGAAGCTGAGTAGAGAAGGCTCCTTGGTCAAGCCTCAGTTGCCCAGCAGCCAGTTCTGCCAGGAAGGAGTTAAGCACCACCTGGGCCTCCGCCAGGCCTCTGCACCGAGTCTCCTTGCAGGGCCTGCCTGTCTGGGGCCTGTTTACCAGGCTGTGCTTGCATCACCGGCTTCGAAGTGCTGTGCAAACACACTCACATTCTTGGGTCATGAGAAATGCACAGTTGTGGTGACATCATGCCCAGAGAGGAGGTTTTTGCCAGCCTCCTCCTGCCCACAGTCAAAGCTGTTTAATTAGCACTCTTAACTGGAACTCTTGTCTTCTTATAAAAACCAACTGGAGAAACTCTCATGGGTGGAGGTGATGGGGGTTGGAGTGTGTGTGTGTGTGTTTTAAGGGATAAAAATAGCCCATCTGGGACTCCTTTTGGGGTATTTGTGAGTATTAATGCACCACTGTTTATATTAAATCTCTGTCACACTGGACATTTTCATCTGAATTTGGCTTGAAGATGGGACCAGAGAAACAACCCATGTCTTTTTGTTCCCTCTAGTTTTTCCTTTGGGAGGGAGACACGTAGGCCAAGTGAAAGGGCACTTGGAAACCATTTAGACTAACCTTTCATTATATAGCCAAGGAAAGGGAGGCCCAGAGAGGACATGGCCTTCCCTGAGGTCACACAGCAAGGCTCCATGTTCCCACACCCCTTAACATGCATTTTACAGCACTGCCCTCAGCCCCCACTTTGGTTTTGTGAGTTAGTTTCTCAGAGTATTGAAAAGAGAGGTGCTTCTGGCTAGAGCTTCCTGGCTGTGTTTGAGATCAGAGTGGAGGTGATGGTGGGGTGGTGATGGTGGTGATGGGAACAGAGAAGAGTGATTGAGCCCACAGGAGATCTCAACCTCACCCACCTACCTCCCCAACAAAACCTCCCCTAGGCTTTGAAACATCTGTTCCTCCACCAGACAACCCCAGCCTCCTTTTGCTGCCTCTTCTCAACCCCCTCACTGGCCTCCTTCCATGACTATTGAAGACTTACTTCCCACCGAGGGGTGCTAGATTTTTAGCAAATGAAAATAGAAGGCACCCTGTTAAGTCTGACTTTCAGATAAAAAACAAATAGCGTTTTCATATAAATATGTCCCATGTAATTTTTTTTTTTTTTTTTTTTTTTTTTTTTTTTTTCCCACACTGCATGGCTGGTGGGATCTTAGTTCCTGACCAGGGATTGAACCTATACCCTCAGCAGTGAAAGCATGGAGTCCTAACCACTGGACCGCCACGGAATTAATTCCCTGTCCCATGCAATGTTGAGACAGAGTTATCTGGCAGCCCTATTCCCCTTCATCTGTGTCATCATTACTGTGGCAGACACTCTCGTCTGTCTTCCCATCAGCCTTCCTTCTCCTTCCTCAAGAACTGAACTCTGATTTTGTCTGGGGTGGCATTGTGTCCCAGGCAATGAATCATGATTATAAGCCAGTCCTGACAACTCTGTACTCCTTTGCTTTCCTAAACTCCCCTGCAGTCAGGGATGATCTGGTGGCTGCAAATTTTTTGACACCCGCCTTTTCAAAAAGTAGAAACTCACCGCCTCCCCTTGAATATAGGTTGGACTTACTGATTCATTTCAAAGAGTGACTTCCAAGGCTAGGTCATAAAAAACATTGTTGCTTCTGCCCTACTCTCTTAGATTACTCACTCTGGGGGAAGTTAGCTGCCATGTTGTGAGAACATGCAACAGCCCTGTGGAGAGGCCCACATGGGAGGAACTAACAGCCAACACCAACATGCCAGGCTTGTAGGTGAGCCCCCTTGGAAGTGGCTCCACTCCCAGTCAAGCCTATGGATGACTACAGTGTGGTCCAACATTTTGACTGTAGCATGAGCCAGGGACATACTCATATTAATCTTTTTTTTTTTTGCGGTACGTGGGCCTCTCACTGCTGTGGCCTGTCCCGTTGTGGAGCACAGGCTCCGGACGCACAGGCTCAGCTCAGCGGCCATGGCTCACGGGCCCAGCCGCTCCGCGGCATGTGGGATCTTTCCGGACCGGGGCACGAACCCATGTCCCCTGCATCGGCAGGCGAACTCTAAACCACTGCGCCACCAGGGAAGCCCAAAATCATATTTTTTGTTTTCTATATTTTATGATGTTTCAACGTCTTTGGGAGCCTTGGTGTCTGGGAAGACACTGCCCCTCCCAGGGCTAGCTAGTCCCTAGAGACAGTAAACAACTTGTCAGTGAGCCTGCCTTTCATGTACAAACCAACCAACCCTGTGTCGATACCCCCAACCACCTCCTTATCTAACTCTCACACATCAAGCCAATATTTCCTCTGCCATAAATCAACCCAGGGCCAGGCACTGGACAACTAGGGACAGCCCCTATGCCCCAAAGCTTACTGGAATTATTCAAACTAGCCAGCTGTAAGCTGTTTACCCTGCCCTGCCTTGCCCCTTCTGCAGAAACCCCAATAAAGGCTGTGCTCTTGGACTTCTGTCTTTCCTTTCTGCCTCCTGACTGACACTGGTGCTTTCCCCTGTGGCCCTGCATGGCACAGTATGCCTCCTGTTTCTAGGGGAACTGTAAGTAACATTAAACTTTTCTTTCAATGGCATTGACTTCCCCATGTTGTCACACAGTCACCTTTATAAATTGAGTCAGGCACAGATCAATCCTGAGAGATCCTGATCTAGAACCACCTAACTAAGCCATTCCTGGGTACTTGACTCACAGAAAATTCTAGAGATAGTAGATGTTTATTGCAGCAGCTAGGTTTTGGGTAATTTGTTTTACAGCAATGGATAACTGATACAGATGGTCATGTGACCTAGTTCTGGCTAATGAAGCTTTCCTGATAAAAGGATCAGAAAGGAGAGAAGAGCTCACTGGGAATTGTTACAAGGATGATGTAAGTTACAGAAGTGATAGCCATCCTGGGACCATGAGGTGCTGAAATATAAGGATGAAGGAATGAAAAAATAGGAGGAACCTGGGTCTTTTATGACATCATTAAGCTGGTGGAACAGCTCTGTGGTCTCCTGCATCCAGATTTGTATACAAATCTGGTATACAGGTGGTTTGAGCCACTGTGTCATGCAGCTTGCAGCTTAATGCATCCCTAACTGATAGAATCAGCATACACAATAGCGTCTCACTTAACTGGAATAAATCTATGCAATGACTTCACTTATCTAGAATCTGAAATGAAGCTAAAAGGACAACTGAGCTAAAAGGACAAAAGCAGCACCACAACATCCATACCAAGCACCTTACTCTTAGGTAAGCTTTCCTGGCCTTAACTCATAGCCTTTTTACTCTTACTTTACATACAATTCTAACAAGCTTCTCTTTTTTCTTTTCTTTTTTTTTTTTTTTGGCCGCACCACGTGGCATGTGGGATGTTATCTTAGGTCCCTGACCAGGGATCAAATCTGCACCCCCTGCAGTGGAAAAGCACAGAGTCTTAACCACTGGACCACCAGGGAATTCCTCCTAACAAGCTTTTCTAGGGCATCTTCCCAGGCCATAGCTTGGAAATCAAATTCAATTCCATAATCAATCATCTGCTACGTGCAAAGCACTGTGGGAGGCCCTGCTAGGCACCAGGTATGCACAGATAGTTTCAAGCAGAAGAGCAATGTGATCCAATTGGCCAGGTAACTTGGGCTACAGTGTAGGGATTGGAGCAAGCGTGGAAAAAGGAAAAGAGAAAATTGTCTAGTGGAGTGTCAATTTATTAAGAAAATATATATTTAAAATTATTTCCCATGGAAAATTCCATCTACAGGACAAGTCACTCTAACTCTTCTTCATTGTTGTTAGTAATGGTTTCTAAAATACTTGTCTGCTTTGACCTCCTGAACCCCTTACAAGTTTTCAGAAGTGAAATAATGTGCCAGGCCTGGATCTGAGTTCTGAGGAGAGGCAGAATGCAGCAGCTCTAAGATATCCCGAAGCATGATTATTCTACCTCCAGACTTCATAGAATCTAAGGCCCAGGGGAGGGGAAGGAACAGCTCAGAGTGGCCCAGCTAGTGGCAGAGTAAGGACTAGAACCCAGGACTCTGTACTTTCCCTTTCTCCAGGCAGTGAGGAAGGCAACGCCGATTCCATCAAACCACTCAAACATTTCCTCCCATGGGGAACAGAGCCTTGACCCAGTGCCGCGAGCTCCCCCAGGGTCAGGAAGTTCTGCCTGCTCAGGATTTCCTGTGTGTGGGAAAGAAACAGGATGAGGAGATAAATCCTCCGAGGCTTATTTTCAAGTGCGTGAAGGCTACCCTGTCGTGAGTCTGCAGCAGCCCTGGCCAAGAGGACCAACACATTGACATGTGTTTTGCATGTTTCAAAAAAAGGATGACCCTGCACCCATGAAGCACAAGGCTGGACATGGTAGGGAGAAGAGCATGGGTCATTGTCCCTGCCCTTGGGAGCAACCTTGGTTTGAGTCCTCCCAGAAGCAGACTCTAAGACAAGTATTTAAGTGCAAATAATCTAATTTGGAGGTAATCCCAGGGCATT
>NW_006780020.1:841579-863351 GCF_000442215.2 Lipotes vexillifer
GAGGGAAGGGCCTCCAGTAAAGGAAGCATTATCAAGGCAGTTATCGCGGTGGGAAACCAGAGCTCAACCCTGCTAAGGAACTCTCAGAGACAGGGTAGAGTAGGCCTCACTCATCCCAACCAAGGGGCAAGGGATCTGGGATACTCATCCTTTGTTGGTTGAGGGCTGGGGTGGGGCAGGGGCTGGGGCAGGGGATGGAGTGGAGATGGGGGCCGGGCGCCAACTCTCGGCACTTCCGGCTTGCCTGTGTGCAGACTCAAGAGTGCTCCTGAGGCCAGAACAACGTAAGCAGCCTTTGGGGAGTCATGGCAGTTGTCAGGGGGATTTGGGCAGTGTCTGCTCCAGGGGCTGACCACGAATTGGTTTACATTTACAGGAAAAGGCAGTCACAGGCCCAGGAGACCTGCCTCCTCCTCCCTGTGTGAGGATGTGGAGGTTTTATACAGGGCAATAGTGGGGGCTTTTGCCTCTCCAGGCCCCCATCACCACTATCTTCTCATGTTGGGGAACCACATTGCCCACTGTGATACAGTCATCTGGCCTGCACGAACATCTATGTCTTCCTCTTGGACACTCAGCTAGACCACATCTCCCAGCCTCCCTTGCAGTTAGAAGGGGTCATGTGACTGATTCCAGCCAATGAAATGTGAGTAGAAGGGATGTGCATCTCTTATAGGCTTAGGCCGCAGAAACCTAGCTTCTCTTTTTGCTTTCCTTTTCATGGTGACCTTGGAGACCACGTGACAGAGGTGGTGGGCTGTCTTCAATGGTCTTGGAAGGAAGATGACATCTCACAAATTACTACACAAATCACTATTGTTAGTTAGCTCTAAGAAGGAAACGGTTAAGTTTCCTTGAGCACTTTGCCTGATCCAGGCAGAGGACACAGCATGGGCAAAGGCCCTGAGGCGGGAAGAAGGAACCCAAAGTGAGCTAGGGTGACTGGAGGTAATGAGCAAGGGAGAGTGGTGTGAGAGGAAGGTGCATGATCCGGATACAAGATTCATGGGTTTGTGGGAGGAATTTGGTGGGTATGGCCTGGACACAGCATTGGCAGCCTCCCCACTCTCCCTGGGGGTAGAGCATCAGTTTAAAAAAACAGATTGTCCAGGAGGGGCTGAATCTAGAACCTCAGAATCTGGGTGTATGTGTAGCTTGGATAGTCATGGGTTCAGAGAGCCCCGTGTCTGGAGTCCCCTGTCCCAGAGTCAGGGCCCCCTGCTGGGTCTGCAGTGGTGGAAGGGCTTTTCTGTCACCTCAGAGGATCGTTTCTGGGTCACATGGCCTGCCTTTGGTGAGTCTTTTTTTATTTTTAATACTTATTTGGCTGCATCAGGTCTTAGTTGTGGCATGCGGGATCTAGTTCCCTTACCAGGGATTGAACCCAGGCCCCCTGCATTAAGACCCCTGTGGAGTCTTAACCTCTGGACCACCAGGGAAGTCCCATGGTGAGTCTTGAAATCAGGTGGCCCAGGCCCTCTCCTGAGCTGGATTCCTCTTATCCTACCAAGATGACTCCAATATCAATGCTTCAGGCTCTTCTTATGGGCTAGCCTGGGAACATCACCGCATTGTCTTGTTAAACCTTGAGTAACTGACTTAATAATGAACTGTGGGGCCAGAGCTGCTTGCTTGACCTCAGGGGCTGCCTTTTGCCTGCCCCACCCTCTCCCCTAGAGCAGTGTCCTCTCGGGAAATGCAGCCGACCCAGCTGCATCCGAGGGAAGGACTGGCCCCCGCACCTCGGCCTCCCGGCCCTGCTGAGGCCGCAGGAAATGACCCTCTTAGCAGCCACAAGCTGTGATCCAGAGGACAATGACAGGGGGACGGAAGCCCGCTTGTCCCAGCTAACTTGTCCCTTTGGACGCATGCCAGCTGCTGGAAACACAAAACTGAAGATTCAGTGGGAAAATATATTTTTAAGAAAAACGAACAAACAATCCTATGGGCTTTAGCCAACTTCTGAGGCTCTGAGGGGTTTTGTTTTCTTTATTTCTGTATGTGAGTGTGCGTGTGTGTTTAAAACATAAACAAGACTCAGAATCAAAAAATCTAAGGCTTGGAAGGTCAGCCATCCCACCCAAGCAGCAGGCCCCCTGTGGCATCTGTCTTCATGTGGCTGCAACCCACCTCTCCACACTGCCATTAATCACGTCACGTGGCTCTGGCCACTGTCCCCCACCCCATCTCCACTCACCACCTAGAATCCAGAGAGCTCTTCTCAAGCTCAAATCAGCTCAGCACTTCTGGCGCTCTGCAGGCTGGCCCTGTCTCATTCTTCAGGTGTCACCTCTAATGCCACCTCCTCCAAGGGCCTTCCTGGACACTGTCTGTGAAACAGCACCTCTCAACAGTAATCTCTCATAGCGCTGAATCCCATCTGGAATGCTCTGGTTTCTTTACATGTGCCAGATGCATAGTAGGCACTCAACAAATGTTTATTGACCGACTGAATGTTTTTCAGTGGTTGTTGCATTCAGATCAGAGTTGGCTGAGAGAATCCAGATTTTATTGTATTTCAACCAACATTATTGGCTACAAATTGTGTGCCAGGGCGGGAGGCAAATCAATCAGGAATTCCGTTCATTCGTTCATTTGGAGGGGACAGCCCTGAGTAAATAGTGATTCAGTCTG
Source organism: Lipotes vexillifer (assembly GCF_000442215.2). Classification (NCBI taxonomy): domain Eukaryota; kingdom Metazoa; phylum Chordata; class Mammalia; order Artiodactyla; family Lipotidae; genus Lipotes; species Lipotes vexillifer. Next base: position 844,214 of record NW_006780020.1, read on the forward strand.
GGGTGTGCAGAGACCCAAGAAAGCTTCACAGAAGAGGGGATTTGAGGTGGGCTTTCCATCAAAAGGGAAGCCAGGTGGGGTGGGGGAGGTTGTCCAACTGAAAGGAAGTGCAGAAGTTTGGAAATTGAAAGTGAATGTGTTTGGAAAAGGAAGAGAACCGTGGAGTGTGGAGTTTAATTTATTCCCACTTTGGATGTTCAGGGAAGGCAGGGACCTGATTTTTGTCTGGGGCAGCAGGGTTTAAGCAATAAAGAGATGGATGTGCCTGGCTGACGTGAGAGACGAAGCTGTCTGTGGCCCTGGAGGCCTTGAATACCGTGTTGAGCGGTCTGGCTTTTCAGCCATAGGCAACAGAGTCTAAGAAAAATAATCATTTTGAGAAGGCTGTTTCGAGAGCCTGGATTTACTTGGCTCCTGAACTCTAGTTTTCTAGCAATGCAGACCCCCCCTCCCCCGCAGGATGCTTCTAGAAAATACAGTTGCCAGGGCCCCATCCTGGAGATCTGATTCTCTGTAAGTCAGAGTTGGGGCCTGGTCATTCGCATTTTCCCAACCTTTTCACATGTTCTCATCATTCACGGGGTTTGGTGACTAGTGAGGCTCAGAGAGGTAAAGGCATTTGCCCAAGGTCACCCAGCTATACAGTGGCAAAGGGGGCATTTTGAACCAGGTCCGTCTGGCCCTCCACATTTACTCACTTTATCTGCAGCCTCCTCTGGACAAGCTCTTTTCTCCAGTTTTACTTTCCCCTGAATGCAAGAATCTCGGCCGTGGCTGGGTCTACCCGCCCTGTGCTCCCTTCCCCTCCCCGCTCCAAGCCTCAAAGGTCAGGTACCTCCCAGCCTCCCGCGGGCATGTCCATTTATGGCTCTGTTGTTCCAAAATGTGGCCAAATTTATAAACTCCCCCTTCCCGGAGACACGAAACAATTTGTGCAGAGTGCAGTGCGGGGGCAGAGCTGGGAGCTTCGTCCGAGGCCTGGACTTCAGCCAGGGCCCAGGCCCAATGAGCTCTGGCGTTGGATAGGTCCCAGACCCTCCCTGGGCCTCAGTTTCTCCACTTACAGAGCAAAGGAACTGGACTAGATCATTCCTTAAACCCTTACTAAGTCTAGACACATCCAACTTACTGCTTACAAATGCCAATTCCCTAAACCCATGACCCCAATAATTGTAAAAGGAGGTGCTAGAGGATGGACTGCATGCAGTCTCTAGCCTCTCTCCTTTGCATTGCTTTTCTTTTTCTTTTTTTCTTTTTGGCCATGCCATATGTCATGCAGGATCTTAGTTCCCTGACCAGGGATTGAACCCATGTCCCCTGCAGTGAAAGTGCAGAGCCCTAACGACTGGACCACTAGAAAATTCCCTGCATTGCTTCTTTTCTTTTTTTTTTCTGCTTGATTTTTTTTAATTAAAAAAATTACCCAAGAAATATACTTTCATGGAAAAATAAAAGTAGCCCTCCCCAGCCCCCATTCCTACTCTCCTTCTCAGAAATAATGATTGCCAAAAGTGTGAAGTGGAGCTTTCAAGAAACAATTCTTGGGCTTCCCTGGTGGCGCAGTGGTTGAGAGTCCGCCTGCCAATGCAGAGGACTCAGGTTCGTGCCCCGGTCTGGGAAGATCCCACATGCCGCGGAGCGGCTCCAGAGCCTGTGCTCCGCAACGGGAGAGGCCACAACAGTGAGAGGCTGCGTACCACAAAAAAAAAAGACATGATTCTCTGCATTTATTTATACATGCATTCATGTTCATATGGGAGGGGTTTTATTCAATTTATTTTTTACATAAATGGGAGTTGTATTTTTTGTTCAGCATCTTTCTTTTTTCACTTAATGTCTTATCCCTTTTTCCATATCAGCCTCTTCTTTAAAAAAGTTTGAATGAGCTATGACTTACATACTATAAAATTCACCTGTTGTGAATGTAGAGCTCAAAGATTTTTAGTAAATTTATGGAGCTGTGCATCCATCATCACAATCCAGTTTTAGAGCATTTCTAGCCCCCCAACAAGTGCCCTTATGCTCATTTTGAGTCAATCCCTGCTCTCACCCCTGGCCACAGGTGCCCACTGATCTTTCTGTAGGTTTGCCTTTTCCAGACATTTCATGTAAATGGAATCAAACAGTACATTGTCTTTTGCCTCTGACTACTTTTATTAGCGTAACTATTTGGAGGTTTATCCATGCTGTAGAGTGTTTCATCTTTTTTTTTTTTTTTTTTTTTTTTTTTTTATTTAAATGCATTAATTTTTGAAATACTGATTTAAAAAGTGATTATACATCTATTCAAGTTTTTAATTTCTTCCTGTGTTAAATTGATGAAGCAAAACACTTGCCTAAAATAAATTCTTGGAAAATGTTTTCCTAATTAGCATTGCTACTCTTCCATTTTATAGATATACTACATTTTGCTTATTGCTCACCAGTTGATGGACACTTGGAATGTTTCCAGTTTGGAGCTATTAGGAATAATATTGCTATAAATGTTCGCACCTAAGTCTTTGTGTGGGCGTGTGTTCTCATTTCTCTTGGGTGGACATCTTAATCCCAACCTTTTAAGCTGCTGTGGCATCCTCCATTGGCAGGAACCACTCTGATGTCATAACCAGTCCCCCATCCGTGGACACTTAGGTTGTTTCCAAGGTTTCACTCTCACAAACCTCGCTGCTCTGAGCTGTTTCACACATCCATCTTTGGGCACGTGCAGGGAGAGAGAGAGCTGGGTCACAGAGTATGTACAGTTTACATTTGTTGAACTGTTGTCGTCTCTTCAAATGAACAGGAAATGATGAAAGAGATAGAGAATCCACAGTGAAGGTATCACGCCCACCCGAACCCCACCCATTGAGCTTGAGGGACTAGACAAGGAGGAAAAAGGTGGCTTCTGGAGAAAAGTCCCCAGGACAGGGCAGTCACAGGATTGCCAAGTCCAGACAGGAGGAAGCAGAGGCTCATATAGGGACTAGAACCCTTCTTCCCAAGCTTCTCTTTTGCAGCTGTAGGTAAAGAGCTCTCAGTCGCTGGAGGTATGCAAATGGAGGCTGGCCAGCCATGTGGCAGGGGCTATAAAGGAGCTCTCAAAATCTGATGGGGGACTGGGCTGTATGGCTTCTGAGACAGCAGTGTGGCTGAGGGGTTAAGAATGTGGCTTTTGCTGGTAGGGACCCTTAGTTCAAACCCCAGCTCTGCCATTTCCTAACTCCGTGATGCTGAGAGAGTAAATTCAGTGCCCCCAGCCTCAGTTCTCTCGGCTGTAAAATGGGGATGTCATTCCGTGTCCCATAGTCAGTGGGGTGCCAGAGACATCAAGTGGGTGGGGCTCAAGTTTTGGGTTTATGATTATGACTCTCTTGATCCTGTGGTCATGGGCTGTTTTGCCTGGGACCCCAGGAACTGGGCACTGGAGGACTGTGATGTGTGCCCAGTAGCCTCCAGAGAAGGAATGCCCTCAACAACCCTCAAAGCTTGGCTGTCCCTCTTCCAGCCATGTGACCTTGGGCAAGGATGTAATCTGTAACTCAATGTCCTCATCTGCACAACAGTAACAGTACTAACCTCATTGGGCTGTTGGGCAGGGAGAATAAGTTAAATTTCATGTGACAGAAAACCCCCAAATAACAGTGGCTTACCCAAGAATCATTTCTCTCACCTCTAGAGGTTAGCAGGCAAGCAGTCTAGGACTGGTGTGACAGATCCGTTGAGTAGTTAGGAATCTAGTTCTCAGCTCTTCCAATCTTAGTATGTGGCTCTAATCCTCATAATACAACAGGACAGCCAGAGATCCAGCCATTACATCTGTATTCAGAAAGGAGCATGGAGGAAGAGGCGGCAAGAGGGCAAAGAGTATGAACCAGTCCTTAAAGGTTTCCCCAGCTGTCACCTGACAGTTCCACTTATGTCTCATTGGCCAGAACTTTATCAAGTAGCTACACTAGCTGCAAGGGAGAGGGGAACAGGTATAGGGGAGACAGGGAACAGCTTTGTTTCCTCCAGCTCCCAGGGAACCATTATTCCAGCTCCTGTCACCATAGATTTATCTTGCCTGTTCTAGAACTTTATACACATGTCATCACACAGAACATTCTCTTGTATCTGGCTTATTTCATTCAACATTATGTTATGACCACCTGAGTTTTGTTTTGTTTTGTTTTTTATCTCCCTCCATCCAGAAGGAGACATTTGGTATTTCATTAATTTCTTCCATCAATGAGTCACTCATTCAACAAATATTTTTTGACCCCCTACTATATAGGGAGGGCTGGCCAAACACAATCATTCATGGCAAAGACTGATGAACTCTGAGTCTCCCAGGATGTTCTCTCACTCAAGACTATTTTGGTGCCAAATTACAATGGTGACAGCCCTACTCTGTACTCCTCCAGCATTGGGGAGAATCCCCGGTAGACAGAGACCACATAGTCCAGTGGTGAGGAGCTTGGGCTCTGGCACCCACAGATGGGCACTTAATAGGTACTTAATAAACAGTAGCTGCAACTACTTCCTTGGTACTGGCACGAGAGCCTTGTAAGGAGCAGAGCCCTCCTCTTTTCTCATCCTTTACTGGCCTTGTAAGGTAGGTACCATTACATTTTACCAATGAGGAAAGGATGCTCGGAGAGGTGACACAACTCTCCCGAGGTTGCACAGCTGGTGAGTGTCTGAGCTGGGATTCAAACCCAGGCCTGTTGAGTATCAAGGCTGAACTTTCACTTCTCTGTTATGAGCAATCACCTAGATCTCCTCACCCTTCCTTTTAGCCTTGACCCACTCAAGGGAGAGCCCAGGGTCGTCATGGACAAAGGCCGCACACTTTGCTTTGCCATTTCTTGTTGTCTTTCTCCCGCTTGGGGGTCAATCCAGGATGTTTTCCTGGCTCCAAAGCCAGGTTTGTCTGTTTCAGCTTAAAATCATATTGAAGGGGTAGGAAGGGGCATAAAACTTGCCATCTTCTCGCTCTGCCTGTGTCCAACACCCTGGCCCTGGGTTCTAGATGGTCTCACTGCCATTTGCCCCCTCCTTCTTGCTTCCTGGGGACCGTCCACCTTGGGGCCCTCCTGAGCTCTCACTGTCAAGTGGCCCCAAATGGCAGCATTTTCCTAAGTGACATTTTCCTAAGTGATGGGCATGAGATTATACATTTGGGTTGGTTGTTACCAGTGTCCTGACTCACCCAGCCCATTCCTGCGAGCGAATGTGCCTTTCATTTTAACTGCTGCCTTTTAAAGGACCCCTGCATCTGTTTTTCCAACCACAGAAAATCTATTAGAAAGGGGAAAAAATGTCAAGGAAATAGTTAAGTTTTCTCCATGGAAGCAAATTTTCCAGGGAAAAAAATATGTCAATCTTATGATATAACAGAGTGGCTTTCAAAAAATAATTTTTCAGCATGAACTCTTTTGCAGAGGGTACTTAAACTGAAGTTCAGTGTCCAAATGGTTAAAGTAGATCTGCTGGGATAGAAGGAGGGGTGGAGTTTGCACGGTGACATGGCTTCCCTCTTACTCCCTAGCCTCCCACTTCTCTCTGAAACTTGCCCCTGGGTGTGGAACCCAGTTTGAGAACCTCTGAGAGTGCCCTGACCCAGGAGTTGGGATCTTGGGCCCGAGCCCCAGGGTCATCCTTTACTAGCATGTGATTTCATGGGAGGGAGTGGGCTTCTCTGGATTCAGTTTTCCCATCTGGGAAATGGCACAGTTGTACTAAAGATTTCCTAAACTTTCCAGTTCAAAGATTCTGTATGACTGGGGAATATTTAGTCTGAAGTGGTGAACTGTTGGAATATAGACTTTTAAAAAAAGAAACAGAGTTCTCTTGTTTGAGGAGATCCAGTAACAAACCAACTGCAACAAAAGTGTTTTCCAAGTAGAGGTGCTGTGGGCCTCATTTCACGAATTGATAGAAAATGACCAATAGCTTCATTTACTTCATTATTAGAAAGCAGGTAAAGTCAAATCATTATGCTGTAAAATTATACAGTGCTGTATGTCAACATATCTCAATAAAACTGGGGGGAAAGGGAGAATAACATTAAAATGTAAAAAAAATACTACTCATGAAATATCACTCCCATAAATCAATGCCAAAAAAGCCACTAATGGGGCTTCCCTGGTGGCGCAGTGGTTGGGGGTCCGCCTGCCGATGCGGGGGACGCGGGTTCGTGCCCCGGTCCGGGGGGGTCCTGCGTGCCGCGGAGCGGCTGGGCCCGTGCGCCGTGGCCGCTGGGTCTGCGCGTCTGCCAGAGCCTGTGCTCCGCGGCGGGAGGGGCCGCAGTAGTGAGAGGCCCGCGTACCGCAAAAAAAAAAATAAAAAATAAAAATAACACAAAAAACAAAAAAGCCACTACTGTACTACTGTATCCAGTGAGAGGAACACGCTAGAAATAAAAAAGTAGACTAAAGATGTCCCGTGCTATCCCATCTGCGTAATCAATTCATCAGTAACCCCTCCCTAATGCTCAGTATATGTAACATACTAAGTAAAAAAGTACTTAGTAATGAAGTCAAACTGAACATTAATAGTTACTGAACAGTAATGCAGATGGTTTTTAAAAAATCAAACATACACATACAATCGGGAGAACCAAGTGTTCTGCTTTGCTCAGACTGAGGGGTTTCTTTTTTAATTTATTTTTTATTTTTTTGGCTGCGCCATGCGGCATGTGGGATCTTATTCTCCTGACCAGGGATCGAACCTGCCCCCGTTGCGGTGGAAGTGCGGAGTCAACCACTGGACCGCCAGGGAAGTCCCGAGGGGTTTCTTGAGACACAGGACTTTCGGTACTAAAACCAAGATTGTCCCAGGCAAACTGGGATGAGTTGGTCACCTACTCTACAGCATAGTAACAGCAGTTACTCTGTGCCAGACATTGTTCTAAATGTTTTTCACATTTTAACTCTTTTAATCTGCATCACAACCCTATAAGGTAGGTAATATTAATGTCTCCATTTTTACAGATCCTCAGGGGAAACGAAAGCTCAGAGAGGTTAAGTGGCTTTTCCAAGACTACACAGCTAACTGGAGGCTGAGGCAGGATGAAAACCCACCCGATACGGCTCTGGTGCTTCTAACTGTTACATCACATTGTCTTGCTCCTAAATTGTGTCTTTCGCAAATCACAGCACTGTGACCAGTTCTGTGACCAAGGCCAGCCGGAGAACTCAGGAGACTCAGACCTGGCTCTCTGTGGAATAATATTGAGGGGCCCCCAGCTTCTCTGGGTCCTGGTTTGCAGCTCAGTGAAATGAAGGGGCTGGTTTAGAGCAGTGGTTTCCCCATTTTTTAAAGTGGTAGAACTTGTCAGACAATTGGGACCCCAATATATAAAACAGACCAGGAAATTTACATCTTCAGGGTTGAGCTGAAAACTCTTCATTGCATACAGAATTCCCGAAACTCTGCCCTGTAGCCTGAGGCTTCCAGAAGCAGTGTGAAAACCTGTGGTTTAATGGCTCTCTAGGGAAATTTTAGGCTTTAAAATTAAATCCAACATTTAATTTAAACATTTTATTCGTTCACACTGCAAAAATGTTTGAGCTGTGTAAGATCTGCCAGGCACTGGCCCAGGCACTGGGACATCAGAGATGAGTTAGAAAGGGCTTCTCCTCCAAGGATCTACTGACATTAGGGGCTGCATCATTCTTTGTTTTTTCCTGTGCATTGTCGAATGTTTAGCAGCATTCCTGGCACCTACTCACTAGATGCCAGCAGCACCTGCCCAGTTGTGACAGCCCAAGATGTCTCCAGACGTTGGCATGTGGGATCTTAGTTCCCCGACCAGGAATTGAACCCGAGCCCCCTGCATTGGAAGCGCAGAGTCTTAACCACTGGACTGCTGGGGAAGTCCCCAAACGTATTTTTTTTAAAAAGAAATTATCGGGAATTCCCAGGCGGTCCAGTGGTTAGGACTTGGTGCTTTCACTGTCGTGGCCTGGGTTCAATCCCTGGTTGGGGAACTAAAATTCCACAAGCCACGTGGCGCGGCCAAGACAAAAAAAAGAAAAGAAAAGAAAAAAAAGCTATCATAGAATGATCAATGTATGATAAAACTAAAATGAGGTGATGAAACAGTTGTTACTGGGGCACTTCTTCAGGTTGGGTGAGCAGAGACAGTGTCTCTGAGAAGGTGATATTTGATCTGGAACCTGACGTCCAGTGGGAAGGAGCCAGTCACGCAAAGATCTGAAGGAATAGTGGTTCGGTCAGAGGAACAGCAAGAGCAAAGGATGAGAGGATGGATGGAACTTGGCTTACGGAACAGAACGAAGGCCAGTGTGGCAGGAGCATCGAGGTTGAAGGGCAGAGGAGGGAGAGGTGAGCTGAGTGGGGTGCGGAAGGCAGGTAGAAATGGGGAAGATCAGAGCACTGAGAGCCTCTCAGGCCAGGGAGGGATGTTAGATTTTATTCTTAAATATGAGCGTCTGCTATGTGCTCCTGGGCTGGTGCTGGGGACACAAATGTGAATAAGGTCGTTTACTTGTGAGCCCACAGAGGATGAGGCAATTAATTTTAACTGGGGTGAGTCTAGGAAGGCTTCTTGGTGGAGGTGACTTCGGAGCTCACTTGAAGGATGAATAAGAACCTATTATGTGTAGAAAAGGAATGGTGGAAATTGTTTTCTGCACCTTATGCAAGTGATTCTTTCTATGCAAGTTGTCAAATTGCTGACTCCTGGGTCCTATGCCCAGAGGTGCTGGGGCCCAGGAATCTGTATTCAACCAGCATTGTAATGATTCTGATGCAGGTGGGGGGAAACCTACTTTGAGAACGGTGCTCCGTGGCTTTTGTGACACTTTTCTAGTGCTCAGTGGAGTATGAATGTCTTGAGAAGTCTTATTCCAGGTGGAAAGCATTCACTGGTCTATTGTGTACCAGGACCAAGGGAAGAGAAGAGAAAGGCAGAAGGATCCAGTTTCTGCTTTTCTAATGCCCCCAGTTACCCCCTTCTCTCGTATGAGGAAACAGAAACTTAGAGCGGATAAGTGACTCCCCCAAGGTCACACAGCTCAGAAGAGGCCCATCTGGACGCTGAATTCAGGCCTATCCAGCACTCCTAGTCCAGTGCTCTATCCCTTCCACCAGCCACACTCAGGCTGTTCTTCCCTGGAGGAGATACCTTACATGCCATCTGTGAAGCCAGCGTCTACTGATTTGAAAATCAGCTCTGACTCACACCAGACGGAGCTGCATGAAGCCGAGCAGGCCAGGAGCCAAAAGGCTGAGGAGGAGATTATACACAAGGCGCTACGTGTAAGGCTGGGAACGCGCAAGTGCCCTGAATGCTGCTTGTTTTCCTTCCAACTTGACACACGCAAAAATGTTCAGGCCGCAGGAAATATGTTGGCAGCTGTTAGAAGTGTGGACAGGAGCTTTGCAAGAACAGGCTGGTATGAGGCAGGCGCCGGGGCCAAGAGCAGGCCTGACTGCTGCGAGCATGACTAAGAGCTTCCCTTCCCTGAAATCCAACTCCCTTTTCTTGTTAGCAGTGTGTCTTTGCAGCTGGGACCCCACCAGGTCTGGAGCTGGAGCCGTGTAAGTGGTTCATAAGCATGTAATTGTGTCAGAGTGTGTAAATGGTAAGTGTGTAATTGTGTAAAGGGGCTAAGCAGGTAAAAGGGAGCGTAAGTAGATGAGCAAGTAAGCATGTAACTGTGTTAGCACCTGAGAGTGTAAGCATGTAAAATATACGTGTGCAAGGAGGTACGCATGCAGCATGTAAGGAGGTAAACACGTAAGCAGGTAAGTGTATAAGTGTGTAACTGAGTAACTAGGTCTGGGAGTAAGCATGTAATTGTATGGGCAGAAAGTCTGTAAATAAGCAAGCATGCAAGCAGGCAATCATGCAGGCGTTCAGCATGTAAGCGGGTACACGTGTGAGCATAGCAGCATTTGCTTGTGCTCCACGTGAGGCGTGCAGCTTCCACACACTGCCCTGACATGTACCAAGGCTGTTTTCAGAATTTCAACCTGATCTTGGTTTTGGCCTGTGTTAGGGTGAGGTGACAACATCAAAGACCCATTCTAGAGTATTCTGAGCACAAAATAGCTTCAGGCTATTTGGGAGAGTAATTCTACTCACCGCATTTAGGCAGGGCAAACAGAGCCTAAGTGTGTCAGTGTGCTGAAGGGATGATTCCCCAAAGTGGCCTCAGGTGTCCATGAAATGATTTCAGGTGGCACAAGGCTAAACATTTTTTTCCTGTCAATCATTACATGTGTCCTAGAGGAAAATTTAAAACTGGCCCTCCAAACTCATGATTTCATCATGGCCATTGGTTCTTAAGATGAGTTTATTATTATTATTATTATTTGGCCGCACCACATGGCTTGCAGGATCTTAGCTCCTGACCAGGGATTGAACCCGAGCCCTTGGCAGTGAAAGTGCGGAGTCCTAACCACTGGACTGCCAGGGAGTTCCTAGGATGAATTTAAATTGATAGTAGATGTGTTTGAGTTTTGAAAAAGTGAGTTAAATCCACTCCACAACTGGGGTCTATGGGCAGCCTGATTTGCCAGCAGCAGTAGCAGCAGCAAAGCCCCAGGCTACCAGAGCTTTCATTCCACAACCAGGGCACTAATGGGTGGTCCCATCCATTATAGTGACAGCAGCAGCAGCAACAGCAGCAGAATCTTGTGTTTCCCTGCTCTCTATCACTGTAGCATAGGAATACCTAGGCCCAGCAGCTTCTGCCCACCCCCACCTCTGCTAGAAGGTCCTCAGTGACAGCAGGTGACCCAGAATAGCACTTCTTCCCCCACATATGGCACCAAAAGGAATTGAGCAGGAGGCTCAGCATCACAAGAAGAATGAAGCAGATAATAATAACATTGTAAGGGCTCAGAAAAATTAAGCTGTCATTGGAACACAATACTACAGAAATAGTCCAGAACCTACACCGAAAAAGGGTAATTTCCAAATTACAGGATTTGAATAGGCTCAAGAATCTCCTAACATAATAACCAAAATGTCTAGGATGTAATAAAAAAGTTATCAATTATACCAAGAACTAGGAAAATTACAATTTGAATAAGGAAAGAAAATCAACAGATGCTAATATCAAGATGGAGTAGATGCTGGAATTATTTGACAAGGATTTTGAAGCAGCCATCATAAAAATGCTTCAACAATAATAACAAATATTCTGGAGACAAATTTAAAAATAGAAAATCTCAACAAAGAAATAGAAATTATGAAAAGAACCAAATAGCATTTATAGAACTGAAAAATACAGCAATCAAAATAAAAACCTTGCTCAATGGGCTCAGTGGAGTGGAGATGACAGAGAATAGAATTAGTGAATTAAAGATGTGTCTATAGAATTTACTCAATCTGCACAACAGAGAGAAACAAGATTGAAAATATATGCAGAAGACATACCTGATAAATGACTCTTATCCAATACATACAAAGAACACTTAAAGCTCAACAATAAGAAAACAACCTGATTGGGAATTCCCTGGTGGTCCAGTAGTTAGGACTCTGCTCTTCCACTGCAGGGGGCCCAGGTTCGATCCCTGGTCAGGGAACTAAGATGACATGCTGCAGCCAAAAAAAAAAACCAAAAAAAAAAACCCCAAAAAAACCTGGTTAAAAAAATGGGCCAAAGATTTTAACAGACACCTCACCAAAGAAGATATAAAGATGGCAAATAAGCATATGAAATGATGCTCTATGACATATGTCTACATATAATGCATATTAAAACAACAGTTAGATACCACTACACACCTATTAGAATGTCCAAAATCCAGAACATGGACAACACCAAATGCTGGATGTGAAGCAACAGGAACCCTCATTCATTGCTGGTGGGAATGCAAAATGGTACAGCCACTTTGGAAGACAGTTTGGCAGTTTCTTACAAAACTAAACATACTCTTACTATACAATCCAGCAATCACACTACTAGGTATTTATGTAAAGGAGATGAAAAGTTATGTCCACACAAAAACCTATACAAAGATTTTTATAGTGATTTATACATAATTGCCAAAACTTGGAAATGACCAAGATGTCCTTTTACAGAGAATGGATAAATAAATATGGTACATCCAGACAATGGAATATTATGCACTGCTAAAAAGAAATGAGCTATCAAGCCAGGAAAAGACATGGAGGGAACTTAAATGCACAACATTAAGTGAAAGAGGCCAATCTGAAAAAGCTATATACTGTATGATTCCAACTATATGACATTCTGGAAAAGGCAAAACTATGGAGACAGTAAAAATATAAGTGGTTATGAGGAGTTAGAGGTGGGAGGGATGAATAGGCAGAGCACAAAGGATTTTTAGAGCAGTGAAAATACTCTGTATGGTACTATAGTTTGGATATATGTCATTATACACTTGTTCAAACCCATGGAATGTACAAAACAAAGAGTGACTATGTACTTTGGGTGATTGTGATGTGTCAATGTAGATTCATTTGTTGTAACAAATGTACCATTCTGTGGGGAATATTGATAATGGGGGAGGCTATGTACGTGTAGGGGCATGGAGTATATGGGAAATCTCTGTTCCTTCATCTTGGTTTGGCTTTGAAGATAAAACTGCTCTTAAAAAAAAAAAGACTGAAAAAAAATGAATAGACCCTCACAGATCTGTGGGACAATAACAAAGGATCTCACCTTCGTATCACTGGAGTTCCAGAAGTAGAGGAGGAAGAGTGTGAGACTAAAAAAGTGTTCAAAGAAATAAAATTTGGAGATGTCCCAAATTTGGTGAAAGACATAAAAATATGGATACAAGAAGCTAAGTTAATCCCAAATAGGATAAATTCGAAGAGAGCCACAGCAAGATACATCATATTTAAATTTGTAAAAACCAAAGACAAAGAAAAAATATGTTAAAAGCAGCAGAGGGATTTCACTGTTGGCACAGTGGTTAAGAATCTGCCTGCCAATGCAAGGGACATGGGTTCGAGCCCTGGTCCGGAAAGATCTCACATGCCATGGAGCAACTAAGCCCCTGCGCCACAACTACCAAGCCTGCGCTCTAGAGCCCGCTCCCCGCAACTACTGAGCCCATGCGCCCTAGAGCCCGTGCTCTGCAACAAGAGAAGCCCCCGCAATGAGAAGCCCACGCACCAAAACAAAGAGTAGCCCCCGCTCACCACAACTAGAGAAAGCCTGTGCGCAGCAACGAAGACCCAATGCAGCCAAAAATAAATTAATTCAAAAAAGAAAACTTGTAAAAAAAAGTAAATAAAAGCAGCAGAAAGAAATGACACATACTTATAAAGGAATACCATCTTGGATCACAGCAGATTTCTCACCTGAAACCATGGAGGCAGGCAGGAAGTGGCACAACATTTTTCCAGTGCTGCAAGAAAATGAATGGTACCCAGTGAAACTATCTTTCAGGAGTGAAGGGAAAAATAAAGACATTCTGAGATGAATGGAAACTAAGAGAATTTCTTGCTAGTAGACTTGCTACTAAAGAATGGCTGAAGAATGTTCTCTCATCAGAAAGAAAATAATCACAGAAGAAGGCTGAAGCCTTTAGAAATGAAAGAAAAGTGGAATGGGTAAAAATAGAAGTAACCTATCCTTCACCTCATGATTTTAAATCATATTTTATGATTGAAAAAAAATTATAATACCGTCTGATGTGGTGGTATTGGGAGGCAGAGATATTGAATAATATCCTCCAAACTGAGAAGGAACTTTGAGACCGGAAAATGAAGCGGACAACTGCATAAAGTGCAATTATGAAGTTTATTGTGGGTAACTTGCATAGAGGCAGGAAGGATTGGGCAAATGGATGATCCAGAGGCATTTGAAGCTGTATTGCATGCCACTGAAGGGGTACAGGGGAATTTGAAGGGGCTAAAGCTAAAAATAGAATATGACTACTAGGGAGAAGCATCTCTGCACCAATGGGAACCGAGGGGTTTTTCCTACCCTCGAGGGGCTCATGACCATTAACCATCTGTGTCAATGAAAGGCATTCTTCCAGGTTTCATGTCAGATGAAAGCAAGGGTAAAAGTTGATGGGGAACTCTTCTGGTTTGGGCACATTCCTTGGTGAGTTAGGCTAAAGCTCAGTCACACGGAAAGGTGAGCTGACAAAATGTGGGTCTAAGATGGGGCTGACAAAATGGAGTTAGTGTGGTTCTGCCACACAGGTGGACAATGTATGTAGAAGAAATACTTAAGACAATTAGATTGAAAAAGTGGGAGGGTAAAGGGGTCTAAATGGAAAGTATGGTTTCTACATTTCACTCAATGTGGTAAATGTCGACATCAGTGGGCTGTGATGAATTACGTGATTACACAGTAATACCTAGAACAAGTACTAGAAAAAAAAACTATATATTTATACATACATGTGTATATAAATGTAAATATACATATTTACACGTACATTTACTATACAAAGCAATATACTCAAAAATATTACAAATAAGTCAAATTGGAATTCTAAAAATATTACCTAAATGCTTAGGTAATCCACATGAAGGCAATAAAAAGCAACAGAGGATGAGAAATAGAAGGAAAAGATAGAAATACATAGTCAAATGGCAGACTTAAGTCTTAACATATCAATAGTTACTTTAAATGTAAATGGCGTAAATATACCAAATAAAAGACAGAAGATTGGCAGAATGGTTAAAAAATTGTGATCCAACTGTATACTATTTAGGGAATTCCCTGGTGGTCCAGTGGTTAGGACTCTGAGCTTTCACTGCTGAGGGGCGTGTTCGATCCCTGGTCGGGGCACTAAGATCAAAAACAAGCCAAGGCTGTCCACTTTTGCCACTTCTATTCAACATTGTACTATAGGTTCTGGACAGGCAATAAGATAAAAATGAAAATAAAGGCACCTATTTGGGAAGAAAAGAGGTAAAACTGTCTTTATTTACAGATAACATGATCATGTATGTAGAAAATCCTAAAGACCTCCCCTCCTATCATGAACAAAAACTGCTAGAACTAATAAATAAGTTCAGTAAAGTCACAGGATGCAAGGTCAATATATTGAAAAAAATCAATTGTACTTCTCCACACTAGCAACAAACAACAACAGCAAAAAGAAATCAGGAAACTAACTCCATTCACTGTAGCATTAAAAAAAAATACTCAGGAGTAAATCTATCAAAAGGAGTGCAAGACTTGTACACAGAAAACTATAAAACATTGATGTGAGGAATTTAAGAATATCTAAATATATGGAGAGAGATTCATGTTCATGGACTCAATAGTAAGATGACAGTTGGGCTTCCCTGGTGGCACAGTGGTTGAGAGTCCGCCTGCCGATGCAGGGGACACGGGTTCGTGCCCCTGTCCGGGAGGATCCCACATGCCGTGGAGCGGCTGGGCCTGTGAGCCATGGCCACTGAGCCTGCACGTCCGGAGCCTGTGCTCCTCAACGGGAGAGGCACAACAGTGAGAGGCCTGCGTACCGCAAAAAAAAAAAAAAATGACAGTTGTTCCCAAATTGGTCTCTAGATTCCATATAATCTCTACAAAATACTAACAGGATTCAACATGCTAACAGGATCATTTAACATGATCCTAAAGTTCATTTGGAAATGCAAGGACATAAAATAGTCAAAAGAATTTGTAAAATGAAGAACAGTTGGAGGACTTGTACTTCCTAAGTTCAAACTTAACTGGCAAAAGGCTGAACATAGGTCAATGGAACAGAATCAAGAGTCCAGAAATAGACCCTTACATTTATGGTCAATTGATTTTCAACAAAGTATCAATGCAATTTGTTAAGGAAAAGGTAGTTTTTTCAACAAATAGTTCTGGGACAATTGGATATCAATATACAAAAGGATGAATTTATGTCCTACCACACACAATACAGAAAAATAAACTGAAAATGGATCACAGATATAAATTAAAGAACTACAACTATAAGGGAATTCCCTGGCGGTCCAGTGGTTAGGACTTGGCGCTTTCACTGCCGTAGTCCTGGGTTCATTCCCTGGTCAGGGAACTAAGATCCCTCAAGTTTTGTGGCGTGGCAAAAAAAAAAAAAAAAAAAAAAAAAAAAAAAAAAAAAAAGTCAAATAAAAACAAGCGTTGGTGAGGATGTGAAGAAATCAGAACACTTATACACTGCTGATGGGAATGTAAAAGAATGTGCCCCTTTGGTAAACAGTAGACACTAAACACAGAATTACCACATACACAGCAATAACACTCCTAGGTATCTACCCAACAGAAATGAAAACATATGTCCACATAAAAACTTGTACATGAATGTTCATAACAGCATTATACCTAATAGCCCCAAACTGTGAACAATGCAAATGTCCATCAATTGGTGAATGCATAAACAGAATATGGTAACAATAGAATATTATTCAGCAATTTTAAAAGTAATGAAGGGGCTTCCCTGGTGGCGCAGTGGTTGGGAGTCCGCCTGCCTATGCAGGGGACGTGGGTTCGTGCCCCGGTCTGGGAAGATCCCACATGCCACGGAGCAGCTGGGCCCGTGAGCCATGGCCGCTGAGCCTGCGCGTCCGGAGCCTGTGCTCCACAACGGGAGAGGCCACAGCAGTGAGAGGCCCGCGTACCACAAAAAAAAAAAAAAAAAGTAATGATGTACTGATACAACATGGATAAATCTCGAAAACATTATGCTAAGTGAAAGTAGTCAGACATAAATGGTCACATATTGTATGATTCCACTTATACAGAATGCCCTGAAAAGGCATATTTATAGAAACAGAAAGCAGGTCAATGTTTGCCCACAGCTGAGGTTGGGAGTTGAGATGACTGTGGATGATCACAGGTGATCCTGGAAGGGTAATGGAAATATTCTTTTTTTTAAAAAATAAATTTATTTATTTATTTTTGGCTGCGTGTGGGCTTTCTCTAGTTGCGGCGAGTGGGGGCTACTCTTCATTGTGGCGTGTGGGCTCAGTAGTTGTGGTGCGTGGGCTCAGTAGTTGTGGCACGTGGGCTTAGTTGCTCCGCGGTATGTGGGATCTTCCTTGACCAGAGATCAGACCTGAGTTCCCTGCATTGGCAGGCGGATTCTTAACTACTGCACCACCAGGGAAGTCCCAATGGCAATATTCTGAAATAATTGTGGTGATGGTTGCATAACTCTATAAAGTTACTAAGAATCATTGAATTACTATATGTTTATCACTGATGAATTTTATGGTATAAATACCTCAGTAAAGCTGGGGAAAACACTGAGAGAATAAATTTCTGTTTTAAACCATCCAATCTGTGGTAATTTGTTATGGCAGCCCTAAGAAATGAATACAGGGTTCATTACACTATCACTTCTACTTTTCTGTATGGTTGAAATTTTTCATAATAAAATGTTAAAAAAAATATTGCAGGTCAACGCAGTGGCCTCCAGGTTAGGGGACACGGGGGAGTGGTGGAGATTGTGGCACATGCCTACAGAAGGCACACGCTCGTCTAAAGCTCCTGTGATTGTGGCACTGTGGAATACGCACCCGGGGATGCCAGGGCTTCTGATTTGTCAAAAGAAACTGGGAATCCACATTTTTCTGTGCCATCTTATGAATTTGATATTTTTGTAACTAATTCAAAAATCTTAAATACTTGTGTGACTTTTTGAAGCAAGAACATGGCAACAGTGTGCGTGTGTGTGTGTGTGTGTGTGTGTGTGTGTGCGCTGTTTGGATCTGATCCTCAAATAACACTGAGAATATGGGTTTCTTAAGTGCCTAGTATATGTCAAACACTATGAAGGCATTTTATAGGCTGTATTTCACTTAGTCATCATGAGGTAGCTATTGTTTATGAGGATTTTTTTTTTTTACACATGAAGAAACCGAGGCAAAGAGTTTGCATGTGTTCTCTCTCTCTTCCCCCATAACCCATAAGTTGTTTTGAAAGGTCTCTGTCAACTGCTCAAAAGAGTGGACCCTGGAATTAGACAGACCTGGATTCAAAACTCAGCTCTCAAGTTAAACAGTATTTAACTTTGGGCTAGATACTCAAACTCTCTGAGAGCCTTGGTTTCTTCATGGGTATCAGTTCTTAATTCATGGGGCCATTAAAGGATTAAATGCGACAGAGTATGTCAAATGCTAAGCCTGGTTACTGTAATACAACTAGGAACTAGTAGATGCAAGCTATCATTTTTATTTTAAAATACTGTTGCTAGGTGCAAGAATTTCTTTCTTTCTTCCTTCCTTTCTTTCTCCTTCCCTCCTCCCTCCCTCCCTCCTCCCTCCCTCCCTCCCTCCCTTCCTCCCTTCCTCCCTTCCTTCCTTTCTCTCTCTCTCTTTATTATTATTTTTTTGTTGCTCCGTGCAGCTTGCAGGATCTTACTTCCCTGACCAGGGATTGAACCCAGGCTGTCGGCAGTGAGAACGCGGAGTCCTAACCACTGGACCACCAGGGAATCCCCAACCTTGATAATTTTGAGAAGAAGCAGTCAAATATTTTGTAGGCTGCTCCACTATTGGATTTGTCCAGTGTTTTTCTCATAAGACCAGGTTATGGGGAAGGAGACCACAGAGCTCTCCATTTCCATTACATCATATCAAGCAGACGTGCTATCAATGTGATTGATGACTGTTGATGTTGGCCTTGATCACCCAGCTGACGTAGTGTTTTTTAGGTTTTTCCACTGTCAAGTTAATCTTTGTTCTTCTTTCCATAATGTACGTTTTGGAAGGAAGTCGCTATGTACAGCCTATGCCTAATAAGGGGAGAGTTAGGCTCCTCCTCCTTGAGGGTAGAGTATCTATACATGAATTATTTGGAATTCTTTCGTGTATTAGTTTCCTAAAGATGCCATAATAAATTACCACGGACTAGATGGCTTAAAACAACAGACATTTATTCTCTCAGAGTTCTGGAGGCTAGAAGCCTGAAGTCAAGGTGTCAGCAGGGCCATATTCCCTCTGAGGGGTCTGGGGAAGAAGTGCTCCTTGCCTCTTCCTGCTTCTTGTGGCCACGAGCATTACTTGGCTTGGGGCAGGATGACTCTCATCTCTGCCTCCACCTTCACCTGGCCTTCTTCTCTGTGTATCTGTATGTCCTTCTTATAAGGACACCAATCATTGGATTAAGGGCTCAGTCTGAATCCAATATGATATCTTTTTTTTCTTTTAATTTTATTTATTTGTTTATTTTATGCAGCAGGTTCTTATTAGTTATCTATTTTATACATATTAGTGTATATATGTCAA
>NW_006780021.1:0-6155 GCF_000442215.2 Lipotes vexillifer
GAAGATCCCACATGCCGCGGAGCGGCTAGGCCCGTGAGCCATGGCTGCTGAGTCTGCGTGTCCAGAACCTGTGCTCTGCAACGGGAGAGGCCACAACACTGAGAGGCCTGCGTACTGCAAAAAAAAGAAAAAGCTAATACAAATGAACTTATTTACAAAACAGAAACAGATTCACAGACATAGAAAACACACTTATGGTTACCAAAGGGGGAAAGGCTGGGGGAGGAATGAATTAGGAATATGAGATTAAAAGATGTACAGCATTATATATAAAATAGATAAACAACAAGGATTTACTGAATAGCTGAATAGCACAAGGAACTATATTCAATATCTTGTAAAAATCTATTATGGAAAATAACATATATATATATATACACACATAAACACATGCATGTATACATATATATGTACAAATCATTTTGCTATACACCTGAAACTAAAACAATATTGTAAACCAACTATAGTCCAATTTTAAAAAGTTAAAAAATATATTCCTAAGTATTTTATTGTTTTTGATGCTATTGTAAATGGTATTGTTTTTCACATAATTTATTGTATGTAGAAATGCTACTGACTTTTAGAAGACATAGGGAAAAAGCTCCTTGACATTAGTCTTGGTGATGATTTTTGGGGTATGATACCTAAAGCACAAGCAACAAAAGTAAATATAAACAAGTGGCCTTACATCAAACTAAAAAGCTTCTGTACAACAAAAGAAATGATCAACAAAATGAAAAGTCAACCTATGAAAATTGAGAAAATATCTGGTCAGGGATTAATATCCAAAATATATAAAGAACTTATACAACTCAATGGCAAAAAAACCAAATAATTCCATTTAAATAAATGGGCCAAGGAACCAAATAGACAATTTTCCAAAGGAGACATACAGGTGGTCAATAGGTGCATGAAAATGTTCTCAACATCTCTAATCATCAGGGAAATGAAAATGAAAACCACAGTGAGATACCACCTCAACAGTTATAATGGCTATAATAAAAAAAGGCAAGATATAACAAGTTCTAATGAGGATGTGGAGAAAAGGGAACCCTTGTACACTGTTGGTGACAATGTAAATTGGTGCAATCACTGTGGAAAACAGTATAGTTGTTTCTCAAAAAATTACAAATAGAACTACCATACAGTCCAGCATTTCTACTTCTGGGTATACATGAAGGAAATAAAATTACTATTTTGGAGAGATATATCCACCTCCATGTTTACTGCAGCATTATTTACAATAGCCAAGACATGAAAACAACCCAAGTCCCAAGTGTTTTTGAATAAATGGAGCAAGAAATGTGGTGTGTGTGTATATATATATATATATATATATATATATATATATATATATATATATGGAATATTATATATATAATGGAATATTATTCAGCCATAAAAAAGAAGTAAATCCTGCCATTTGTGACAACATATATGAAATTTGAGTTCATTATGCTAATTTAAACAAGTCAGAAAGAGAAAGAAAAATACTGTATGATTTCACCTTTATATGGAATCTAAAAAAAAAAAAAAACAGAGAACCAACTGGTGGTTGCTAGAGGTCCTGGTGGGTGGGTAAGTGGGGGAATGGGTGAAGGTAGTCAAAAGGTACAAACTTCCAGTTGTAAAATAAGTTCTGGGCATATAATCTCAGCATGATGATTATAGTTAACAATACTATATTAAATATTTGAGAGTGTCTAAGAGAATAAATCTTAAAAGTTCTCATCATATGAAAAAAAAAGTGTAACCATGTGAGATTTTGGATGTTAAGTAAACTTATTGCAGTAATCATTTCACAATATACACATATATCAAATCATTATGTTGTACACTCAACTTATACAATGATGTATGTCAATTATATCTCAATAAAACTGAAAAAAATTAATTTTCAACTAAAGGAAATATGACAAGTGTGACAAATATAAGGGCTGAGTTGACTTAACTTTTTCAACGGGGATTAATTAGCTGTGAGAATTTTTTTTTTTTAATTTATCAGTGACTCGTAAGAATTTGATGTAAGACAACATTTATACTAACTAGGTTTAACACTTTTGTTTAAATTAAAGAGAAACATGAATTACTAGGTAGTAGTCCAAGTTCAATTTTGGAAATGGGGTGTTAACTATCTTAGTAGAAGTAGAATTCAAAGCAGCATTGAAAAATTTTAGATGTGATATTATTAACAAAATCTCTTCTATCCAATAAATTGCTTTTAATAGGAAAGGAAGGCAGAAAGTCAATACTGCTTTAGGCCAACAGGGGAATTTACTGACTTGTGTGACTGCAAAGATCAGAGGTAGGACTGGCTTTAATCCGAAGCTCTTTCTCTTAGCTCCATTAACTCTAACATGTCATTTTCATCCTAAAATTAATTCCCCTGATAACAAAAGTGGCTGTAGTATTTTCAGACGGCATACACTCCAGTGTATTGTTCACAAGAAGGGAAATCATTTTTCTTTTACCTCCTTCTAAGGGGAGCAAAAACATTTTTCCTCCAAAGTCCTAAAACACTCCTGACACCTCATCATTCCTACTGAGTTATATGTTCATTCTTAAAACAATCACAGGAGACAGAGGTATGAAGTACAATGGGGGGCTTTGAAACATCCGAGCCTACTTTTGTGTCTTTGGCAGGAAGTCAAACACTTAGTTCCCATGTCTGAGTACTGTGGAGGGGAGGTTTTCCAAAAGAAAATCTGTGAAAAGTGGAGACTGGTGCTACTTAGAAGGAGGATGGTAGAAGAAGTTAACATGAGACTTGCTCAAGAAAGATTACTCGTGAGTAAAATGAATTAGAATGAAGAAAGTTAGGTGAGAAATAATTGCAATAAATCAGACTCAAGATAATAAAAGTTTGACCAAGCAGTTAGCTCCGGTAATAAAGAGATAAACAGATACAGGAGGCCTAAAAGTATAACAACAGTTGGCACACTGACTCTGCCCTGGACGGCAATAATGCTATTAAGCTATAAAAAGAAAATACAATATAATTTTTATACATTATACCTTATTCCAAAATCAAACAATTAGGAAGTGTTGGAATCTACACTTCAATTATGACCTATCAGACTACAACCATGATATATTTAAGCATAATATTTTGCATCTCTGTTTTCTTTTAATGTGATCATCAGGATCTTCATTTAGGGTTCATGTTTTGAATTTAGACAGAATGAAAATACATCAAAATGTATAGATATTTATGAACAGGGAATGTTTTCACTACAGCTTACCTCAGTTATTTATGACATTTTCCAAACAACTTCACAGACATTCTTGCACATCCATCATCAAATATCTTATCTGGAGTATCCTAAATGATTGCATATAGGGAGACTGAAGTTGTTTAATGCTTGAATTTCACTTCCTCAGCATCTTACTAGTCAGCCTTTGATTTGATGTGCAGAATTATCTCTATTACAATGTATTTCCTTTTCCCATATACCTCTTAGGAAACCTAAATTGAGAAAGACCTGACTGTTGAAGCTGGATTTCTTATTTCAACACACATGGGGAATTTTTAATATATCAAGCAAAATATAAATATTAGGAACAAGAAAATAAACATTCTCCTCCTTTGATTTATTGATTGTAGGTCAAATCCCATCTTTCATCTCATCTTTCTGACCACTTCTTAAAAATCATTTTCATGGATTCCTAGTTGTCTACACATTCCTTAAATTTTAACCCTCACAGAGTTTGATCTCAGTCATATCCTCTTCTCTCTCTAAAACAGCTGCACGAACATTTCTATTGTGATTTAATAAGCATATATAATCAGTGACGACCAAGTCTCTATCTCAGCCTGTTTGTAGTCTAATATGTCAAATAATTCACAAAACATTTACCCTTGGATGTACTACAGACATTTCAAACTAACATGGCTAATGGAGAATGCATAACCTCTTTCATGTTGTTCCTCCTCATTCCCCATATCAATGCATAGAGTTTTTGCTCCCTAGAATTTAAATTCTAGCCCATTTCCAATTCATTGTCTACCCTGCTATCAGAATGGTCTTTCTAAAGGATTAATAGACTAACTCATTACTGCTGGAAATCCGTCATTACATTTAGGACAAAATCCAAACTTCATAGTATAATATAACATGGTTTTTGTGTTCTAGCTATTATCTTTCCTTCTGACCTACTGAGTGAATGGTGCATGCAGGGTATTTGTTAATTTCAGAAAGCACCATACCTCATGAGATAAGTACCTGGCTAATGGCATACAGGAAATATATGAAGGCATGATTTAAATAAAAGGACTATATATATAGTACATTATATTGTATATAATATACTTATAATACACTAAGAAACTGGATCAATCAATAATTTTGCATTTTATTACATCTATAAGATTTTAAATTGAAAAATGCTTAACTGTGTACTAATTAGAATTAATTTAATATAAAATATAAGCAAACACTTGACATCTTTTTAAATATATGAAAAAAATTATCAGTTATCTGTTCCTTCACTTTTAAAAATAAGTTTTTACTTACAATCCCTAGTTTGTTAAGGTCGAGATGAATATCATGGGAAGAAAAGATAAATACAAAGTACTAGAAAATAAGTAAGGCCTTTACCTGGTGATAGCAGTGGGAACAGACCTATCAACTCTGTTAACCTGCATTGGTTCAGCCATAGTGACTTCACCATAATCATCTGTGGTAAGCTAATTCTCACGGACTATCTCAGACTCACATACTAGAAAATTTTGTGTAAAACTTCTAGTTTCCACATATACTTATTTTTTTCCTCAGAATCCCTGAAGTGTTTTTCTTTAAGCTATTAAAGTTATATCAGCTTCTTGGACCCCATTATCAGAAAGAAACAAGATTTTCTTCACCATTTAAACTCAAGATCTAAAGGAATGTTAGTGCATTGTGAAGCAATTATATATTCCAATTGAGATAAAAGGTATACAGTTCAAAGGATTTAGCATTGCCATTAAATATGTTACACAAATGGATATACTTTAGGATTAAATCTATTTAAGCTCTACTTACATGATACAGCCTGGCAGGAAAGTGAAAGGGTATTGCAATTCCATTATTTTGGAGTTAAGCCCTAAATACTGAACACATACATTCCTCTAAAGATTAAGAAGCACTTCATTTAGTCCTTGGTTTGCCACATGGAGTTGATTACTTCTAAATTTGATAGAAACCTATAGAGTGAGTCTCATCATTTCCAGGGGGGAATTCTAAACTCTGACTTGAATGTCTCAGAATGGTGCTACATGAAAATTAAATGGATGTGTAGGCATCTCCACAGATTTTAATTCTCAGGAATGTAATTTCCTGCAATTTTTTTTATTATAATAAATGATTGCTAGGAACTTTATAAAAATCTATGGCCACCAATATCAGAACTAGTATAAAATTTAATATGATTGTAAACATTATTTTTGAACTTTATTATACTTAGTTAATCTTACTGAAATCTTACAGAAATTTAAATACTGTATTATAATGCATGATCACAATAATTAGAAATACAGAGCACATGTAAGAAAAGTAAAACCTTAGTATCTCTATTTGCTAAAAATATATGTATAGGCCAAACATTTATTCAAATTTTAGTTTCTCAGAGGGAATTCCCCTGAACACCCTAATTCCCTCCTTTGTCATTGTCTACCCTGTCTTAATTTTCTTCTCAACACCTATTTTTATTGATACTATATATTAATTTTCTTATTCTGAATCTCACTAGAACAAGATTTTGAGTCACTGCTGTATCACTAACACTTAAGGTTCTCAATTAATATTTGTTAACTGAATGCACAAATTCACGATAATATATTTTAAAGAGCTATGGATTTGGAGTTAGACAACATTGGTCAGAGCTACTGTCAAAATAACAAAAGGTGAAGAATTATTGGTACTCAACCTTATCCATAAAATGAAAATGCTAATAATGCCGTTTGCTAAGGTTGTTGTTTGACAGCATCAAATGAGCCCAAATCAAAGTACTCTGTACAGTGCTCTAGCATTTACTAAGATTAACTGTTACAATTATTGTTGCTCTGACTTTATTTTTTGAACCAAAAAATAACTTTAACTTTGAATTCTATTACTATTTTTTTTTTTTTTTTGCGTTACGCGGGCCTCTCACTGTTGTGGCCTCTCCCGTTGCGGAGC
>NW_006780022.1:0-237 GCF_000442215.2 Lipotes vexillifer
CCGGGGCGGCTGCGCGGCAGGCCTGCGGGCTCCGGGCCGTGGGGTCCAGCAGGAGGTTTTGTCTGGGGCAGTGTCATTAACTCCGCCGGAATCACTCGTGAATCCATCTTTCCTGCTTCCGTTCCCAAAGTGAATTCTATCCCAGTTCGTTTGAATAGCATGGGGGCCTGAGCCGGAGACCGGCGGCCTGGGCTTTAGAGTAAGATGGCCAGGTCCAGACCCTGTCGCTCTTCAGAC
>NW_006780023.1:0-42063 GCF_000442215.2 Lipotes vexillifer
CGCGTCCGGAGCCTGTGCTCCGCAACGGGAGAGGCCACAACAGTGAGAGGCCCGCATACTGAAGAAAAAAAAAAAGTAAAGGAGAAATAAAGACATTCTCAGACAAAGAAAAATTGAGGGAGCTTGTCAGCAGTAGTTTGTCACCATTTCTGTCTTGCACGAAATGTTAAAGGAAGTTAATCAGAAAGAAGGGAATGATATAGGTCAGAAACTTAGATCTATATGAGAAGAGCATTAGAGAAGGAATAAATGAAGGTAAAATAAAATCTTTTAGTTTTTTATTCTTAATTGACCTAACAGATAAGTTTTTTCAAAATAATAATAATAATGATACATGAGGTGATTATAGCTTATGGATAAATGAAATGAATGACCAAAAAATGTTATAAGGAAAGAGAAGGAGGAATTGGGAATACTCTGCTATAAGGTACTGGCATCACACATGAGGCCATATATTGTTACTAGAAAGTAATCATAAATGTATATTGCAAACTCTAGGATGCTCCTAGGCATTCACCCAAATAAGTAAAAACTTGTGCCCACACTAAAAGCTGCACCTGAACGTTTACAGCAGCTGCATATATAATCACCAAAAACTGGAAGCAAGATGACCTTTATTAGGTGAATGGATTAAAAACAACAACAACTGTATATTCAATATATCTATACAAGAAATGAGCTATGAAGCCCCCAAAAGATATAGAGGAATCTTAAATAAATTTAGCTAGGTGAAAGGAGCCAGTCTGAAAAGGCTACATACTGTATGATTCCAAATATGTCAGTCTGGAAAAGTAGAACTATATAGAGAGTAAAAAGAGCAGGGGTTGGGAAAGTGAGGGATGAACAGGTGAAGTGTGGTGGATTTTTAGGGCAATGAACTATTCTGTATGGTCCTGTAACAGTGAATATACGTCATTATGTATTTGTCAAAATCCATAGAGCTGTACAACACAGTGAACCATAATATAAACTATGTATTTTAATTAATAATAATGTATCAATATTGGCTTGTCCATTGTAACAAAAGCAACACACAAGTGTAAGATAGTGATGACAAGAGAAACTATACAGGGGGAGGAGTGATGAGAGAGAGAGTAAATGGGAACTCCCCGTACTTTCTGCTTAGTTTTTCTGTAAACCTAAAACTGCTCTAAAAATAATTAGTTTTAAAAAAATAAGATATGGATCCTGATCTCAAAGTGCTTACAATCTAGCAAGAGAGATTTAACTGTAACTGTTGTGTGACAAACTTCTCTATGTGACCAATGAAATATGCAAATCTTCTTAAATTATAAAATACTTCAAATACACAAGGTATGGAAAATAAAAAACATCCCCAACTACCCACACCAGTTTTAATAAATAGTAACTTTCTCTCAGATTTGCTTCAGATTTTTTTTTCTTAATGAGCAATGAAACTAGAAAGAGCTGAAATCCTTTAAATTCCTTTCTATTAATATTCTTTTACCCACCTACCTAGAGGTAACACTATTTTGAAATTAACTTTCCCATCACATTTTATACTACTGTTATATCTAAGATAATCAGTATGTAGCATTTTTTAAAAATACTGATGACTATTTTAATGGTTACTGTTCTATCTAGGTATTTTCCCCTCCTTTTGGGGTAAATTTTGGTCATTTACATTTTTTTAAGAAAATTGTCACTTGACCAAAGTTTTATACTAGCTACGATAAGGTTTTCCATGGTATTTGCTTATGTTTTTCCTCATTAGTTACTGTTTTTTTGAAATCACTGTCTTATTTTTTTAATATATTTTAATAGGTAATATATTCAAAGTTGAAAATAACATTTGTTCCCATCCCCAAATATACACAAGTAATTTCTATTCATTTTTTCCAATCTTTCTTTTCACAAGAATAAGCAAATATGAATCTATTGTCTTATTTTCTCCCTCTCTTTTCTGTAGCTTGCTCTCGAACTTAATGGATGTCAAAAAATCTTTTCACAGCAGTTCACAAGAGAACTTCCACATCTTCTTTTACAGCTGCATTATATTCCATTGTGTGATTGTGCCCTAATTTAACTAACCACTTATTGATGACACTTGTATTGTTTTCAATTGTTGCTTCAAAATTGCATTCTACACATTTTATTTTGCCATTGTACAAATTCACCTGTAGAATATATTTCCAGAAATGGAATTTCTGAGCCAAAGAATATACATTCATCTTCTTGACAGTTATTACCATCTTGCCCCACAGGGGTTGTACTAATTTGTATCGATATTTTCACCAGCAATGTAACCATATGCAGGGTCTGGGACAACCTGCAATGAAGACCTATCTACCATTTACATAAAAGTAAATGCAAAAGTCTAATGCCATGATAAACATACCTTCCTAAGGACCTGAAAATCCAAGTCTGAATTTAGAAAACGTGGGTTCCTCGAAGCCCTGTGTCAGAAGGTGAGAGGCCCGCAGACGCCCCTTCTCTCTCCATCTCCATCTTGTCCCACACTCAAGGGGCCCTGCGCTCACACACACAGACACCCCAGCCCACACCTCAAGCTCTTTTCACAACACACTGTGAACAGCCACCCCTCGTGGTCAGGCAAGCACAGGCAGCATAGTTGACCCTCCAGACGATGAGTGGGAAAAGCAGGCACAGTTCCGGGAGGCGGCGCAGGGCTTCTGAGGACCCATGCATAGGAGGAGATGCTGGCTCTGGGTGGGCGTGTCCCCTTGGCTTCACAGAGAAGTAGGATTTTGCTTAAGGGGTTGCGACCCTTTTATTTTCGTATATGTTGCTTAATTACGCTTTTTTTTTTTTTTTGTCTTAACGAATCTTGCTGGAAATGTATCTATTTAAATTCATCTTTTCAAAAAACTAGCTTTTGGTTTTGCTGATCTCCGCTCTTTTTTCTTTGATTTCCATTCCATTAATTTGTTCTTATTTTTATGACTGCCAGACATACTTCCTTAGAATTTACTCTTTATTTTTTTAACTTCTAAAGTTAGAATCCTTAAATTACTAATTTTCACTCTGTCTGTTTTTTTAATATGTACATAAAGCTATAAATGTCATTCTAACTATATTTTTAGCTGTGCCACAAGTTGTGATATAGAGTGTTTCCCCTGAATTTTTAAATATTTTGTAATTTTCATTTGATGTCTTCTTTGAATTATTTAAAACAATTTTTATACATTTATTGGAATTTTCTTGGTTATTTTATGCACTGCCTTCTAATTGTATTGCATTGTTTTCACAGAACATAAGCTATAGGATTCATTCTTTGGTACTCACTAAGACTTTCTTCTGAAAATAATATATACTCTCTATTTACCGTGGCAATTTGAATTTATAAATCCACTAAGTCGTTTGTTAGTTATGTTTTTCAAATTTCTGAATCCTTACTGATTTTCACTGCTTGACCTATCAATTTCTTACAGGAAAGCATTAGACTCAACCACCCCGATTGTAAAGTTGTGTATTTATCTGTATAATTCTGCCCTGTTTTGCTTTATATATTCTGAGTCTGTGTTATTTGATGCATACAGGCACAGGATTATTGATTCTTCCTTGTTGAATTACTTCTATCTTTGAGTAATAAAACTCTCATTCTTCATAGTATTTTTTGCCTAAGTTCTGGTTTTCTGATATTAATGTTGCTAACTCAGCTTTCTTTTGCTTTGGATAGTATTTGCCTGGAATTGGTTTTATCATCATTTGCTTTTCATCTTTTTGTCATTCAATGTTCTGTGTTTCTTATGAACAGCAGGAGTTACATTTTGTTTTGCTTCAGTGATATCCAATATGACAACACCTTTCCTTAAACAAATGAGTTTAAAGTACTTAAACTTGTTGTGTTTATTATTTCTACTATCTTGTTTCATGTTTTCCCCCCTACTTTGATGCCTTCAGTGGTATTATTTTCTTTATTTATTTCATTGTTTTCTAGTACAGTTATCCCTCAGCATCTGCAGGGAATTGGTTCCAGGACCCTCTACAGACACCAAAATCCACGGACGCTCAAAGTTCCTTTTATGAAATGATATAGTACGTTCAGCCAGCCCTTCATATCTGCAGATGTGAACCCATGGATATAGAGGGCCAACTGTATTTTAGTGCCACCTTGTTTTTAAATCTCCTGTAACACTAGCCTTTTAAGATGTAGAAAGCAATCTATGACTATTTAAATCTACCAAAAAGTTTGTCAGTTTGTTTGCCCTGATAGATTATATTTGTTCCTTCTAGGTTCAATTTATTGATTTCTGAAGTATATGATTTAATCTTTCTTTCAGTTAGGGTCTATGAGTGGCAGATTCTCCAAGGTTGACCTGAAAAGGCTTTTATTTTGCCCTTGCCCTTCTCAGTTTGATAAGGTATGCAATTCTGGGTTGACAGCACTTTGAGGATATTATCCCACTGTTTTCTAGAATTTGTTGCTGTTAATGAGAAGTTTTTCTTGATCTAACTGTTATTCCTTTTTAAGTTTTCTTTATCTGATGTTCTGCAATTTTACCATGATGTGGATTTATCTTTGTTTTCGCTGCTTGAGATTCAGTCATTTTTCAATACAAGTAAATTCTTAGTCTTTATTTCTTCCAATGTTGCCTCTCCCGTATTCTCTCTATTCTTTTCTTCTGGAATTTCTGGTAGACCCTGTTGAAATTTAGCCTTATATATTTCAAGTTTCCTAATCATATTTCAAAGTTAACATCTCTTTATATTGTTATATTACATTATAGGCAATTTCTTCAGGTCTTCCATTTCTGTACTTCTCTAATGATTTCTAATCTCCTTTTAAGTCTGCTCATTATTTTATTTTTATTATTACTATATTTTTCATTCAAGAAATACTATTCAGTTCTTTTTCAAATTCTTTTATCCTTTTAAAAAAGTACAAACTTTTTCTTTTATTGTGATTTTTCCACCTGTATTTTTAACTTTTAAATCATTTTTTAAATATTTCATATTCTCTTTCAGATTGTTCTGTTATATCCAGTTCAGGAAAAGTTAATCCTATTGGCTGCATTTAATGTCTCTCCAACATCGTGGTTCATTTGTAATTTTGGGCTGTAAACTCACCTTTATCTTACTTACTGCTCTTCCATGAGACTTTTATGGATCCTATTTGTGAAAATATTTCTACAGGGAAATTTTGCAGCACTTCTGTTATTATCTTGGGATACCATCAGTAGTAGTCTTAAACTAGTTTCAGGATAATGTCTCACTGGGGGTTTCTGCACTGAAGGTAGGACAAATTCAGATTCTGTAGCCTGGGGTTTCAATTACTTGTGGTGACTTTTCTTTTCCTACTCATGTCCCTGAACAGATGATAGAGTTATTTAATGCTTCTCTGGGTTAGTGAGCAGAACTTTTCTAACCTTTTCATGGTTAAGGCAACTTTTAGAGGCTTTAGAGGTTATCCCCGTGGCTCAGGTCCAGCTTTCCCACTTGACACAGGATGGAAGTCATGCTTCCTGTGTCCATGTGTGCATTGAACCCACAACCCCCAGCCTCTATGGCTTATGCCACTGCCTCACCATTATGGTATTGACTTTTCTCTTTGTTTCTGCCACTTGGAATTTCCCTTCAAGAAAGAAAGCCTGTTATACATTTGAATTATTTTTATGTTTTATTCATAATTTCTATGTGTTTGTAAGTAGGAAGGGCACCTATCCATGTCTATTCAGCCTGCCTTTTTGCCACTAGTCAAGAGTCATTCCTTATACTTAATGAGTATTTTGACTCCCTTTAGAGAAGGGCTATGGTTTATATCTACAGGTCCTAGCACAATGCCAGATACATAGAAGGTACCCCTCAAATTTTGCTCATTGGCTTCTTTTCCATTTACATTTTGGTTGAGCTATCCACTCTTGAATCATAATCACATTTTTACACTTTGTGTTCCCCAGTTCAAGACACTATCATCTGAAATAACTAAATTACCCACAAAATATAGCAAAAGTAGTATTAGTATTTTTAAGCCTCTCTGTTTTAAGTAAAGAAAGTCAGATCCAGAAAGATTATGTGCCTTGTTTATATCCTATAACTAGGTTTTTAGAGTTATGGTCTCATAAAAGTGACAGTAGCTCTTCATTAGCCCAACTTCCTCATTCTATGCAAAGAGTACATTCTCCATTAATAGTAACTCTTTCCAGAGCAATAGCTGGTTGATAGCTGAGTGGGGACTAGAATTCAGATCTCTTGGTTAGTAATCAACTGCTCCTGGTCCCTCCTCACAGTGCCTGCCTTTACCACAGGGATAACAGGAAGAGTTAGCATCAGCTTCATTTTATTTGAGAGTCCATACACTGGAACATACTTAATAGTAGTATTTCTCCTTTATAACACCAGTGTGATAATAATAATAATAATTCCTTATATTCTTTTAAATTGTAATAAATAATACTTCGAGGAATACCAGCCCTTTTTTAACACCTTTACTACACATCATGGAAAATTAAGTGCAGAACATACGTGACACTCACATTTCATGCTGCTTGAAAAAGTAGCAGAAAATATTTGAAATTCCAAACAGAAAACATGAATTAAATTTCTTCTCCTAAACTAGATAAAATTAGAATCCGTTTTGAAAAGTCTAGTTTAAGTGAGGGAATAAAAAATATCTTTCCTTAGTCAAAGAAATTCCATCAGGAAACTCTAGTGTCTAGCTTGGAGTCCTTAGTGGTTTAAAAATCCAGGGATCTGTCATTTTTCCCAGACCAGGAATTTGAAATATCTGGGTGAGGATAAAGTTTATTCTTGAATGAGAGGACAATGTTTATGAAAGTTTATTCCATGATGGGAAAAAAGCTTAAAAACTTAAATAAAATACATAAAGTATAGACTTTACTTAAGGTAAAGGTTGTTCAATGTTAACAACCTGGTTACATATTCCAATAAACTGCTTAAATGTTTTAATAAAAATTTCCACAATGGTCCAGTAATTATAAATATTGAAAAACGAATGCAGGGAGATATGGCAGTTCTTAGAACTGTTCCTGTTTCTATTTTGAGCTAATCATTTGAAATTTATGATTAAACCTACTGTAGACTTTCAGTTTGATAGGTTGAGTTTCAATCCAAAGGTCCAAACTAGATCAACGGCATCTTTTCAAGGTCAAGGTATATTTCAGGGAGTGGAGAAAACTATGCACTAAATTATCAAAAAATACATAAATGAAAAATAGTAGCTAACATTTATTGAGTGCTTACAGTGTACTAGGTATCATCTTAAACCCGTAAACATATTAACTAATTCTCACAACAGCCCTATAAGATAGGATTTATTATTAATAATAAGAAAACCACAATACAGAAATGTTGAGCAACTTGCTCCAGTTTACACAGTAAGAACCAGGCAATCTGGCTGCACGGCTTTTTTTCCCCTACTCATGTATTTTTCCCCAACTCTCATGTACACACTCTACACCAGATGTTCTTCAGTAACATGTGTTATCAAAACCCTGTGGGTGGGCTTCCCTGGTGGCGCAGTGGTTGAGAGTCCGCCTGCCAATGCAGGGGACACGGGTTCGTGCCCCGGTCCAGGAGGATCCCACATGCCGCAGAGCGGCTAGGCCCGTGAGCCATGGCCACTGAGCCTGCGTCTGGAGCCTGTGCTCTGCAATGGGAGAGGCCACAACAGTGAGAAGCCCGCGTACTGAAAAAATAAAAATAAAAAATAAACCTGTGGGTGGGGTTGAATTCAGAATGTCAAGTAAAAATATCTAGTACCTGAAAATCAAGGAAAAATTCACTAAACCAAGTCCTAGTCTCTTAATTTAAGAAAGTGACTTGTAGGGCTTCCCTGGTGGAGCAGTGGTTAAGAATCCACCTGCCAATGCAGACGCCATGGGTTTGATCCCTGGTCCGGGAAGATCCCACATGCCGCGGAGCAACTAAGCTTGTGCACCACAGCTACTGAAGCCCACACGCCTAGAGCCTGTGCTCCGCAACAACAGAAGCCACCACAATGAGAAGGCCGCACACCACAACAACAACAAAAATTCCTCATGAAGGACCTAGGGGCAAGATGGGAATAAAGACACAGACCTACTAGAGAATGGACTTGAGGACACGGGGAGGGGGAAGGGTAAGCCGTGACAAAGTGATAGAGTGGTAGGGACATATATATACTACCAAACGTAAAATAGATAGCTAGTGGGAAGCAGCTGCATAGCACAGGGAGATCAGCTCGGTGCTTTGTGACCACCTAGTGGAGTGGGATAGGTAGGGTGGGGGGGTAGGATAGGGAGGGTGGGAGGGAGAGAGACGCAAGAGGGAAGAGATATGGGGACATATGTATACGTATAACTGATTCACTTTGTTATAAAGCAGAAACTAACACACCATTGTAAAGCAATTATACTCCAATAAAGATGTGGGAAAAAAAAAAGCAGCTAATTTCCTGATTCATAAAACAATTGAAATATCAAAAAAAAAAAAAAAAAAAGAGTAGCCCCAGCTCGCCACAACTAGAGAAAGCCCGCACAGCAACGAAGACACAATGCAACCAAAAATTGATGAATTTTAAAAACAAGAGAATCTTTTAAGAAAGTGACTTGTAAAATGGGATCATCAACTTAAACATCACTGATTCTGATGTTAAAATAATGCATGCCCCTCAGCCAATTACAAAACCAAATTTCTTCCTCAAAAAAATCCCTTCCCTTTCTTAGGAATTATTTTCTTGATTTAAAGAGTGATTTATGAGGAAGCAAAAAGGGAGACTGGTAAAGCTACAAAACAGAGATTTACAACAACAGGATCAAAATTGAATAAAAGTATAGCTGCCTAAAACCCAGCTTCCTCCATCTTGGAAAGACTTCTCTGGACTTTTTTTAAACCCCAAAATGCAACCTGCCCTCCAGGAACAGTCACATGAGTTTGATTTATCAAGTTTGCCTCTTGGGGGAGTATGTAATTGAATAAAATGAAAGCCAAGCAACTGTAACATGGGTATAGTAATAACTGCCTCAGAGACAGTTTTCAGGATTAAATGAGAGAAGGTATGTGAAGTTTTTTAGCACAGTACCTAGAATACAGTAAAAAAAAATTAACAGTAAGTTTTATAAAAATGAAACATATAAATAGTATACATATAGCCACATTGATGTTCACTCTATAGACAAACAACAGCGACTTCTAATTGAAATTTACTTACAGCAGCATTTACATTTTTTTGTACTTTTTCTACACAGAGGCCATTACTTTTTCATAGAAAATAAAAGCGAGAGAGATATAACTTGTTTATATAAATATGTTAAACCTAAACCATAGATATATATATTCTGTTTATATTGAAAATAAATTTTGAAGGCAGTAAAATTAATTTACCCCCAATTGTACGTGTATGTGTTTATGTATATTTTTCCTGAGTAAGACATTCATAGTTTTCATCAGTTTCTCAGAGATATCCATGACCCTCCCCTTAAAAAATAAGTTTAAAAACAATTCATCTCTATGCCCAGGTAAAGGGACTAAAGTGAGAGCGTTCAATACTTCCATGAGATGGGACGAGACGGGATGGAAAGGGGCGGAGGAGAATGACTGGAGAGGAAGGGAGTGAAGTGGAGAAGCCAGAATTTACCAACTAAGACAAAGTCTGAATACAGTGCACAAAGCAAAACAGTAACAGCAAACAATACCGGTCCTTCCATCTTTCTCTTTAGATGGTACCGATAACCCCCTCCTTTTCCACTGGGTTTACCCAAAAACTGAGGGATGTCCCTTACATAGAGAGCCACTTCAAACAAAATCAGCTAGAGCAAGGAAACGTTTGTCTTTTCTGAGGAGCTGGTATGCTTTTACTGTTAAACATGGGTTCTTTATTATTTATTATCGTGTGTTTGGGGCCTTAGCCCTCAGGAAACACAGGGATATGTTTTGTATTTACTTTTAGCAACTCCTTCTAGCCTTTGATTTTCAGTTACTTTCTATCCCCAGACTTGTCCTCTTCCTTACAGTGTTTTTGTACTTTGGTCCTTGTTTTACTGGTTCTATCGTACCTGTGTTCTTTATAAGTCACCACAAATTTCCCTTTAAAAGTAGATGTCTTGTAAAGGAAGAAAAGGAGGGAAGAAGGGAGGAAGTTAGGAGGGAGGGAGGGAGGGAGGGAGCAAGCAAGGAAGGAAGGAAGGAAGGAAGGAAGGAAGGTTCTTAAAAGTATACCCTTTAAATAGGTCTTGTAAATTTAGCAGACTTAATAGGGTGAAACCTATAGTTCATAATTTTTTTAAACCTCAAATTATTTTACAAACCTTAAATAAACAAAACCACATTTTCTCCAAGTTTAAATTTTACTGCTTTTATTCTGATAAATTTTTTCTTGCTTGTTCTCTAAATCCTATTAATACAGTATTCTCTAAATATGTTCTTTGGGGAAAAAAAACAGATCTATTCTCAGCTACCACTCCATCAGCAGCCAACATATTTGACTGCTTTTGTCCTTGACAGTGGATCTTTGCAGGCATGCCTTGTGCTCCTGCTGGCTCCCCCAACCTTCTGTCCTCTGCAGTTACCTTCTCTGGGGGCAGACCACCTCTCCTACCCTTTCTTGACTGGGATTATTTACCCTTACTTACTCAGTTTTATTAGAAACTGTTTCTCTGTCTCTTTTTTTTTACAAAAGGGAATGCTCAGCACATACAGTTTTGGAACCCTTTATGGAAAAGCCCATGGCACAAAGGAGCCAGCATTAGTATTATGGAGTCTCTGTTCTGAGTTTCTGGGGCTTTCCTTTAACATCATTGTTTACACACCATTGCCCGCCTTCACCTCCCCTTCTCAGGCTCAGCTCTGCCACATAGCAGGTGACTAACAAATAGTTGACTAACCAGGAAAATTGTTTTCTAAATGATCTTAATTTTTAACTAGTTTTCTACACCTGAAAAGTGGGAACTTTCTGTGCAAAACATAAGATCATTTTTTTTACAATCCTAATGAAAACATTCCTAAACTTTCTTCTTGAAATGAAATTTCATTCTGCATGCTTAATAATGTGTGTGTGTGTGTGTGTGTGTGTGTGTGTGTGTGTGTGTCCATAACTATTTTCCTTCCTTGGATTTAGCTAAACAAGCCCAAACATGTGCTATTAATGATTTAAATTATTACTCGGCTATTCATTCAGTCAGGTGTTAAAAGAGCATGAACAGGCCAATTCAACTGTTGTTCGTCACCCTGCACACTTACACACACACACATGCATGTACATGCAGGTATTCATGTATATACAACCATATGCTAGCCATCAATTGACCCTTGTCTTTTATATTCCATAAATGGCGGGCAGTCTCAGCCTAGACATGGCACTTTCCAGTACTGGTATATCAGGTGGCAGGGACAGAGGCTCAATACCTTCTCTTGCTCTGAATTAAACATAGCAGGATGACATTACCTCTCTGGATCCTGATTACACTCTTCCAGATGCCCAATCCCCAAATGATGGCGGTCAGCAGCCCACACACAGTGGCCACCACCACCTTGAGGTTACACGCGTGGCAGGAAGCCATGGGGAATCCAAACCCCAAATCCACTTTGCTTCTTTTCTTCTTGAGCCAAGAACTTTAATCAAAAACTCTTCTAAAAAAAACTAATTCCGGGCTTCCCTGGTGGCGCAGTGGTTGAAAGTCCACCTGCCGATGCAGGGGACACGGGCTCGTGCCCCGGTCCGGGAGGATCCCACATGCCGCGGAGCGGCTGGGCCCGTGAGCCGTGGCCACTGGACCTGCGCGTCCGGAGCCTGTGCTCTGCAATGGGAGAGGCCACAGCAGTGAGAGGCCCGCGTACCGCAAAATATAAAAAAATAAAAATAAATAAAAATAAAAATAACTAATTCCTTCTCTCAGGGTTCTATCAGTCAGATGTCCTTATTTTTTAGAATTTTTGAGGTTAATCAGGCAGGAAGCAGTTCAAATCACCTAATAAAAGGTACACAGTCTGCTTGCAATTTCCTCATCCTTCACTGAATGAGAACATGCAAAAAGTGATTGGGGTTATGCGGAAGGAAGATAACTCAGGGCAATAAAGGAGAAAGGGAGGGAATAGCTAACCGGGTCAAAGTGTAAATGTCCTGAGAAGCAAGGAAGTGGGGAAGGGAACAAAAAAGAAAAAAAAAAAAAAGAAGAGAAGTCAGGAAGGCAGCGGACCTGGGGAACACCTATGGTTCAGCTTCCTGTGTTTTGTTAGGAGGCTCTAGCAGAGGTACACCAGCAGGCACTCCAGGCTGTCCACTGAGGTCAAACAGTGATGCCCACTCATGATTCCAGTACTTGCACGTCTTTAAGAAGCCCATACTTTGACAGCTACAGTTGGTGAGTGGGCATTACTGGCACATGAATTTTGAAAAGCACTGAAGCCAGCATTACGACCCATCTGTTATGGGCTGAACTGTGTTCCCCTCAAAATTCATATGGTGAAGCAGTACCTGGAATATGACCTTATTTGGAGATTAGGGTCATTACAGGAGGTAACCAAGTCAAAGTGAGGTCATTAGAGCTGTCCCTAACCCAATATGACCGATGTCCTTATACAAGGGGGAAATTTGGACACAGATATGCATAGAGAGAAGAGGATGTGAAGAGACATGGGGAGAAGACAGCCGTCTACAGGCCAAGGAAAGAGGATGCGGACAGATCCTTCCCTCCCAGGCCTCAGAAGGAACCAACCAACCAATGCCTTGATTTTGGCCTTCTAATCTCCAGAACTGCTTAACAAGAAATTTCTGTTGTTTAAGCCACTCAGCTGTAGTACTTTGTTACAGTAGCTGTAGCAAACCAACCCACCATCTGAGTCACTGTCAGCTGGTGTCTCTGCAGCTGTAGCTCTGACCCTCTCCTGCCCAGAGGTCCATGTTCTTCTTCCCTACCCCTTCTCCACTCTCAACGGCAAGAATGAATGAATGCGTGCATATCCACCTCCTCAGTTAGAGTTCTGTTCCTGGTAGATTCAGATAGGTTTTACAAAAGAGGACACATTTAAGCTGAATTTTTTCAACCCCCAAACAACTATGTATTTTTCCCTATTCTCTACAACACTCACTTCATCAAAACAAAGCTTGCGGGGGACACACACATAGGCTCTAAACTTTACCTCACCCAGGGGTTTCAGAAAAACATACCGGTGTATCCCAGAATGGAAGAACTTAGAGGCAATGCTGCCAAAACGCAAAATAGATGAAGGTGAATCCATTATCTCATTTACTGTGAACAGATTAAAAAATATCTGTTTCTGATATGTCTACATGTACATGCACAGAAAATGTCTGGAAGTGTACATAAAAAAATTCCTCTTGGGAATCTGAGGGACCTGATGAGAAATGTATTTTTCATTTTACAACCCTTTTATGATTTGAAGTTTTCACCTTATGCCTTTATTATTTTTTCAATTATTACAATAATAAATATATCTATTATTTCTTCAATAATAAAGGGAATAATTTTCAATAAATAGCAAATGTATGAAAAAGAATACCAAGCACTATGCTATGCATTTTACATATCTGTATCTCATTTATAAATATGTACAATAACCCCATGGAACAGACACTGTTACTGCACGAATGAAGAAATGAGACTTGGGTGGTATTGCTCTCAACAGGAGCTCTGTGTTTAAGGAAATCTGGGTGACACTAGGTGACATAAAGGTAAGAGCTTTCTTCAATTCTAGGATTTCTCAGAGCCTTTCAATGTTCAAACACCTTGTGAATTATCAAGTTGCCAGCATTATCTGACCACAGAACCCTCTTCTTGAGAAGAATCTCTCAGAAATAGCATTCTTAGGAATATGCTTTGGAAACACTGTCTTGCATGAACATCTGCAGAATGGTCGTAATTGAACTGTATGACTATAGGCACTGATCATGGGCTCGTGTTTGCCATGTGGTAATGGTATTCATCTCATGTAGGGTTCCAGATTTTTTTTTTTTTTTTTTTTGCGGTACGCGGGCCTCTCACTGTTATGGCCTCTCCCGTTGCGGAGCACGGGCTCCGGACGCGCAGGCTCAGCGGCCATGGCTCACGGGCCCAGCCGCTCCGCGACATGTGGGATCTTCCCAGACCGGGTCACGAACCCGTGTCCCCTGCATCGGCAGGCGGACTCTCAACCACTGCGCCACCAGGGAAGCCCCGAGATATTTTGAAGGGGTTGTACACTGGTGACTGAAAACTGACTTTGGTGGTGCTCAGACATTTTTTCTTCCACACCTGACAGAAGTGCTGGAATTCTGGGATGTTACAGTGGCCATAGCTTTTTAGTGCTTTCATATCTTCATCTATAGACCAACTATCCAGCTAGGAACTCTAGAAATTCATAAAACAGAAGAAGTCCCTAGGCACAGAAACTTAGATGTTGACATTTATATAACAGCATGAATTTCAATTGGTTATAGACAAATATATAAAGTCATCAATTTATATACACACACATATTAAGATGACAAAGAAGGAAAGGAAAAGAACTAAACAGGGAATAATTCATTTATTCATTCATTCTCCTCATGCGGACGTCACGCTACATGCTGGGGATAAAATAGTGAACAAGAGAGGCAAGGTCCCTGCTCTCACATAGCTTACACTCAGGGAGGCCTGGATTTGTACTGACTTTGTCTCATTGCTCTGTGACCCAGGACAAGCTACATAAGCTTTTGAATCTCTGTTTCTTCATATTTTAAACAACGTATCTGAGGCCTTTTGTTCCTGAAAATTTCAGTCCTAAAGTCATAGTTGAGGAAGCCCAGAGCAGATTCAGAATCCAGCGGGGTAAGGAGGGGATCCACAATGGGGGAGGGCAAAAGGTGGGGGAGAGCCTGGCATGAGATGTCCGACCCCAAGCAGGGTGAATAAGGCATCCATGTGATGGGGAGAGGCAGCCTGGCATGAGGTTTCAGAAGCAAGGGGTGAGGAAGGTGTCCAGGTGAGAGATAGCCCCGTGTGGGAAATCAAAGCTACAGCAGAGAGAGGAGGGCAGTCCTTCAGAGACCGAGAGGGGTCAGGAAGACATCTTCATGGGTGGAATGGTTGGTGTGGGAAGTCAGAGCCATAGTTAGTGAGAAGGGTATCCACATGGGGTAGCAGCCTGGAATAGGGAGTCATACCCCAGGCAGGAAGAGAAGGGTGTCCACACGTGTGTGGAGGTGGGGGTGAAGATCAAAGATTGGTTACATACCGGATGATCAAACAGCTAAACATTTAAGAATAATCAGAGCCAAGTTCC
This sequence comes from Lipotes vexillifer, assembly GCF_000442215.2. NCBI lineage: Eukaryota > Metazoa > Chordata > Mammalia > Artiodactyla > Lipotidae > Lipotes > Lipotes vexillifer. The sequence continues at coordinate 15,181 of NW_006780023.1, forward strand.
TTACTCTAAAAGGGAGTTACAACTGTGGAAAGGGAGAAACTTGACTTCCATAAGAATTTCAAAACAAGTAATCAGAAATGTGGAGAAAGAAACAAAGTTACATGCAATCAATTCTGAAAGAAGCAATATCCTTCAGGGAAAGTGGCTGTCAGAAAAATGCGTAAATGCAGTCCTGAACTTCTTATCCAAAAGTGGAAAACTTTTGACTACAACAAAGACAAGTGTTTCAAAGAAAGTGTATGATATTACTTTTTATTTCTAATACTTGACCTAAATAATTTCCATTGTGTTTTAAAAAAAACTATAGCATTGAATTGGAATTGGATGTATATATCAATACAAACTCATGGATTTTAAATATATTTTTAATAATATATATTTCAATATATATTCAATAAATATATTTTATATATAAATAATATAGAAGTAAACATAGGTACAAAGTGTGTTAATACACAAAAATGTATATGTTGCATATTTATGATATAAATAACACATTTACATACATATATCGTCTAGCTCCAGCCACTCATAGGGCCTGGAAGCATTTATACCCCATTAGCAATAAGCACACCTAAAGCTCAGATTCTGATCTAAAAACAATTTTCCACTAAAAGGAATATGGCTTCTTGGGAAAATGGCTAATTCCAAGACTGGGGCAGGGAAACTCCAAGATGAGCCTAGAACATCTTATACCAGAAAGCAAAATGTGTTCAAGGAATGATGGGTACATATTAAATGGACACAGACTCCAGCATGAAGTGACCCCCCACTACCAAATGGGGGACAATTTGAGCATCAAAATAATGATGCTTATAAAATACTATAATCCATTAAATAAAACAGGAAACCTACAGAATCTGAAATTCTGTGGGTGGGGCCCCGCAATCTGTGTTTTAACTAGTCCCCCAACGTGATGCCACAGACATTTGGTGAGAATTACCCTAGGGTAATTCTCCCAAAGGGAGTGAATCCTTTGCAGTAAATTAGCAAATGGCAAGAGATTAAATGGCTTTTTCATGTAATAGGACATTCCTTTGTTAATGCTTATGGAAAATCTCATGGCTTTAAAGATTGCCAGATATTCAAATAAGTATGCTAAAATTCATAAGGAGCCTGTATTTTTGTCACATATGAAACTACCATTCTGTTTTATCTTATTCATTTATTTAAACAGATTTTAATGAGTTTATACCCAGAAGGGTCAAGAAGCTCTGAAATCCTTTTTATTTCCCTACCATCTGGACTCTGACCCCCATCGGAGAGTTAAGCACACAGACACCTGCTTACCTTACTTCCCATGGCATTGATGACCAAGTCCAGCCTCAACTTCCCCACCTGTTATACCTTAGAGATGAGCCTCTGAGTTTCTCCATTGGAAAACCTCCCAGTGGCATTAGCTACCCCTCAATTAGTGAAGAGTCTGAGCCACTGCTAACAGAGAAACCCTTGAACTCACCTGTTTGTATATCTACACAGCCCTACCATCCTCTGTTTCTACCTGGCGGTCAACGGAGGACAGGAAGAAAGGTATCCAAAAAAGTTTTTCCGGGCCAAGAGGAAGTTACCAAGTCACTCACCTTTCTTCCTTGTGCCTTCCGGTTTTCCTCTGCTCTGTACGCCATTGTTCTTCAGGGGCCTCCTACACTGCCCAGAGCAAGATGTTCCAGATGGGATCTCAAGGGCTGATGGATACATAGAAGGAAGTAACTGCTTAACACTAGTAGAAATTTGTTGCCTACGAAATTCAGGTACGTGTGCAAGATGCTGGACTCTGATTCATGTAACCCTGAGCTAATCTCTCCATGCCCCGGAAGATGAAAGAAAAGGAACCCTCAAATTCTTTCTTAGTTTTAAATTTACTTCTGCATCTTGCTCCAGAGAACCTCGATTTCTCTCTTCATCTATTCTGACTTGTTCCTTTTAAATTTCTTTTCCTGTTTTCTCCTCTTTTTCACCCCCCATATCTGAGCTAATGGGCACAGGTATGTGGTCAAGATTGAAAGAAGAGAGAAATGGTCCATTGTGGGTTAGGTTAAGAAACATAGTGTGGGAAATAGTTTGATCTTATTCTTTTCCTTCTAGAAACCCTGATTCAGGTGAAAGGCAAATCCAGAATTTATAGCAACTAGACAAGAGCTTCAGCCAAGAAATACTAGTCCCATGTAACACTAGTCCTTCTGAAAATAGTAATATGAAATCTTAAGCTTAGCTGAGGCAAGATGAGTTGATATTTTCAATGTCCTGCATCAAAAAGCACCGTGATTTATACCTTAACAAGAAAATATTCTAGATCCTAAATCTCTCCATTTAGTATAATTATTTTACAGAAATCACTGGCACAGACATCAGTTATCTATTTTTGTTTAATAGGCCACTCCAAAGCTTCATGATTTAAAACACAACCACCATTTATTTGCTCATAACCAGGTAATTTGGGCAGGACTCAGCAGCGACGGCTTTTCTCCACATGATCATTTAGCCAAGTCATCTGGAAGTTTGACAGGAGCTTCAAGGATCCAAGATGGCCTTTCTCACATGTCTGGGATCTCAGCTGAGGTGACCAGAAAGGCCAAGTTGACTGGACCTCTCTCTACCTCATGGTCTGTGCTTCTCAATGGCCTCTTCCTCCTTGAAGATTTCCCAACAGAATAGCCTTGCCTCCTTCACATTCAGGCTGGGTTCTAAGACGGCAACGGTGTAAGCTGAAAGGCCTCTTAAAGTCTAAGACTATAATTTGCTACATTATTCCCTTAGCACATTCCACTGGTCAAAGAAAATCATAAGGCCTGTCCAGATTCAATGTTGGAGGGAGCTACAAAAAGGCACGAATTCAAGGAGGCAGAATTCACTGGGGGCTATGAAGTTTAATGTTATGTGTCAACTAAGCTAGACCCTGGCACCCTGTTATTGGTCAAACATTATTCTAGATGTTTCTGTGAAGGTATTTTGGAGATGAGATTAATGTTTTCATCTGTAGACTTTGAGTAAAGTGGATTACCCTCATCCAACCAGTTGAAGGCCTTAATATAAAAACACTGACTCCACTGAAGAGGGAATTCTGCCAGCAGACTGCCTTTGGACTCAAACTGCGGCATCAACTCTTTCCAGCCTGCCTTCCCAGCCAGCCTTCTAAAAAGCTTTGGAGCACACCCTGCAGATTTTGGGCTTGACAACCTCCACAATGAGTCAGTTCTTTAAAATATATAAATTACATATATATACATGGGATAAGTTATGAGTTTGGGATTAAAATATACTCATTACTACATATAAAATAGATAACCAACAAGGACCTACTGTATAGCACCGGGAACTGTACTCAATATCTTGTAATAACCTATAGTGGAAGAGAATGTAAAGAAATAATATATGTATGTATAACTGAATCACTTTGCTGTATACCTGAAACTAACACAACATTGTAAATCAACTCTCTCTCTCTATCTATCTATCTACCTATCTATCTATATATATATATCTATATATAGATATAGATATATATATAGATATCTTATTGGTTTTGTTTCTGGAGAACCTTGGCTAATACAGGGGGCATCTTGTAATAAACACCATGCATTATCCAGATAAGGACCATAATCCCCAGAAAGCTTAACAATATTATATGATACTCAAGGAGTTTGTTACCTAGCTAGAGAGCAAGCACATAAAAAGTTAGAGCACACCAAAAGTAACAAGCAGAAGTTACTAGTTCATAAATGATTTACTCTATAAGTGTAAACTCTAACTTCCTGAGGAATGTTGGCCAAAAAAACAGTTAAGGAAACTTGCCAGCCTGAGCGGGCCATAAAGCCTCTGAAGTGGAAAGAGCATAAATGTATAACCAAACCAAGTTGTCAGCAGCTTCTCAATAAGGACAACACGTTTTATGGTTGGTAATAAAACTTAGAGATAATATCTTCGTCACTGGCATTGCCATATAACCTTCAGCATGCCATTTTACAGTTCAGATACATGCCTTATTTTGAAGTCTAAAACATTAAACTTAAAGTTATTGTTAGAGTAATGAATGTATTAGTTTTCTATGGCTGCTGTAACAAAGTACCAATAAACTGAGTGGCTTAACTGAGAAATGTATTGTCTCACAGTTCTGGAAGCTTTGAAGTCCAAGATCAAGTTATTGGTGGGGTCATGCTCCCTTCCTCTGAAGGTGCTGGCTAAGAATCCCTTCTAACCCTCTCTCCTAGCTTCCAGTGGTTTGCTGGCATCTTTGGCATTTCTTGACTTGTAGACATATCACCCTGGTCTGTGCCTTCCTATTCACGTGGCATTCTCCCTATATGTGTATCTTTGTCAAAATTTCCTCTTTTTATTAAGGACGCAAGCCCTACTGGATTGGGGACCACCGTACTCCAGTATGACCTCATCTTAATTAATTATGTCTACAACAGCCCTATTTCCACATAAGGTCACATTCTGAGGTACTGGAGGTTAGGACTTCAACATATGAACTTGGGGAGACACAATTCAACCCATCATAATGGGTTAGAGTACTAATAAATTAAAATCTAAGATATTTTTAAATAACCCAAACTCTTCCTCTAACAATGCTTGTGGTCTGATTTTGGGTTAAGGAAGCTTCTTTTGAGATGTGAACCTGGTACTTTGGCTTATGAATTGTGTTTCCATACTTTGCCACTAGAGGGTAGCATCATTACTATTGTTTTTTTCTGCTGTTAAGCCTATTACACAGTAACTTCAGTACTCAGCCATTCACCCATAATGTGGGCATATCAGATATGAAGTAAATGTAGACACATTTCTCAGCGGGGAGGGGAGTGGCGAAGGTATCAGCTGGGAAGAATAGAGTGTCCTGGTCATCCCTGTCCTGGCAATTCCTCTCCTGGATTTTTGCTATGGGCCAAATGTTTGTGTACCTCTAAAATTCATGTGTTGAAACTCTAATCTCCAGCGTGATGGTATATTTGGAGGTGAGGTCTTTGGGAGGCAATTAGGTCATCAGGGTGGAGCCTTCATGACGGGCTTAACGCCTTTATAAAACAGAGACTGGAGAGAGATAATCTGTTTCTCCCACCAGGACGTGGGCCTTTACCAGACACCAGATCTGCTGGCACCATGATCTTGGACTTCCCAGACTCCAGAATTGTGAGAAATAAACATTTGTCGTTTAAGCTACCCAGCTTATGGTGTTTTATTATGGCATCCCAAACTGACTAAGACAATTTCTGACCAGAATCAAATCACCAGAGATATTCAAACAGAAGCCAAAGTCTTTTCCTCTGAATGGGACATTTGTGTGGAAAGCAGGGCTGGGGGACAGAGGGTCTTAAGAATAAGGCAGGTCCCTTTAAGAAAGAACTGAGCCATTCACCGTGCAGTCATGTAGCCTCTGAAGTGGAAAGAGCCATCTCTCTCCCTCACCCACCCCCCACGCTAGGGTCAGGAGATTTATTGATCTATCCCATCATGGGCTTGGCCACAAATTGACAGCATGATCTTAGACAGGTCACAAACTCTGGTCTCAGAGTCTTCACCCATAGACAACCTCTGAGGACCTATTTTCTCTAAATGATATCTTCCTTTGAATTTTCTCTCTCCTTTCCACTCCTCTAGCTCACCTTTCAATGCTGCAGGTTGAGAAGGATTCCTTAGGCACTGCAATAGAGACGAAAAAAGTGTAGTTGCCTTTAGGAGATTATAATATAGTAAGAAGGAAGCATGTATGTGCAGAGATAATTAGAGGACTGAATAGCATATGATCCGCTCTCTGGGCTCCATACTGTAGAAATTTCTAAACAGGAAGGTGTGGTATGAAGCAGTAGAAAAGAAAAGCTTTGAACTGGGCCTTAAAGAAGGCCCAGAAGTTAGGCTGCAAGGAGGAGGAGGGAAGAGATTGTGGTTAATACAACTTAGACATGGAAATTAAAATAAACAAGTTTTAGGGAACAGGGAGCAGTCAGCATGATTGGTACAGGGGTTATGTTAGACAATATGAGAGTATAACTCTATATTGAAATACACTCAAAGTGATTTTATTTTATTCAGGTGCAGTGCTAGTCAATTTAGAATTGATCTGAGAGGCCAAGGGAACCTGAGTCAGTTTCTGAGCAGATGAGAGAGTTGTTCCAACCTCAGTTGCTAAGCCCCTTGATTACTTGGCTGGGCTTCTTTCTGCATTTTAGAGCCTGTATGTATTTTGGCTTCAGACACCAGTTATCAAGTGGGGGATTATATTGGGCTCCACCCCCAGCTTCTTAGTAAAGATCTTTAACCCTCCCTTTAGGACACTTGAAAACAGGCAGAACAGCTCAAGATCATGAGAGGAAGCAGGTAAGAGGCACTTTCTTGCCTCCATTCTAACCCTTTGCATTAATCATATCAATTCCTCCCAAAACTCACACAAGCACTGAACACAGCTGTGTTGTCCCTGCTTTAAAGAGTTAAAGGCTCAGAAATACTGACAGCCCAGCTCAGAGCTGTTGAATTACCTTTAAAAGAGAGTGACCTAGAATTCATTAGGCTATCGTCTTAACATCTGTAAAAAGTGAGCAGTCTCATCAAATAGGAAATATATGGGAAAAAATGGACAATATTATATCAAGTTCAGAAATTTTTACTCTTAGAAGGAAATATAGTTAATATCTTAAGAGCTAAAGAATAATGAAATCCCATCAAATGACATGACAGCCTGGGTGGGGATTGCAGGTTTTCATGAGTAGGCAGAAAAGACAGGCAATTTTAAGTATGACTCCAGCTGGGGAAGGCACCTTCCCTGTGCTGTGCAAGACTGGGAGACAGCCTGTGTGGAGGGTTTGATGTAGTGACTATAAGTAACTGCATTCAGCACATGCCATTAGGGTCACTGTCAAGAATCCTGTCCCATTCAATATCTGGGTCCAATATCTCAACAAGCAGACTAGGTGTTCCCTGACATTGTCTGTCATAGCAAGTCATTTCCTTAACAGTAAGCCTATTTTAACATGGAAAGACTCGAGCTAAGTACAGAAATGTTTAAGAGCATCAAAATCATAATGTTGATATTTGTGCCTTAAGGAATTATGCATGTGTAGCATTTTAGGTATTTATAATTTTACAAATATTATAATTTCATCTATGCAGATTAGTCTTGTAAGTTCAATTTATAAGTGTGCAATTGACTAACAAATTTACACTTGTGAGTTTCAGTTGAAATCTCACTAAGTTTATACAGTATTGGAATATTTAAGAAAACTTAAGTTTCACCACATTTATAAGCTTAAGAAATTAGATTTGTAATAATAACAACTTGAGAAGATTTGTTGGTTAATTGAAGTACTTAAGAATCTAAAAAATATTTAATTCATAAACATAGTGAAGAAGTTTAAAGGGAAATCTAATTATCTAAGTTTAAAACTGTGCCCCAAACATTAAAGTCTCCTTAAAATTGAGTGTTAAAAATTTGCTAGAGGGCTTCCCTGGTGGCGCAGTGGTTGTGAGCCCGCCTGCTGATGCAGGGGACACGGGTTCGTGCCCCGGTCCAGGAAGATCCCACATGTCGCCGCCCGTGAGCCATGGCCGCTGAGCCTGGGCGTCCGGAGCCTGTGCTCCGCAATGAGAGAGGCCACAACAGCGAGAGGCCCGCGTACCGCAAAAAAAAAAAAAAAAAATTGCTAGACTTAAAAATAGAATAATAATATTCATCACATGAACTTAAAGGTATAAGAATGGCTTATATTTTTTCATTTTTACCAGTTTGGTCCAGAAACCCAATCACTCTATTCACTGCACATCTCTTGAAGCACCTCTCCAAGCTTAAAGCAAAAATCTCCCTTCACTGCCATTTATTTAGGGGAAATTCTTTTCTATTATTTCATGCATGTCCTCTATTCTCTCAATCTTCCCATCTGGAATTCACATTAGAAAGAATATAGAATTTCTGGATCTATTCTCCATGTATACAGACTTTCCTTTCATGCTTTTTAATGTATTGGGGAGAACTTGTCTCTTCTCAGCTTTTATTTTCACTGTTCCTGTAGCCCCGGTGACTCCTAAACCACATTGTTAATCCACATCCAACATACAATCAATACAATCTTGATTAATGAGCCCTAAAGTGACAAGATGGTGAGGAGGACATCAAGACGGTCATAACCTGATCTCCCACTTCAACAATGAGCTGGTAGTGCCATCAGAGGCTGCAGTTTCCCAAGCAAAGGCAGTTAGAGATCACAGAAATCACTGAAGAGGTATTATCACATCAACAGCCATGTTTATATTGCATTGAGTCTCTTTGGGCTTCCCTGGTGGCGCAGTGGTTGAGAGTCCCCCTGCCGATGCAGGGGATACGGTTCGTGCCCCAGTCAGTGAAGATCCCACATGCCGCGGAGCGGCTGGGCCCGTAAGCCATGGCCGCTGAGCCTGCGCGTCCGGAGCCTGTGCTCCTCAGCGGGAGAGGCCACAGCAGTGAGAGGCCCGTGTACCGAAAAAAAAAAAAAAAAGTCTCTTTACCTTAGTTATGGCAAATCAAGCATGGGATACCCATGAAGGGGTCTGGCAAAAGCTCAGGAATTGAGACCCCAGGTTTTTGGAAGAGTTGAGATAAAATACAAGCAAAAGTAAGGGAGGGCACCCTTCCTCCATCCCTTCCTTTGTGAAGGCTTCCATAAAATTATAATAATGGTGCTCAATTTATTGCTCATTTCAGGGACTAGAGGCAGATAGCCCCAAACTATGGATTTAGACCTGAACCAGAAGTTCCTCCTCTGAGAACTCACTGGGTTGCATCTCACTTGTGTTCTCTCTGTGCAGAGACTGAAGGAATGGACATTTCTGCTCTCTCATAAAGACTGCTAGTATATTTACACTTACAGTTTTCAAAATTCCAGTCTTAATCTGGTTCATGCTAATTATTCCTAGAGTTCCTGCTCAGGCCTAGATACCAGCAATGCCGTTTTCACGTAACCTGCAGCTGACAGCTCACTCTTCTGAAATACAAACTTGCCAAAATCATAGAAACTTTCTCGGCTAAGGAAAAGAACCCTAAAATACAGGACACACATGGCACAGAATGCCATGATCACCTGGGGACCACGGCACGTGGGCATTTCGTATGCCAGAAATGTATTAAGGTCTATTGCATTGTTCAAGATCAACATGTAGGCACCCACATCTGCTCTTTTCAACCCTTACGTTAAGAAAAAGAAATGTATCCAATTCATTGGCCTAAAGAATCCACTCACCTCCCTCTTCAGTGTCATGTGATAAGAGACCAGACTAGGGCAGCTTCCTGGATTTGTCAGTGCTTCTGGAAAGCCAGGGAGGTCCAGGTTTTAATTGCCCATGTGACACCTCCAGCTATACCCACTACACTGCCTCTTTTCCTTCATATTCAAGTCAACCATCACAGACTCCTGCAGTACTCCTTTTCTTTTCTGTCACAGCAGAGACTGACCTTTCTGACTAATATGGTACTAAACTAACTTCGATGTTGTCTCAGAGACCCTAGATTCATAAAATGTGACAGCCGGAAATTGATTCATCCAATTCATTTCCCTAACGTCAGAGAGAAGGACATGGTAAATGTTAAAACCCTAGAGGCTGGTGAATAGTAAAGCCAGAATGAGAAAAGATTTCCTGACTCTCCATTGGAGGTCACTTAGTCCACCGATGAGAGAAGGGCTCTGACTTTTTACCTAGGTATTCCATTAAAGGATTTTCCTTGTTTTAACCCTTCAATTATTTTAGCAGAGCAGATGGCATGGTGGCCATACTATGCTGTGATGATTTTTTTACTCTTTGGATAACATCATGACTCTCCTTTCCCAAATTTTCATGGCTTTACCAACCATGTGCCCTTCTGTAACCGTGGATCAGCCCTCTTATCTTCTCTGAGAGAGTACATCATAGGATGACTTCCGGCTTTCTTTTCCCAGGGGAGAACGCAGGTGCTACAGAAAGAGATTTCTCACAAAAAGGAATTTCAGTGTCACACAGCTTCTTCTTCATGACATAAAGGTGGGGTGCAGTTGAATAACAAAAACAAAGATCTGAGGTGTTTGAACGAAGGTCCATGCATTCATTTATTTCTCATTGCAGCAACAAGATAAACAAGTGAAATTCCATCTATAATGAGTTACAAATGGTAGTAAGCCCAGGAACCCTGAGCATATGTATCTATAAGGCAAATAAAACAATATTTTTCAGTGTGGGCATCATCACACTTTAGATGACCTGGGGAGAGCCACTCCAAGCCCCAAATACCATGACACCAAGAATCATTCTCAACCAGTTGTTCTCCAAACAAAAGGTGAAAAGGCAAAACTGTGATTAAAAATAATAAAATTTTAAAAAGAGAGAAATTTCAACTAGAAAGACTGGACGCCCAAAGTCACATCTCTTCTTCTGATTCTTGTTCTCGTTCAGCATTTTTCAGGAGTCCAACTTCTGAGGGGCAGAACCTCTTAAATCGAGATTTAACCAACCTGAGGAGAATGAAAGTCATCTCGTATTATGCTGTTTAAAATTAAAATCCAAAACTATATGTATCTATAATACAGCAAACTCCAAATTATCTGTGCAGATGGAAGAGGCACCCCCAGAAAGAAAATCACTTTTATTTGGCTTTGGAGCTACCTGCAAATATTTTGTAGATTAAAGCAGCATATAAGCAAACAGATACAATAAAGCTCTTAAATGTGTAATATGATTGCATCATATTCAAAATTTATAACTTTAATCATTTCTAAAACAAACGAGAATCTCTGGGCTGTAGTAAGCCCAGATGAAACCGAGCTCAGCTGTGTGGTCCAAAAAGGAGCCCTCTCCTATGGAGGAAGTGCATGAAGGCATCTCCTGCCCCATGTTGAGCCCCACGTCAAGTCTGGGCTGTACTTCAGCCTCTATTCATGTCTTCAGAGGGGTGCTTTTGTGCTGGCCACAGGCTGCTCAACTGCATGTGATGGTCCATGATGAATTAAGAAGTTGAAAGAAGTGACTCCATTCTTGTAACTGTTTTCATAGATTAAGAGAATCTGTAGGTCAGAAGGAATTACAATTTTTGACATTGGAAGATGTGAAGCTTCTTAGTGGCAGGAACAGCAGGCTCTCCACTTTCTCTGATGAAATAAGAACTAGGCAAAGCTTTTCCTGTGCATGATATTTGTGAAGACATTGTGCTGTGACCATGTCAATAAAAGTTAACTTCCAGAAATACACAGGGATATGCAAACAAACTGATAAACCAAATCATCAAAATCATTCCTGTTTTATGAAAAACGTCACCAGCCTATCTGTATCTTTACACTTGTTTTCTGCCTTTCTTCTTCCAATGAAGATATGGACCGCCTCTCTCAATATACAGTGCTTTTACTTGTGCTCTGGATCCCACTAGAGTATGAACTTCCTAGGAGCAGAGACTTCACCTTATTTACTGCCCTAACTCTGCCAGAGTCTAGAACAATGCCTGGTACACAATAGTGGCTCATGACATATCTGATGATTCAGTGGGCTGTGGAGCAATCTGCCAGGAGTTCATATCACTCACCTCCTCAGAGGTAATTCTTCAGTCACTTCCAACTCAGCATTAATTCCTCCAACATACAACAATGGAGCAGTATCAGTAACAACTATTGACTTGGCAAGAGTCAAGAAAAAGTACTCAAAAACACTTGCCTCGATAATTAGTTGACCATTGACATTGTTCCCAATGTCCTCAACTCTTCAAGGCACTGTTCTTACGAAAGGCTAATAGTTTTAAGTAAGTTGATGACTGGGACAGTGTGTCATTTTTTAAAAATATTTATTTATTTGTTTGTTTGTTTATTCATTTATTTATTTGGCTGTGCTGGGTCTTAGTTGCGGCACATGGGGTCTTCATTGCAGCATGCAGGATCTTTAGTTGCAGCATGTGGGATCTTTAGTTGCAGCATGTGGGATCTTTAGTTGCAGCATGCAGGATCTAGTTCCCTGACCTGAGATCCAGCCTGGGCCCCCTGAATTGGGAGCATGGAGTCTTAGCCACTGGACCACCAGGGAAGTCCCAGTGTGTCATTTTTTAAAGCACACAGTTATCTCCACATTGCACAACCTGAATACGTGCTAACTGAAAGGGATTAATTAGTTAATTCATTCATTAGGTTCATTCCTGATGACTCTTGTGGAAAATAAAGCAAAGAACTGGCTACTGATTACAAATTAACTGTTAACACAGACCCTAGTGACTCCTGCACTTCCCCACTCCTCCTCTCTGGGTTTTATCTGCTGTTGTTACAAACCACCAAGCTAAGGCAAATTCAGGCTCTATCTGCACCCTGAAGCCCTTGGTATTGGCACATGCAGAAATGGCTACTGGGAACAGACTGAGGGATGGGGTAATAAAGAGGAAGTGCAAATAACTGCTAGTTCCTGGAATGATGCAAGTCCAGAGAACTAAAGTCAGGGTGTGTCTGGGCTTTTGCTCCCATATGTTCTTTTCAGTTAATACAAGAGCAGAGCTGAGACTTTGGGTATACTTCCAGAGTCAATCTGGAAATCAAACATCCAGAAAGCAAACTACCATATGCCTGGAATTTGGTCATTTCTATTTTGTTCTTCAAAATGGCTCACAAGAATCATTTGCTTGGAAAACCAACCTGAAAATGGGTAGTATTTCTCTGTCCATTCAGAGGGGCTTTTGAAATAGTTCTGTACCACAGTGGTGTTTAAATATGAAATACAGTAAAACACATAATAAGATTTCCCAACAGATAGGTCTCTCCTATGAGGTGTCATGATGAGAACTTCAGGCATGGGACCAGATGAAGCAATCTTTAAACCGTTATTCTGGAAAGCTGGGAGGTACAGCTTCAGTTTTCAGAGATTTTGGGGGCAGTAGTTCCATAACCCAGTTTTGGTTCCTTGGTGATCTTTGTGCTTTGTCAAATAAATGCGGAGAGAATGTCCTTAAAACCCATCACCTGTGACTGAATTACAATCCACTACAATCCACTTGAATTATCTTGCATATGACCTCACTGAAAGTCAGTATTCAATCTTCGTGATATTCTTTAAGCTACTGCTTAAGTTTATATCAAAATATATCAGAACACAAGTTCTTGTTTTTATATTTCAAAAGCAATATGAGAGCAAAACTTAAAAGCATATAAAACATGATTTCCAAACAACTGAACCCTATTTCCGAGTATTTCTGAAACAGATCCGTTAAAACAGCAAATAAGTGTCTTGAGTACCTACTATATGTTTGACAGTATGCCAAGAGCTGTGAGAAATATGAAAAAGGTCTTTTCTTCCAGGTGACACAATCAAGTTAGCAGGTAAGACTAACATGAGCTAATAGTAACTATCACAAGATAGATCACAATTGTTAAAATGTGTGGTAGAGACTAAAGTACTGTAAACACTCATGAAGGGAGATAAGCAAAGGCTAGAACAATCACAGAAGTTTTCATAGAAGAGATGAGCATTGAATTTGGATATGCCAGGTAGAGGCAACTACATGGTCAAAAAGTGAAAGGTGCTGGGGAAGGAGAGGCAGTTGAAAAAGTAAACATGGAGTTTCCGGTTTCTAGAAAACTATAGGTGGATAAGAGATTCATTAGGGAGCTGAAGGTTTTTGAAACAGGAAGAGACAATAGCCTTCTTTTGGCTCTGGAAGGGAACTGACATGGGGTAGAGAGTCTCCTTGAATGCCGGCATTATTCTTGGAAGCTGCCCAGCCCCTAAGGAGATGAGGCCCAGAAGTCAGCCTAAAACAGCGGAGGAAGAAGCCAAGTTTCATTCTCTCAATGGCTGAGCAAGCCTAAACTACCAGCCCATGCACATGCTTTGAGGGAAATGAATAGGACTAATAGAAATCAATCAATGGGAAAGTAGAATTTCCCAGCACCCATAGCACTTAGACCCCTAGAAGGAGTAACTACAGATCAAAGTGGGCTGACCCAAAGCCTACCAGAGACATTTTGGAGCTAGACAAGGAAATGGTTTCCTTATGCAGAGACACAGCACCACAGCTCCTATAGCAGTGAAGCTCAAAGAAGCACAGAGCAGGAGAGGTAACCTGGGCAAATGTCTACAGAGAGGACTAGAAACCTAGCTGGGGCAGAAGCTGAGACCCCACTGGGCCTAGAACCAGCTACTGTAATTTAGGGATCTAGAGCACCTGCTAGATGTGTACAATCCAATATGGTAGTCACTATGCATATATGGATATTTAAATTAATTAAAATTACTGTGGCACTAGGCCCATGTCAAGTGCTCAATAACCACATATAGCTCATGGCTATATAATGAAGGCTGCAGATATACAACATTTCGATCAGTGCTGAAGTCTGAAGGATTGGAGTCTGCATGATTAGTAGTTGGGATCAGCCAGGCCAACTGTGGTTTGGCATTAGCTATCATGCTAATGGAAATAATAAGGAACCACGTTCACTCCTTTCTACTCCTACTCATCCTTCAAGCTGCAGCTTAATTCTCAATTGTGAGGAGGCCTCCTCTGGGCTCCAATAATGCTTTGTTCTTACACTGTTTCCATTTATTGTACTGTATTTAAATTGTCTCTCCCCATAGGGTCTACACCTTATACATTTTTTGATACAGAAGAAGGAGAACAAGAATGAGAAGAATAATAAAAAGAACAAGGGTGGGTGGGGGAGGTGGTTCAAGAGAGCAGCCTAGGAAGGTCCTGAATTCGCCTCCTCCCATGGACACAGCAAATTTATAGCTATTTAAGGAACAATTCCCTATAAAAAAAAAATACCTGAAAATTAGCCAAACAGCTCCTCCACAGCAAAGGACAAGAGGTCCACACTGAGATGGGTAAAAGAGGCAGAGACACAGTCTCACCGAAAACCCCACCCCTGGTGTGGAGACCCACAATTGGAAGGGATCTCAAAGATACAGAGCTTTTCCCTGAGGAGCAAGAATTTGTGCCCTACATCAGTCACCCCAACCCTTGGGACTTGCACTGGTGAGATGAGCCCCCAAAACATCTGGCTATGAAAACCAACAGGGCTGACATCCAGAAAAAACAAAGGGCTGTAAGGAATGGAGATTCCACTCTTAAAGGGCCTGCATGCAGACTCACCCACCTGGCAATCCAGCACAAAAGCCACAGTTTGAAAAGTGCCTAGACCATATGTGAATGTGATACATTTGTTAATTTTAAAGCATCTGCCAGCAAGGGAGAAATCTGTTAGGACTCTCTCCAGGAATGGAAGCACTGGCAGGTACCATTTTTGCTTTCTGCCCCATCTATTTTGTTAGCACCAGCACTAACAGCCTCCATTTTTGCAGTCGCTTTCTAACCTGCTAGCACCAGTGTTAGAAATTAAAGGAGAAATTTAAAAATACCGGGAGAGGGCTTCCCTGGTGGCGCAGTGGTTGAGAGTCCGCCTGCCAATGCAGGGGACATGGGTTCGAGCCCTGGTCTGGAAGTGTCCCACATGCCACAGAGCAGCTGGGCCCGTGAGCCATGGCCACTGAGCCTGTGCATCCGGAGCCTGTGCTCCGCAACGGGAGAGGCCACAACAGTGGCAGGCCCGCATACCGCAAAATAAATAAATAATTAAAAATAAATTAAAAATAAATAAATAAAAATATCTGGAGACAAGTGAAAATGGAAATACAACATACCAAAATCTATGCAATGCAGCAAAAACAGTTCTAAGATGGAGTTTATAGCAATACAGGCCTACCTCAAGAAATAAGAAAAATCTCAAATAAACAACCTAACTCTTACACCTAAGGGAACTAAAAAAAGAAGAATAAACAAAGCCCAAAGTTACTAAAAGGAAGGAAATAATAAAGAACAGAGCAGAAATAAATGAAATAGAGACTAAAAGACAAATAGAAAAGATCGATGAAACAAGGAGCTGGTTCTTTGAAAAGATAAACAAAATAGACAAAACTTTAGCTAGACTCACTAAGAGAAACAGAGAGAAAGCTCAAATAAATAAAATCAGAAATAAAAGAGGAGAAATTACAATTATACCAAAAGAGACTACTATGAACTATTATACACCAACAAATTGAATAACCTGGAAGTAATGGATAAATTCCTAGAAACATACAATCTTCTAAGACTGAATCATCAAGAAATAGAAAATCTGAATAGACTAATTACTAGTGAGGAGATTAAAGCAGTAATCCAAAAACTCCCAACAAAGAAAAGTCCAGGACCAGATGGCTTCACTGGTAAATTGTACCAAATATTCAAAAAAGATTTAATACCTATCCTTCTCAAACTCTTCCAAAAAACTGAAGAGGAGGGAATGCTCCCAAACTCACTTCACAAGGCCAACATTACCCTGATACCAAAATCACACAAAGACATCACACACAAAAAAGAAAATTACAGACCAATATCACTGATGAACATAGGTACAAAAATCTTCAAAAAAATATTAGCAAACTGAACTCAAGAATACGTTAAAAGGATCATACACCCTGATCAAGTGGGATTTATTCCAGGGATGCAAGGATGGTTCAACAACCACAAATCAATCAATGTGATATATCACATTAACAAAAAGAAAGATTAAAATCATATGATTATCTCATTAGATGCATAAAAAGCATTTGACAAAATTCAACATCATTTGTGATAAAAACTCTCAACAAGTGGATATAAAGAGAATGTACCTTAACATAATAAAGGCCATATATTACATGCTTACAGGTAACATCATACTCAGTGATGAAATCATGAAAGTTTTTTCCTTAAAATCAGGACCAAAACAATGATGTTCACTCTCGCCACTTTTAGTCAAAATAATATTATAAGTCCTAGCCAGAGCATTTAGGCAAGAAAAAAAAAGGCATTCAAATTGAAAAGAAAGAAGTAAAATTGTCACTATTTGCAGATGACATGATACTATGTATAGGAAACCCTAAAGACACCAACAAAAACTGTTAGAACTAGTAAATAAAATTAGTAAACTTGCAGGGTACAAAATCAATATGCAAACATGTTGCACTTTTATACACGAACAATGAACTATCAGAAAGTAAGAAAAATATCCCATTTACAATTGCATCAAAAAGAATAAAATATCTATGAACAAATTTAACCAAGGAGATGAAACACCTATACACTGAAAACTGTAAGACATTGATGAAAGTAATTGAAGAAGACACAAATAAATGGAAAGATATTCCATGCTTATGAATTGGAAGAATTAATACTGCTAAAATGTCCATATTACCCAAAACAATCTGCAGATTCAATGCAATCCCTACCAAATTACAAAAGCATTTCTCACAGAAATAGAACAAACAATCCTAAAATTTGTACGGAATCACAAAAGATCCTGAATAGCCAAAGTACTCTTGAAAAAGAAGAACAAAGCTGAAAGCATCATACGTTCTGATTTCAGAATATACTACAGAGCTGTAAAATCCAAACAGTATGATATTGGCATAAAAACAGACCCATAGATCAATGGCACAGAGTAAACAGCCTAAAAATAACACACATATATGGTCAACTAATTTGTGAAAGGAAGCAAGAACACAAAATGCAGAAAGGCCAGTCTCTTCAAAAATGGTGCTGGGAAATCTGGATATCCACATAGAAAAAATGAAACTGAACCACTATCTTACACCATACACAAAAATTAACTCAAAATGGATTAAAGTCTTGACTGTAAGATTAAAAGTAAAATAAAATAAAAATCTGAGAAGAAAACATGGGTGGTAAGCTCCTTGACATCACTCTTGGTGATATTTTGGGGATCTGACTCCAAAGGCAGTAGAAGCAAAACTAAACAAATAGGATTACACCAAACTAGAAAGCTTCTGCACAGTGAAGGAAAACAACAAAATAAAAAGGAAACTTTCTGACGGGAGAAGATATTCCTAAATCATACCTGATAAAAGGTTAATATCCAAAATATGTAAAGAACTCAGACAACCCAATAACCACCACAACAAAAAAAAATCCAATTTAAAAATAGGCAAAGAGCATCTTTGGGATTCTCTATGTATAGTATCATGTCATCTGCAAACAGTGACAGATTTACTTCTTCTTTTCCAATTTGGATTCCTTTCATTTCTTTTTCTTCTCTGATTGCTGTGGCTAAAACTTCCAAAACTATGTTGAATGAGAGTGGTGAGAGTGGGCAACGTTGCCTTTTTCCTGAACTTAGAGGAAATGGTTTCAGTTTTTCACCATTGAGGATGATGTTGGCTGTGGGCTTGTCATATATGGCCTTTATTATGTTGAGGAAAGTTCCCTCTATGCCTACTTTCTGCAGGGTTTTCCCAAAGATGATATCAGAAAACTACTAGAGCTAATCAATGAATTTGGTAAAGTAGCAGGATACAAAATTAATGCACAGAAATCTCTGGCATTCCTATACACTAATGATGAAAAATCTGAAAGGGAAATCAAGAAAACACTCCCATTTACCATTGCAACAAAAAGAATAAAATATCTAGGAATAAACCTACCTAAGGAGACAAAAGACCTGTATGCAGAAAATTATAAGACACTGATGAAAGAAATTAAAGATGATACAAATAGATGGAGAGATATACCATGTTCTTGGATTGGAAGAATCAACATTGTGAAAATGACTCTACTACCCAAAGCAATCTACAGATTCAATGCAATCCCTATCAAACTACCACTGGCATTTTTCACAGAACTAGAACAAAAAATTTCACAATTTGTATGGAAACACAAAAGACCCCGAATAGCCAAAGCAATCTTGAGAACAAAAAATGGAGCTGGAGGAATCAGGCTGCCTGACTTCAGACTATACTACAAAGCTACAGTAATCAAGACAGTATGGTACTGGCACAAAAACAGAAAGATAGATCAATGGAATAGGATAGAAAGCCCAGAGATAAACCCATGCACATATGGTCACCTTATCTTTGATAAAGGTGGCAGGAATATACAGTGGAGAAAGGACAGCCTCTTCAATAAGTGGTGCTGGGAAAATTGGACAGGTACATGTAAAAGTATGAGATTAGATCACTCCCTTACACCATACACAAAAATAAGCTCAAAGTGGATTAAAGACCTAAATGTAAGGCCAGAAACTATCAAACTCTTAGAGGAAAACATAGACAGAACACTCTATCACATAAATCACAGCAAGATCCTTCTTGACCCACCTCCTAGACAAATGGAAATAAAAACAAAAATAAACAAATGGGACCTAATGAAACTTCAAAGCTTTTGCACAGCAAAGGAAACCATAAACAAGACCAAAAGACAACCCTCAGAATGGGAGAAAATATTTGCAAATGAAGCAACTGACATGGAAGCAACCTAAGTGTCCATCATCAGATGAATGGATAAAGAAGATGTGGCACATATATACAATGGAATATTACTCAGCCATAAAAAGAAACGAAATTGAGTTATTTGTAATGAGGTGGATGGACCTAGAGTCTGTCATACAGAGTGAAGTAAGTCCAAAAGAGAAAAACAAATACCACATGCTAACATGTATATATATGGAATCTAAGGGAAAAGAAAAGGTTCTGAAGAACCTAGGGGTAAGATGGGAATAAAGACACAGACCTACTAGAGAATGGACTTGAGGATATGGGGAGGGGGAAGGGTAAGCTGTGACAAAGTGAGAGAGTGGCATGGACATATATACACTACCAAACGTAAAATAGAGAGCTAGTGGGAAGCAGCCACATGGCAAAGGGAGATCAGCTCGGTGCTTTGTGACCACCTAGAGGGGTGGGATAGGGAGGGAGACGCAAGAGGGAAGAGATATGGGAACATATGTATATATATAACTGATTCACTTTGTTATACAGCAGACACTAACACACCACTGTAAAGTAATTATACTCCAATAAAGATGTTAAAAATAAATAAATTAATTAAATAAAATAAAAATAGGTAGAGAATTTGAATAGACATTTTCCAAAGAAGACATACAGATAACTAAAAGGCACATGAAACAATGTTCAATATCACTAATCATTAGGGAAGTTCAAATCAAAACACCAGTGAGATATCACCTCATACCTGCAGAATGGCTATTATCAAAAGGACAAGAAATAGCAAGTGTTGGCCAGGATATGAAGAAAAGAGAACTCTCATGCACTGTTGGTGGAAATGTAAATTGGTACAGCCACTGTGGAAAACAGCATGGAGCTTCCTCAAAAAATTAAAAATAGGGCTTCCCTGGTGGCGCAGTGGTTGAGAGTCCGCCTCCTGATGCAGGGGACACGGGTTTGTGCTCCAGTCCACGAAGATCCCACATGCCGCGGAGCGGCTAGGCCCATGAGCCATGGCCGCTGAGCCTGTGCATCCGGACCCTGTGCTCCACAACGGGAGAGGCCACAACAGTGAGAGGCCCACATACCGCAAAAAAAAAAAAATTAAAAATAGAACTACCATGTAAGCCAGCAATTCCACTTCTGGGTATTTATCTGAAGAAAATGAAAACACTAATTCAAAAAGATAAAGGCACCCCTAGGTTCACTGCAGCATATTTATAATAACCAGGATACGGAAACAACTTAAGGGTCTATCAATGGATGAATGGATAAAGGAGATGTTTTTATATATATGTTTATATATATATATATATATATATTTTATATTTATATGTACATAATGGAATACTACTCAGCCATAAAAAAGAATGAAATGGACATTGAGGGTATTACATTAAGTGAAATAAGGCAGAGAAAGACAAATACCATATGATTTCACTTACCTGTGAGATCTAACAAACAAATGAACAAACAAAACATAACACATAGATACAGGGAACAGATTGATGGTTGCCAGAATGGGGGGAGGTGGGCAAAAATGGGTGAAGAGGATCAAGAGGTACAAACCTCCAGTTATAAAATAAATAAGTCTTATAGTTTTCAGAGCACAGGTCTTTTATCTCCTTAGGTATGGTTATTCCTAGGTATTTTATTCTTTTTGATGTGATGGTAAATGGGGTTGTTTCTTGAATTTCTCTTTCTGATGTTTTGTTGTTAGTGTATAGAAATGCAACAGATTTCTGTGTATTAATTTTGTAACCTGCAACTTTACCAAATTCGTTGATGAGCTCTAGTAGTTTTCTGGTAGCATCTTTAGGATTTTCTAAGTATAGTATCATGTCATCTGCAAACAGTGACAGTTTAACTTCTTTTCCCATTTGGATTCCTTTTATTTCTTTTTCTTCTCTGATTGCTGTAGCTAGAACTTCCAAAATTATGTTGAATGAAAGTGACAAGAGTGAACATCCTTGTCTTGTTCCTGATCTTAGAGGAAATGTTTTAGCTTTTCACCATTGAGTATGATGCTAGCTGTAGGTTTGTCATATATGGCCTTTATTATGTTGAGGTATGTTCCCTCTATGCCCACTTTCTGGAGAGTTTTTATCATAAATGGGTGTTGAATTTTGTCAAAAGCTTTTTCTGCAAATATTGAGATGATCATATCACCTCACACCAGTCAGAATGGCTATCATCAAAAAATCCACAAACAATAAATGCTGGAGAGGGTGTGGAGAGAAGGGAACCCTCCTACACTGTTGGTGGGAATGTAAACTTGTGCAGCCACTATGGAGAACAGTATAGAGGTTCCTTAAAAAACTAAAAATAGAGCTACCATATGATTCTGCAATCCCACTCCTGGGCATATACCCAGAGAAAAACATGGTTTGAAAGAATACATGCACCCCAATATTCATTGCAGCACTGTTTACAACAGCCAAGACATGGAAGCAACCTAAATGTCCATCAACAAAAGAATGGATAAAGAAGATGTGGTACATATATACAATGGAATATTACTCAGCCATTAAAAAGAATGAAATAATGCCTTTTGCAGCAACATGGATGGACCTACAGATTGTCATACTGAGTGAAGGAAGTCAGAGAAAGAGAAATATCATATGACTGCTTCTCTGCAGAATCTAAAAAATGATACAAATGAACTTATATACAAATCAGAAGCAGACTCACAGACTTAGAGAATGAACTTATGGTTACCAGGGGGGAAGGGTAGGAGGGAGAGATATTTAGGGAGCTTGGGATTGACATGTACACACCACTATATTTAAAATGGATAACCAACAAGGACCTACTGTATAGCACAGGGAACTCTGCTCAATATTCTGTAACAAACTAAATGCAAAAAGAATTTGAAAAAGAATAGACACATGTATATGTATAACTGAATCACTTTGTTGTACACCTGAAACTAATACAACATTGTTAATCAACTGTACTCCAATATAAAATTAAAAGTTTCTTTAAAAAATGAGAAAAATAAATAAAATTTAAATGTCATGGGGATATTATATACACATGGTGACTATAATCAGTAATATGGTATTGCAGATTTGAAAGTTGCTAATAAAGTAAATCTTGAAAGTTCTCATCACAGAAAAAATTTTTTGTAACTTTGTATGGTAACAGATGGTATAACTAGACTTATTGTGGTGGTCATTTTGCAATGTATACAAAAGTTGAATCATTATGTTGTACACCTAAAACTAGTGTAATGTTGTATGTCAATTGCATTTCAATTTAAAAAGAAATCTATCACAGGAAACTGAAAAAAAAAACAACAACAAACAAACACAAGAAGAATCTTCCTTGAGCTCCTATTATGTTGTAGGCAGTTTAAATACATGATCTCATTTAGGTACTGTTATTATCTCCATTTTGTAAATGACAAAACTGATATTTAATGTGGTTAAATAGTTTACCCAAAGTCATATAGCTGACAAGCAGCAGAGCTAGGAACATGGATTCTTAGCAATCTGTTATATCACTCCTCACCCATCATGAAACATTGTATCAAAGTCCTTGTAAAAACATGTACAGTTCAACTGAATCTTACTGTTAGAAATATTACAGGAAATGTCAAATTAACCAGATACTCAAATTTAATGGGAGACATACATGTTGGTCAAAAATGACACCAAGCTTGAGAAGTGCTATAACTGATGTAAACATGGGCAAATGGAGGGCTCACTGCAGGTGTGGGGAGGACCATTTGAATCAGAAAACAGCATATGCAAAGACATGGAGGCACAGAAGAGTGTACTGAAGGGTAATGCATAGGTTAGGAGCACAGCAGAGACAATTTTTAGCTATTCCAACTTTAAACCAGCATTTATTCTTTTTTTTTTTTTTCAGTTTTCTCATTCATTCTTTTTTTATTTTCTTTTTTTTAACATCTTTATTCGAGTATAATTGTTTTACAATATTGTATTAGTTTCTGCTGTATAACAAAGTGAATCAGCTATACGTATACAGATATCCCCATATCCCCTCCCTCTTGCATCTTCCTCCCACCCTCCCTACCCCACCCCTCTAGGTGGTCACAAAGCACTGAGCTGATCTCCCTGTGCTACGCAGCTGCTTCCCACTAGCTATCTGCTTTACATTTGGTAGTGTGTATATGTCAATGTTACTCCCTCACTTTGCCCCAGCTTACCCTTCTCCCTCCCTGTGTCCTCAAGTCCATTCTCTATGTCTGTGTCTTTATTCCTGTCTTGCCCCTAAAACCAGCATTTATTCTTTTTATTGGAAATGTTTGTGTTTGCAGATAATTTTCTGCTATATTACCCTGTTCTGTGGAATGCTAAGGAATGAAATACCTCTTTGAACTTAAAGTTTGGTAATATCAAGCCTTGATGATCATATACCAAAAAATAGAACTTCAATGAACAAAAATCACTAACTTACCAGGTGACAAAGGCATAAATTGCTCCAATGATGATAATGGCTGTTGCATAATGCCAACAAAAGCATATGGTGAGAAACATAACGTTGTCATGATCCACTAAATCCCATGCAGGACCTCCACTGGGGGGATAAAGGACAAACCCAATCTGTAATTTAAAACAAAGAACACACATTAAAAAATACCAGCCATATTCCCAAAGATGGTACATTTCAAAATGTTTCATTTCAAGATTAATTGTAACAGATAACTCCCATTACCTGAAATGCTACAGATAAGATATCTGCTGCCTGTTTTAGTAATATAGACAGTATCTACTAGATCATATTTTTGGAAAAAATGTTAAGGATATTTACAGAACAATTTTCAAAATATGAATAGTAATCATCTCTGGGGATTGGTGGACTTTCAGATGATGTGTTAGGTTTCTAAGCTATGCAGTTTAACTCAGTTATTTCAAAATCAGAGTTTAAAAAAAAAGGTTTAAAATAAAGCCCACGGGTAACATTATATTCAATGATAAAGACTGAAAGCTTGTCTCCTAAGATCAGGAACAAGACAAGGGTGTCTTATTTTACAAATTCCATTCAACATTGTACTAGAAATTCTAGCCAGAGCAATTAGTCAAGAAAAACAGACAAAGAGCATCCAGATTGCAAAGGAAGAAGTAAAACTATATTCACAAATGACATGATCTTATATATACAGAAAATTCTGAAGAATCCACAAAAAAACTATTAGAGCTAATAAATTAATTTAGCACACTTGCAGGATACAAAATCAACACATAAAACATGCAATGAACAATCAACAAAATTAAGTTAGGAAAACAATTCCACCTACAATAGCATTGAAAACAATGAAATACTTAGGAATAAATTTAATCAAGGAGGTTCAAGACTTGCACCTTGGAAACTACAAAACATTGTTGAAAGTGATCAAAGAAGATCTAAATAAATGGAAGTATATCTCATGTTCATGAACTGGAGCATTTAATATTGTTAAGATGGCAATAAAAAAACAGAACATGAATCTGATCAAACCTCTAGATCTAACAAGATCGGGTGTGTTGAAAAGTGTTAAATGTGATGGTTAATTTCACATGTCTACTTGACTGGGTCGTAGGACGTACAGATACTTGGTTAAACATGATTTGGGGGTGTGTTTGTGACGGTATTTCCAGATGAGATGAGCACTTGAATCTGTAAAAATCTAAGTAAAGCAGATCCTCCTCCACAGTGCGTGTGGGCATCATACAATCCATTGAGGACTGAAGAGAGCAAAAAGCAGAGGGAGGGAGAATTGGCTCTGCCTCACCACTAAGCTGGAACTTTGGTCTTCTCTTGCCTCAAACTAGAACTTGTACCATCAGCTCTCTGCTTTCAGGACTGGACCTACAGCACCAGCTTTCCTGGGTCTGTAGCCTGCAGGTCACAGATCATGGGACTTCTCAGCCTCCACAATTATGGGAACCAATTCCTTAAAATAAATCTCTCTCTCTCTTTCCTCTCTCTATAGATATAGATATATTATAGATATAGATACAATTATATATTACATATAAAATATATATATGTATATATATGTATATATTTGGTTCTCTCTGGAGAACCCTGACCAATACACTGGATGATAAATTGATAAATACCACTACTTTTGTATATATTTTATTACCATAATAAAAGTTTTTAAAAATTCCTTTTACATAGGCATGTTAAAAAAAAAAGAGAGAGATGGCAATAACACCCAAAGCAATCTACAGATTCAGTATGATCCCTATCAAAATCCCAGTAGTCTTTTTTGCAGAAATAGAAAGCTGATCCTAAAATTTATATGGAATTACAAGGGACCCAGAATAGCCAAAACAACCTTGAAAAAGAAAAGCAAAGTTGTAAGACTTACACTTACTGATTTCAAAACTTACTACAAAAACTACAGTAATCAAAACATTGAGGTACTAACATAATGGTAGACATACACAACAATGAAATAGAATTGAGAGTCCAGAAATAAGCCCATACACCTGTAGTAAATTGGTTTTTGAAAAGAGTGCCAAGGCCATTCAATGGGGAAACTAAAGTGTCTTCAACAAATGGTGCTGGGGAAACTGGATATCCACATGCAAAAAAAAAAAAAAAAAAAAAAAAAAAAAAGAATTTGGACTCTTACATTACAACACATACAAAAATTAACACAAAATGGATCAAAAACCTAAACATGAGAACTAAAATCCTCTTAGAAGAAAACTAAGGAAAAACCTTCATGACCTGGGATTTAGTGCTGATTTCTTATACATGACACCAAAAACACATCAAAATTAAAAGCTTTTGTGGGGGCTTCCCTGGTGGTGCAGTGGTTAAGAATCCACCTGCCAATGCAGGGGATACGGGTTCGAGCCCTGGTCCAGGATGGTCACACATGCCATGAAGCAACTAAGCCCGTGTGCCGTAACTACTGAGCCTGCACTCTAGAGCCTGCATGCGACAACTACTGAGCCCACATGCCATAACTACTGAAGCCTTTGTGCCTAGAGCCCATGCTCCACAATAAGAGAAGTGACCGCAATGAGAAGCCCACACACCACAACGAAGAGTAGCCCCTGCTCACCGCAACTAGAGAAAGCCAGTGCGCAGCAACGAAGCCCTGACACAGCCAAAAATAAATAAATAAATAAAACAAAGCTCAGAGGCTTCCGGGAAGATGGTGGAAGAGTAAGACGTGGAGATCACCTTCCTCCCCACAGATACACCAGAAATACATCTACACGTGGAACAACTCCTACAGAACACCTACTGAATGCTGGCAGAAGACCTCAGACCTCCCAAAAGGCAAGAAACTCCCCACATACCTGGGTAGGGCAAAAGAAAAAAAGAAAAAACAGAGACGAAAGAATAGGGACAGCACTTGCACCAGTGGGAGGGAGCTGTGAAGGAGGAAAAGTTTCCACACACTAGGAAGCCCCTTCACGGGCAGAGATTGTGGGAGGCGGAGCGGGGAGCTTCGGAGCCGCGGAGGACAGCACAGCAACGGGGGTGCAGAGGGCAAAGCGGAGAGATTCCCGCATAGAGGATCGGTGCCGACCGGCACTCACCAGCCCGAGAGGCTTGTCCGCTCACCCTCCAGGGCGGGTGGGGCTGGGAGCTGAGGCTCGGGCTTCGGTTGGAGCTTAGGGAGAGGACTGGGGTTGGCGGCGTGAACACAGCCTGAAGGGGGTTAGTGCGCCACGGCTGGCCGGGAGGGAGTCCGGGGAAAGG
>NW_006780023.1:42237-77620 GCF_000442215.2 Lipotes vexillifer
GCTAAGGCTGCTGCTGCCGCCACCAAGAAGCCTGTGTGCGAGCACAGGTCACTATCCACACCCCCCTTCCGGGGAGCCTGTGCAGCCCGCCACTGCCAGGGTCCCAGGATCCAGGGACAAATTCCCCGGGAGATCGCACGGCACGCCTCAGGCTGGTGCAACGTCACACCGGCCTCTGCCGCCGCAGGCCCGCCCCGCACTCCATGCCCCTCCCTTCCCCTGGCCTGAGTGAGCCAGAGACCCCGAAAAAGCGGCTCCTTTAACCGCATCCTGTCTGAGCGAAGAACAGACGCCCTCCGCCGACCTACACGCAGAGGCGGGACCAAATCAAAAACTGAGCGCCTGGGAGCTGTGAGAACAAAGAGAAAGGGAAATCTCTCCCAGCAGCCTCAGAAGCAGCGGATTAAAGCTCCACAATCAACTTGATGTACCCTGCATCTGTGGAATACATGAATAGACAACGAATCATCCCAAACTGAGGAGGTGGACTTTAAGAGCAAGATTTATGATTTTTTCCCCTTTTCCTCTTTTTTGTGAAGTGTATGTGTATGCTTCTGTGTTAGATATTGTCTGTATAGCTTTGCTTCCACCATTTGTCCTAGAGTTCTATCCGTCCGGTTTTTTTTGATATTTTTTTCTTAATATTTATTTATTTTAATAACTTTATAATATTTTATCATATTTTATTTTACTTTATCTTCTTTCTTTCTTTCTTTTTCCTTCCTTCCCTCCTTCCTTCCTTCCTTCCTCCCTCCCTCCCTCCCTTCTTTCTTTCTTTCTTTCCTTCTTTCTTTCTTTCTTTCTTTCTTTCTTTCTTTCTTTCTTTCTTTCTTTCCTTTCTTTCTTTCTTTCTTTCTTTCTCTCTTTCTTTCTTCTTCTACTAATTCTTTCTTTCTAATTTTTCTCCATTTTATTCTGACCCGTGTGGATGAAAGGCTCTTGCTGCTGCAGCCAGGAGTCACTGCTGTCCCTCTGAGGTGGGAGAGCCAACTTCAGGACACTGGTCCACAAGAGACCACCCAGCTCCACATAATATCAAACGAGGAAAATCTCCCAGAGATCTCCATCTCAATACCAGCACCCAACTTCACTCAACGACCAGCAAGCTACAGTGCTGGACACCCTATGCCAAACAACTAGCAAGACAGGAACACAACCCCACCCATTAGCAGAGAGTCTGCCTAAAATCATAATAAGTCCACAGACACCCCAAAACACACCACTAGACGTGGACCTGCCCACCAAAACGACAAGATCCAGCCTCATCCACCAGAACACAGGCACTAGTCCCCTCCACCAGGAAGCCTACAAAACCCACTGAACCAACTTTAGCCACTGTGGACAGACACCAAAAACAATGGGAACTACGAAACTGCAGCCTACAAAAAGGAGACCCCAAACATAGTAAGATAAGCAAAATGAGAAGACAGAAAAACACACAGCAGATGAAGGAGCAAGATAAAAACCCACCAGACCTAACAAATGAGGAGGAAATAGGCAGTCTACCTGAAAAAGAATTCAGAATAATGATAGTAAAGATGATCCAAAATCTTGGAAATAGAATGGACAAAATGCAAGAAGCAGTTAACAAGGACCTAGAAGAAATAAAGATGAAACAGACAATGATGAACAACACAATAAATGAAATGAAAAATACTCTAGATGGGATCAATAGCAGAATAAATGAGGCAGAAGAACGGATAAGTGACCTGGAAGATAAAATAGTGGAAATAACTACTGCAGAGCAGAATAAAGAAAAAAGAATGAAAAGAACTGAGGACAGTCTCAGAGACCTCTGGGACAACATTAAACGCACCAACATTCAAATTATAGGGGTTCCAGAAGAAGAAGAGAAACAGAAAGGGACTGAGAAAATATTTGAAGAGATTATAGTTGAAAACTTCCCTAATATGGGAAAGGAAATAGTTAATGAAGTCCAGGAAGCACAGAGAGTCCCATACAGGATAAATCCAAGGACACGTACACCAAGACACATATCAATCAAACTGTCAAAAATTAAATACAAAGAAAACATATTAAAAGCAGCAAGGGAAAAACAACAAATAACACACAAGGGAATCCCCATAAGGTTAATGGCTGATCTTTCAGCAGAAACTCTGCAAGCCAGAAGGGACTGGCAGGACATATTTAAAGTGATGAAGGAGAAAAACCTGCAACCAAGATTACCCTACCCAGCAGGGTCTCATTCAGATTTGATGGAGAAATTAAAACCTTTACGGACAAGCAAAAGCTGAGAGAGTTCAGCACCACCAAACCAGCTTTACAACAACTGCTAAAGGAACTTCTCTAGGCAAGAAACACAAGAGAAGAAAAAGACCTGCAATAACGAACCTAAAACAATTAAGAAAATGGGAATAGGAACATACATATCGATAATTACCTTAAATGTAAATGGACTAAATGATTCCACCAAAAGACACAGATTGGCTGAATGCATACTAAAAAAAGACCCATATATATGCTGTCTACAAGAGACCCACTTCAGACCTAGAGACACATACAGACTGAAAGTTCTGGGATGGAAAAAGATATTCCATGCAAATGGAAGCCAAAAGAAAGCTGGAGTAGCAATTCTCATATCAGACAAAATAGACTTTAAAATAAAGACTATTAGAAGAGACAAAGAAGGACACTACATAATGATCAAGGGATCAATCCAAGAAGAAGATATAACAATTGTAAATTTTTATGCTCCCAATATATGAGCACCACAATACATAAGGCAAATACTAACAGCCATAAAAGGGGAAATCGACAGTAACACATTCATAGTAGGGGACTTTAACACTCCGCTTTCACCAATGGACAGATCGTCCAAAATTAAAATAAATAAGGAAACACAAGCTTTAAATGATACATTAAACAAGATGGACTTCATTGATATTTATAGGACATCCACCCAAAAACAATAGAATACACATTTTTCTCAAGTGCTCATGGAACATTCTCCAGGATAGATCATATCTTGGGTCACAAATCAAGCCATGGTAAATTTAAGAAAATTGAAATTGTATCAAATATCTTTTCCAACCACAACACTATGAGACTAGATATCAATTACAGGAAAAGATCTGTAGAAAAAAATACAAACACATAGAGTCTAAACAATACACTACTTAATAATGAAGTGATCACTGAAGAAATCGAAAAAGAAATTTAAAAATACCTAGAAACAAATGACAATGGAAACACAATGACCCCAAATCTATGGGATGCAGCAAAAGCAGTTCTAAGAGGGAAGTTTATAGCAATACAATCCTACTTTAAGAAACAGGAAACATCTCGAATAAACAATGTACCCTTGCACCTAAAGCAATTAGAGAAGGAAGAACAAAAAAACACCAAAGTTAGCAGAGGAAAGAAATCATAAAAATCAGATCAGAAATAAATGCAAAAGAAATGAAGGAAACGATAGCAAAGATCAATAAAACTAAAAGCTGATTCTTTGAGAAGATAAACAAAATTGATAAACCATTAGCCAGACTCATCAAGAAAAAGAGGAAGAAGACTCAAATCAATAGAATTAGAAATGAGAAAGGAGAACTAACAACTGACACTGCAGAAATACAAAAGATCATGAGAGATTACTACAAGCAACTCTATGCCAATATAATGGACAACCTGGAAGAAATGAACAAATTCTTAGAAATGCACAACCTGCCAAGACTGAATCAGGAAGAAATAGAAAATATGAACAGACCAATCACAAGAACTGAAATTGAAACTGTGATTAAAAATCTTCCAACAAACAAAAGCCCAGGACCAGATGGCTTCACAGGCGAATTCTATCAAACATTTAGAGAAGAGCTAACACCTATCCTTCTCAAACTCTTCCAAAATATAGCAGAGGGAGGAATACTCCCAAACTCATTCTACGAGGCCACCATCACCTTGATACCAAAACCAGACAAGGATGTCACAAAGAAAGAAAACTACAGGCCAATATCACTGATGAACATAGATGCAAAAATCCTCAACAAAATACTAGCAAACAGAATCCAACAGCACATTAAAAGGATCATACACCATGATCAAGTGGGGTTTATTCCAGGAATGCAAGAATTCTTCAATATATGCAAATCAATCAATGTGATACATCATATTAACAAATTGAAGGAGAAAAACCATATGATCATCTCATTAGATGCAGAGAAAGCTTTTGCCAAAATTCATCACCCATTTATGATAAAAACCCTGCAGAAAGTAGGCATAAAGGGAACTTTCCTCAACATAATAAAGGCCATATATGACAAACCCACAGCCAACATTGTCCTCAATGGTGAAAAACTGAAAGCATTTCCACTACGGTCAGGAACAAGACAAGGTTGCCCACTCTCACCACTCTTATTCAACATACTTTTGGAAGTTTTAGCACCAGCAATCAGAGAAGAAAAGGAAATAAAAGGAATCCAAATCGGAAAAGAAGAAGTAAAGCTGTCTCTGTTTGCAGTTGACATGATACTATACAAAGAGAATCCTAAAGATGCTACCAGAAAATTACTAGAGCTAATCAGTGAAGTTGGTAAAGTAGCAGGATACAAAATTAATGCACAGAAATCTCTGGCATTCCTATACACTAATGATGAAAAATCTGAAAGGGAAATCAAGAAAACACTCCCATTTACCATTGCAACAAAAACAATAAAATATCTAGGAATAAACCTACCTAAGGAGACAAAAGACCTGTATGCAGAAAATTATAAGACACTGATGAAAGAAATTAAAGATGATACAAATAGATGGAGAGATATACCATGTTCTTGGATTGGAAGAATCAACATTGTGAAATGCCTCTACTACACAAAGCAATCTACAGATTCAATGCAATCCTTATCAAACTACCACTGGTATTTTTCACAGAACTAGAACAAAACATTTCACAATATGTATGGAAACACAAAAGACCCCGAACAGCCAAAGCAATCTTGAGAACGAAAAACGGAGCTGGATGAATCAGGCTCCCTGACTTCAGACTATACTATAAAGCTACAGTAATCAAGACAGTATGGTACTGGCACAAAAAGAGAAAGATCAATGGAACAGGATAGAAAGCCCAGAGATAAACCCACACACATATGGTCACCTTATCTTTGATAAAGAAGGCAGGAATTTACAGTGGATAAAGGACAGCCTCTTCAGTAAGTGGTGCTGGGAAAACTGGACAGGTACATATAGAAGTATGAGATTAGATCACTCCCTAACACCATACACAAAAATAAGCTCAAAATGGATTAAAGACCTAATGTAAGGCCAGAAACTATCAAACTCTTAGAGGAAAACATAGGCAGAACACTCTATGACATAAATCACAGCAAGATCCTTTTTGACCCACCTCCTAGAGAAATGGAAATAAAAACAAAAATAAACAAATGGGACCTAATGAAACTTCAAAGCTTTTGCACAGCAAAGGAAACCATAAACAAGACCAAAAGACAACCCTCAGAATCGGAGAAAATATTTGCAAATGAAGCAACTGACAAAGGATTAATCTCCAAAATTTATAAGCAGCTCATGCAGCTCAGTAACAAAAAAAACAACCCAATCCAAAACTGGGCAGAAGACCTAAATAGACATTTCTCCAAAGAAGATATACAGATTGCCAACAAACACATGAAAGAATGCTCAACATCATTAATCATTAGAGAAATGCAAATCAAAACTACAATAAGATATCATCTCACACCGGTCAGAATGGCTATCATCAAAAAATCTAGAAACAATAAATGCTGGAGAGGGTGTGGAGTAAAGGGAACACTCTTGAACTGTTGGTGGGAATGTAAATGGATATAGCCACTGTGGAGAACAGTATGGAGGTTCCTTAAATAACTACAAATAGAACTACCATATGACCCAGCAATCCCACTACTGGGCGTATACCCTGAGAAAACCATAATTCAAAAAGAGTCATGTACCAAAATGTTCACTGCAGCTCTATTTACAATAGCCCAGAGATGGAAACAACCTAAGTGTCCATCATCGGATAAATGGACAAAGAAGATGTGGCACATATATACAATGGAATATTACTCAGCCTTTAAAAGAAAGGAAATTGAGCTATTTGTAATGAGGTGGATAGACTTAGAGTCTGTCATACAGAGTGAAGTAAGTCAGAAAGAGAAAGAGAAATACCGTATGCTAACCCATATATATGGAATTTAAGGAAGAAAAATGTCATGAAGAACCTAGGGGTAAGACAGGAATAAAGACACAGACCTAGTAGAGAATGGACTTGAGGATATGGGGAGGGGGAAGGGTAAGCTGTGACAAAGCGAGAGAGAGGCATGGACATATATACACTACCAAACGTAAGGTAGATAGCTAGTGGGAAGCAGCCGCATAGCACAGGGAGATCAGCTCGGTGCTTTGTGACCGCCTGGAGGGGTGGGATAGGGAGGGTGGGAGGGAGGGATACGCAAGAGGGAAGAGATATGGAAACATATGTATAAGTATAACTGATTCACTTTGTTATAAAGCAGAAACTAACACACCACTGTAAAGCGTTTATACTCCAATAAAGATGTAAAAAAATAAGAAGAAGAAGAAGAAGAAAAAAAAAAAGCTTAGCTATTAAAAAAAAAAAGCTTTTGTGCATCAAAGGACACAATCAGGAAAATGAAAAAGTCACAGCATAGGAGAAAATCCTTGCAAATCATATATCTGGTAAGGAATTGATATCAAGAATATATAACGAACTCCTAAATCTCAACAAAAAGCTAAAAAAATTTTAATGGGCAAAGGAATAGAAGACTCATTTCCCAAAAGAAAGTGTACAAATGGTCGATAAGCTCCAGAAAAAATTATGAACATCATTAGTTATTAGAGAAATGCAAATCAAAACCACTATGAGATACCACTTCACACCTCCTAGGATGGTAATAATAATAATAAGTAACAAGTGTTGGTAAGGATATGGTGAAATTGGAATTGTTATACATCACTGGTGAGAATGTAAAATGGTACAGCTATGTGGAAAACAATTTGACAGTGTCTCAAAAAGTTAAATATAGAATTATCACATGACTTGGCAATTTCATTCTAGGTACTATACATACCCAAAATAATTGAAAGCAGGTATTCAAACAAAAACTTCTACACAAATGTTCATAGCAGCATTATTCACAAGAACCAAAAGTTAAAAACAATCCAAATGTCCATCAGCTGATGATGAATTAGCACCGTGTGGTTTTCCATACAACACAATATTATTCAGCCATAAAAAGTGACATATTAATATATAATACAACATGGATGAACCTTGAAAACATTATGTTAGAGAAAGAAACTAGACACAAAAGGTAACATATTGCATGATTCTGTTTACATGAAATATCCAGAATAGGTAAATCCATAGCGACAGAAAGCAGAGTGGTAACCAGGGACTGGGAGGAGAGGAAAAGGAAATGACTGGTTAATGGATCCGTGGTTTCCTTTTGGGGTGATGAAAATGTTTTAGAACTAAATAGAGGTGATAGTTGCACAACACTGTGAATGTACTAAACGCTGCTGAATTATACACTTTAAAATGTATAAAATGTTGCCAGAGAGGAGAGAGGTGGGGGGATGAGAGAAATCAGTGAGGGAGATTAAGAGGTACAAGCTTCCAGTCACAAAATAAATGAGTCACAGGTATGAAATGTACAGTGTTGGGAATAGTCAATAATTATGTAATAGCTTTGTATGGTGACAGATGGCAACAGAGTATTGTGGTGATCATTTTGAAATGTATAGAAATATCAAATCACTATGTTGTGCATGAGGAACTAACAATTAAAATTTTTATTTTTATTTTTCAATTATACTTCAAAAACAAACAAACAAACTCTTAGAAAAAGAGATCAGATTTGTGGTTACCAGAAGTGGAAGGTGGGAGGAAGAGGTATTGGATAAAGGCACTCAAAAGGTACAAACTTCCAGTTATACAATAAATAAGTAATATAATGTACAATATGATCAATAGAATTATCACTGCTGTATGTTATATATGAAAGTTAGAGTAAGTTCTAAGATTTCTTATCACAGGAAAAAGAATTTTTTTCTTTGTCTTTAATTTTGTTTCCACATGAGATGATGGATGTTCACTAAACTTATTTTGGTAATCATTTCATTAGGTAAGTGAAATCATTATGCTGTACACTGTAAATTTATACAGGGCTGTACATCAATTATTCCTTAATGAAACTGGAAAAGGAAGGGAGGGAGGGAGGGAGGGAGGAAGGAAGGGAGAAAGGAAGGAAGGAAGGAAAGAAGGAAGGAAGGTTAATTCTATGTTATATGAATTTTACTCCAATAAAAAATTAAGATACATAGATGATAGGTAGATAGATAGAGGAACAGATGTCAGGTTTCTAGATCCAAATGAAATACAAAACCAAGATAATTACATGGATAATTGTACAAATGTCTATCATATTAGATAACTATGTGTCAGTTACAGTGGTTTCCTTACTATGGCCCTTAGGAGGTTTCCTTACTATGGGCCTTCAATAATGTGGTCTTTTTTTTTTAGGTTGCATTGGGTCTTCATTGCTGCGTGCAGGCTTTCTCTAGTTGCAGTGAGTGAGGGCTACTCTTCATTGAGGTGTGCCGGCTTCTCACTGCGGTGCCTTCTCTCATTGTGGAGCACGGGCTCTAGGCGCACAGGCTTCAGTAGTTGTGGCTTATGGGCTCTAGCGCGCAGGCTCAGTAGTTGTGGCGCACGGGCTTAGCTGCTCCGTGGCATGTAGGATCATCCCGGACCAGGGCTCCAACCCATGTCCCCTGCATTGGCAGGTGGATTCTTAACCACTGTGCCACCAGGGAAGTCCCCAATAATGTGCTATTATCCCAAGTTAATGTATTGTTATCCTCTTTAACCAGATGAGAAAATTAGGTGGTTTAGTGATTTGCTCCTGATCATACATCTAATAAATGAAATCTTACAGGGGAAAAAAAAGGATTTAGTTTATAATATTGAATGAAACCATTTCTGTTTGAAATTTCAAGTAATGTGAATAAATCGGGGAAAGCTAAGATTTGTGCCTTAATCAGTTGTTCCTGTTTCCCATTTTAAAGGATTCCCTTTAGTTGGTAGGAGAACTGCCATTTGTACCACTTGGTAGATGTACTGCCATGTGTCAGGCACTTTAACCACAATCATACACATAAACTTCACAGTAATTCTCATTCTCACAACAACCCCAGGAAGAAGGTATCATTATCCCCGTATTACAGAGGGTAAAACTGGAACTCAGAGACTTCAGTAACTGCCCCAACATTGCAAAATGGCCAAATGACTAAGACAGGGTTCCAAACCATGAGCGTCTGGCTGCAAAACTCTGTGTGTTCTTTCTTCTACCCCACACTCTCTTTCATCATTTAGCCGTTCTCAGTGGAGCAGTATGAAGGACAGTGGCCTGGACAACAGGGTCCATGTGAGTCATCTCAGCAGTTCTGATACGGTTTGAACAATCAGTACTGAGATGGTAGTCGGTCCCATGAAGACATGGTACTGTCTTACCCTTAAAACACAGATTAGAGACTGGCAGACCCTGGGCCACATCTGCATCACAGACATGCTTTGCCTGGTCTGCACTTTTTAAAATAATTTGAATTAGTTTTCAACATTTAAAAATTAGGGAACTTCACACACAAAAGTCTGCAGTCTCAGCTTATTTCTAAAATTAGAAATATTTCTATTTTTTTTTCCAAAGCATGAGCCACAACATGTGCTCTCCATCGATTCATCATTCAGGTTGGTAGTTGCCTGACCAAGAGGAGCAATCCTGAGATCTTTATTTTTTCTCTGGTGCTATGCATTTTATTTAT
The DNA here is from genome assembly GCF_000442215.2 of Lipotes vexillifer. Taxonomy (NCBI): domain Eukaryota; kingdom Metazoa; phylum Chordata; class Mammalia; order Artiodactyla; family Lipotidae; genus Lipotes; species Lipotes vexillifer. The sequence continues at coordinate 52,063 of NW_006780023.1, forward strand.
TAACCAATGTCACATTCATAAAATTTTCTAAAATATCATGAGTTGAAATTAGCAAGGTACTCTGTAATAACTCCTTCCTGCCCTTCTCTACATCCCAGGAGACAGAATCCCTTTGTTGTCTCTATTTTAGAGATAAGAAAACTAAATAATGCACAAGCCTGCCCTTCCATCTCCAAACAGTTACAAAAGTATTTGCGTCATTGCTGCTGTGTCTCACCCACCAAGGGCTGGGGATTCTGAATTAGGACATGGTAACGTTCTAAAGGAATGAGGAGTTAACACCACTGGCAAAAGATAGATCAGTCATTAGATTAGAGATCTGAACCTACAGTATCCAGAAACTCCAGGAGGAAAATGCCACCCAGCTAGTTTGCCTGCTGTTTGGACATATCCGTGTTTTGCAATACCCCTTTATATACTGTTAGGAAAGCTCACTGTGGAGACCACAGTGACCAGAGCCCAGGTCTCTGAAGGCCCTGTAAGAAAGCGAGACTTGCTGGCTCCTCTGTGCTCACTGTTTGGAAATGACAAGAAGGAAACTGACAAGTTTCCTACAAGAAGTCATGTAGTCAATTCTCAGTTCAGGGGGCCCAGCCATTTTAGCTATGGTGCCAGGACCGTGAGAATCTGCCTCTCATGTCCTCCTCTCTCATCAATTCAGGGAGGATGACAGAGAAATTCTGGGTCAAGAAAGGGCCTTTTAGGAACGTCGAGTTTAATGCACAATGGACTAGCTCTCCAGTTCCCACCTATCAGTGTCACCTATGTTCCTTCAATGCCGTCCACACCACCCATCTACCCCTGATTGGGGAGCGATTTGCTCCAGCTCCCAGAGGGAAGACTTAGCAGTTGTTGTGGGCTAAATGGTGCCCTCTAAAAGGGCATGTTGAAACCCTAACCCCAGATACCTGTGAATGTGACCTCATTTGGAAATAAGTTATTTGTAGATGTCATCCAAATGAGATGAGGTCATATTGGATCAGAATTGGCCCTGAATCTAATGATGGGTGTCCTTATAAGAAGTCCATATGAAGACACAGGTGCACAGAAACACACAGGTGTGACTATGGAGGTAGAGATTGGAGTCATGCTGCCAAGTCAAGGATTGCTGGCAACTGACTAGGAGGGTAGCATGGGACAAATTTTCCCTTTGGGCCCCCAAGACAGAATCAACCTGCTGCCACCTTGATTCTTAGTTCCATCTCCCAGAACAGTGAAGCATAAATTTCCATTGTTTTAAGTCTTCCTGCTTGTGGGAATTTGTGACTGCAGCCCTAGGACACTAATACAGGAAGGAGCTAAGGCTGAAATAAGCAGAAGAGTATCAACTGTCCTAAAGCTCAAGCCTGGACACACTGGTGACTCTCATCCATCTTTCAAACCCCAACTCAAGTTTACCTTCTTCTGGAAGCTTTCTCAACCCTCTTCCTATGGAATTAACAATATCTCCTCAAGGCATAAGGTATTTTCAGGTTGGAATATTTCATTCAAGCAACAGTCTCATGAGTCTCATCATTTCTATTTTTTATTTGAGAAATCTTAAGCACACAGAATAGCTAGTCTATGGTCATGTGATTAATATGGTAGATCCAGAATTCAGACCCAAGTCTGCCTTACCTGGAGGCTCACAGACTTCTCCCTCCATGCCATAGTCACAACTCTTTTTTGGAGCTTCCAAAATGAAATCTCTCAGTCATCATCAACTTTACCAAAGTATTTACTGTTTTACACCAGGAAAAGAGAAACTTTGAGCACCCTCTACTGCTAATCTCACTGGGATCCTCAGAGCCTAATATACTGAATGCTAAATATTTGACTGAAGGCCACTGTGAAGCCTGTGAACAGAGTTAACAGATGTGATTATACTGAAAGCCATAGAAACCTTTGGAAAGTCACTTCAGGCTAAACCCAAGTAAATTAGGAAAGTTGAAAATTAAGGCCAGATAATGCCACAACCCATTAAATCTTCCTTTAAATGTAAAAGTTAGTCACTATTCTTTCATCTGCTGTCCTAATTTCCTTCCTAATATAAAATTCCTAGGAAAAAAAGGTCTGAAAAAGGATTTTTTTCTTGCTATATCTTGTATGTCACTCCTGAACATCTGTTTTTGACTAGTTTAAGCTTCATTAGTATCACATTTAAAATGTAAATAATTATCTTCTCTAATAGGCATCCAGCCAGGGCCCATTACCTATACGTTAGTTTGACTTTCCTAGTGTTTTCTTTCTTATTTTCCAGTCACTTATTTCAACACTATAAGCCTAAGCAAGTGTTTGATCTACCATATCAGACCTCAGACCACTGCTGCTTAGTTGGGTCTTTTTGTCATTTTCAAATGAACTACTATCGTTCTTAAAGGTAAGACAAGGCTGGGTTTTAGTTTGGGCTTAGAGATCTGGGGATCATGGGAGTTTCTGGTGCGATTAGTGGAGCTGGGAGGTACAGCTGAAGCAATTGTCCAACATCTTGAGAAGCAAAGGCAGCAAATGTGTCTTCCTCATTTCCTGATTCTCTCTGAGCCATGGCTCTGACAACGAAGGGTGGGAATTTGAGAATGACAAAGCGCAAAAGTGAGCTTTAGAAATATTGTCCCACACACAGACTCAGAAAACATGATTCATGGAATAAATGGACCCAAGGGATTTTTTTTTCTTTTTTAAATTGCATCATGGTTAGGTTTTTGAGAAAATATATTTGGCTGTAATGTGGTTTAGGAAAGAAACCATTTTTAATAGGTTGGGAGGGGAATTCCCTCCAGGTTTGTCTACTACCTAATTATTTATAGATGAGTTATTTTAAAAATGGCCACTGTGAGCATTTGCCTCATTCAGTTCACCTCTCCATATTTATGGTTCCAAGAATCTAGGTGTACCTTTTCTCTAATCTGTCTATATATTGTTTAAGCGCTAGTATTGTGCTTAATATTAACCATGTATGGAGAAGTAGCGAGAGAAAAAAATATGGTGAAAAGGAAATCACAATGTAATAGTATTAGCTTGAGATAGAGTTTTGGGCATAAACATTCATAGCAACAAAACATGGAAGCATAATAAATTCACCTAAGTCCCTGAAACATTTTTGTTTCAGAGGAATCTAACAGGGAGGGGGTGGGGGAAGAGATGTACTATGGCTAAAGCTTCATTTCCTGCCAGTGTGTGTGTTTGCATTGGTATGAAATGTTCATTTTCCTTTAAGTCCCAAACGTTACTTAGTCTGGCTGCCAGGTAAAGAAAGATACTAGTCTAGACATAATGATGGCTGGAAAATTTTTTAAATAATCTCAGATTTATGCCCCAAGACTTTAACCTCATATCTCTTCCTTAGAAAAGCTCCTGGGGAAATGTGAAAAGATTATTTATCTGCCAAAAGGGACAAAATTAAGCCAACCTATTCTCAGTAGTGACAGCCCACAACTTCCTCCCTCTGATATTTAATTAATTATTAATGGAACTCAAATTAGTTTCATTAATTCTGCTCTTATCTTTATTATTCCTTTCTTCAACTCTCTTTGTGTTTCCCCTTTTTACTTTTTTTTTAATATATGTTTATTTATTAGTTATTCTCGGCTGCATTGGGTCTTTGTTGCTGCACGCGGCTTTCTCTAGTTGCGGTGCGTGGGCCTCTCATTGCAGTGGCTTCTCTTATTGCGGAGCTTTGGCTCTAGGTGCATGGGCTTCAGTAGTTGTGGCTCATGGGCTCTAGCGCGCAGGCTCAGTAGTTGTGGCGCATGGGCTTAGTTGCTCCGCAGCATGTGGGATCTTCCCAGATCAGGGTTCGAATCCGTGTCCCCTATATTGGCAGGCAGTTTCTTAACCACTGCACCACCGGGGAAGCCCTCCCCTTTTTTCTTACTTTCTAACTTCTTTATTTGAATATTTAGCTCTTTAAGAAACTTGATTTAGTAAATATATGTAGAATCTTCAACACAGCAAAGACAGAATATACTTTCTTTTCAGATACATGGAACATTTACTACCACTGACATTGGGCTATGTCCCAAAGGAAGTCCCAACACATTTCAAAGAGAACACATACAAAGCAATTGAACTGAAAATAAATAATAAAAAGAAAAAATATTTTTGGAAATTGAAAAGTGCACTCCTAAATAACTCATACATTAAAAAGGAAAGCACATAGAAAATGCAACATTCAAAACTGCCCAAGAGAATAAAGACACAGACCTACTAGAGAATGGACTTGAGGATATGGGGAGGGGAAAGGGTAAGCTGTGACAAATGAGAGAGTGGCATGGACATATATACACTACCAAACGTAAATTAGATAGCTAGTGGGAAGCAGCCGCATAGCACAGGGAGATCAGCTCCGTGGTTTGTGACCACCTAGAGGGGTGGGATAGGGAGGGAGATGCAATAGGGAAGAGATATGGGAACATATGTATATATATAACTGATTCACTTTGTTATAAAGCAGAAACTAACACACCATTGTAAAGCAATTATACTCCAATAAAGATGTTAAAAAAAAAAAAAAGTTGCCCAAGAGTGAAAGCTACCACACACCAAATCTCACGGGAGGTAGCTACAGTAGTGTATAGAAGAAATTCTATAGCCTTAGGCATATTTATTTAAAAAAAAGAAAAACTGAAAATAAGTGAACATTCAACTCAAAAATCTAGGAGGGGAGAAGCAGAATACAGCCTCATGACATTAAAGAAAAAATTGAAAATAAGGAGAAATTAACAAATCCATAACTATAAGATAAAATTTTAACAGACCTCTATCAGAAAGTGAAAGATCCAATGGATGGAAAGCAATTAGGAGTAGAGAATATGTAAACATATAACTAAAAAGAGTTCCAAGAACCTGGTTTTATCCCCACATTAAGAGGAACCCTTCAATTTCCTTTTAGCTCCCCTGGAGCCAAAGAACCAACTGCCATGTCTACCCTAGACCTGGAGCCCGCAGGCCTGCAGCGCAGCTCTACTCTGGCTCTGCATTTCTATTCTGTGTGTGGCCCACAGGTGGCGTGCCCTATTTTTGTTTCTGTTGTTTAATTGCAACTACATATTTTTTACTCTTTTACTTTCATTTACTTTTCTCTTCTTTTGATTTCTTTTTTATTTTATAGGTATTTTTGATAGTTTATGTGTCATTGTTATATATTTGAAGCAGAGGAGATACACTGAAGCATAAACTCACTGTGTCATCTTGACAGGAAGTTATCACTTTTAAATTTTTTTAAATTTATTTTTAGTTTTGAATTGGCAATACATGTACATAGCAAAACATTCCAATCAAGAGATATAGAATACATAATCATGTTTTACATGCCATTATATTTCGCTTCCCAGCAGATGATAAATAATCTCACAGAACAACTTCTGTATACCAACTGGTTAAATTCACCAATTATCAATTTTATCACATGATAAGGTATTTGTTATTTTTTCTATATCATTTTTCCTTCAAAATAAGCCCTGGGCTTCCCTGGTGGTGCAGTGGTTGAGAATCTGCCTGCCAATACAGGGGACACGGGTTCGAGCCCTGGTCTGGGAAGATCCCACATGCTGCGGAGCAACTAGGCCCGTGAGCCACAACTACTGAGCCTGCGCGTCTGGAGCCTGTGCTCCACAACAAGAGAGGCCGCGACAGTGAGAGGTCCATGCACTGTGATGAAGAGTGGCCCCCGCTCACCACAACTAGAAAAAGCCCTCGCACAGAAACGAAGACCCAACACAGCCAAAAATAAATTAATTAATTAATTAAATTTTTTTTAAATAAAAGTAAGTCCTGAATCTAGTCCTCTCTTTACTAGTCTCTGCTCCAACAGCCTTTCTAGTCCCCCATAAGCTTAAATATCACATCTTTCCTAGCCATGATGCTTTGACCATGATGTTTCTCTTCCTCTTGCCTACCAGTGCTTTCTTACCACTCCTCGCTGAAATGCAAGTCCTTGGAATAACCTCCTCATCCCAAATCCCTGCACTTTAGTGACTAAAAATCTCTAAGAAATCTTCCCTGATTAAACCACATTCACCTTTCATCCCAGACTTTCTTTACATCTATATATGTATGTTGGATTATGATTTATCAGTCTCTATAAAGTATATGTTCACTGATTGGAATACATGTTTTCAACACTGCAACGTTAGGGAGTCAACAGTAAAATGGAAAGTGCCTGGGATTTGGAGTCAGACAGACCCACATTTAGGTGCTAGCTCCATTACTGCGTGATCCTGGGAAAGTAACTTGGTCTCTCTGAGTCTTCTTTGTCAGTAAATTGGGGATGATATTACCTAACGTCCAAGTCATCATGAGGACAAAATGAAACAATGAGCGTGTAAAAGTCCCATACGGTGGCAGCACATAGTTGTTTCTCAATACATAATAATTTCCTCCCTTTCCTGCCTTCCATATGTTTCTTGAGCTTATTACCCATTAGGCTTTAAGCTGCTTTAGCATCAGGAACTGCTTCCAGCTAAAAGCACTGGCTCAGAGTTCCTACAAAATGGATACTCAGGTGTGTGATGAAAATGTACACACCCAACCTGCTCTATCACCGCTCCCACCAGCGCCACAGGGCCAGTCAAAGAAACATCACCTCTCAAAGGTCCACATTCTCACTACCAGCAGCACATCAGAAGGAAGTCTCTGGGTTCTAGAGCAAAACACCCACCAATCAAAGACAGAAGGTTATCAGTGGAGATACCAGGTACATTAATTGGAGGCCCAACTCACCTGCCAGAACCAGCTTCCCTGAAGTAGGAAAAAGCTTATCCGCAGAAGTTCCACAGTTATATTGGTCAGTATGAAAAGCTCCAAGAAGGCAATCAGGCCTGTCAAAAAGATGACCAAGACCAGAAGCTTGTGCACAAAGATGTCCAGCATTTCCCGACCATGAGTGTGATTGTAGAAGACAAAACCTGATACAAGGAGAAAAAATAGTTTGTCTTTTTCGATGAAACTACCTACTGTTTCTCTCTCTCTCTCTCTCTCTCTCTCTCTCTCTCTCTCTCTCTCTCTCTCTCTCGACACACAACTTTACAAACACACACATTTCTTTGTCCAAAATATCAGGTGCCCACTGCTTCCCACAAAAATGGAAACCTCTGCCATTTTTGGAGTCACCACTACCTCTTTAGGATGGAATCTTTGAAATCTCCTTTTCCCTTCCCCAACCTTTATTCTCTCCTCCAATATGTTATGACATTTTCAACCAACTATATTTCAAAGCACCTTTTATGCGAAAGGATGAATAATAAGCATGATGAGGGTAGGGCAGCAGGAGTTAGGGTGAATAGGCAGAGGAATGAGACAAAGCCTCGCCTTAAGGAATTCAGTCCACTGGAGGCAGCAGATATACACACAAATCATAAAAGTGCACTTTGATGGGTATGACAAGATTCTCTGGAAGCTCCCAAGAAGTAGCAGCTAGCTACATTTTTTAATCCCATGGACAGATTCCGGCTTCAGCTTCATTCTTTGCATTTGGTTGAGGAGGAAAGGATGTTCATTCAAAACATGGTAACATCCTGAGATAATGAGAATCATGCTTAGTTGTTGGTGCCCAACTTTTATCTAGCTCTTGTTTTCAAAGAGCGTTTGGCAAAAGCTCTTACCTTTAGAGGTGGGAGGCAAGGTGGACGTTAGGAAATGACTGCCTCCTGATAACTGGGGGCTTTTTCAGTTCTATGATCAATCTATCCTTTACATATGAAATAAATGAAAACAAATCAATAAATACTTGTTTTCAGTGTTTCCTTATACAGTAACAGGGAGGCCAACTGAACAAAAAAATGTTAGGACCTCATTTTTCTGTGACTGAATTTTTTGGACCCTGCTTATCATGTAATGGTGGAGTTTTACTATATCAATATTAAAAAGGCTAGTTTGTAGGTATGGAAGCTACTCTGCTGTGAGTGGTCTCCTCGTTTGAGGATATATATGCTTCACTACTCTGAGCTCAGTTTCACATGTTAAAGATGGAAATAATGATAATCTCCAGGATAAACCAGAGATAAATAACCATGGTAGGTGGTTCTTTAAGACAGATGTGAAATGTGAATAAAACACATTGAATGATTGCGCTTGTCCAGCTATACAAAATGAGTCAGTAGGGAAGGAAAAACTTGGGCATCCTGTCTAGGACATCTCAATAGCTCACCATGGCCCAAACAGATGGCCGTGTGGATCAAGGCTGCAGGACACTAAAGGAGTATTATTGTAAAGTGCTAGATAAATGTCCAATAATAGTGAAAGGTATATGAAAATACTCATACTTACCCTCCACAAATAAGGCATTTGCTAACATTAACTTGGTAAAGGAGGCAGGAAGTGACCTGATGGTGGAACATAAGATGTTTGTCACACCCAGCAGCCCAAAGAAGAAGTACATGGTAAAATGATGCCAGCCCAGGAGTTGGACCCACTGGCCCTCTTTGTAGTCATATAAGGTCAGGTGCGGTCCTCCAGGAATAAACTGTTCTCCAAGCATGCCTACGGAGGGACATATCACATTTTAAGCAAGATTTCCATAACTTTATTGAGAAAGCAGGAAGATGCAGAAGGATCAGCCTACTGCTTAGTCCAATATAGTGCCCTTTTATGACATTGATTCATCTTTCAGGGCTGTTCCCTAACAGCTGAGCACTGGTTCTTTAGGCTGGTTTTAGAGCTTCAAATACTGGTTTGGATAATCACTTTTAGTCAAAGATGGCCAATTTAGTCAAACAGCTATTTCAGATCTTCAAAGCTAATGATCTTAGTTCCACTGAGTTCCCTGATCAGTTCCACTGATGGTCTTAGTTCCTATTTTAATTTAATGACTAGATAAATCCTGAGTAATTTTTGGATTTAGATTTGTGAGATTAGTTCTATGGCATCTGATTACTTCCTTCTTACACACTATGTCTTTGGGTAGGGAGTTGTGCTTGGTTCAGGATTAAAATGCTAGAGTTCAGCTTCTCCCCAATTAAGGATAACCGAGAAAGCACAGACAGATACAGCATAGAGTCTAGTCAGTTACACAAACATTTAAGCTTTCTTGAAGATGCTGCTTTATTTATTAATCTATAGAATTTGGCAACAAAATTCCTCTCTTTAAAACTTTAAAAACACAGAACATTTTTACAGAATCATAGAGCCAATGGAAAGGCCTTACAATCATCTGGCCCAACCTCCCTCTCTAATTTAGTAATCACACAAAGAGGATGAGTGCAGGAGATAAGTTTTCTTCAGCCTGACCGTCTGGACAGCCTATCAGCAATGATTTATTACTGAAGCCTTCCCATAATCATTTGATTATTTTGGTGTCATTTTGAAAAATGGTTTCTGATAGAGTTTACTCTTTCAGACATCAGAATAATTGATATAAAATTATTTTAAAGGCTCCAACTAATTCTATAAAGGAAATTCACCTTGAATGGACAGGCAAGTTAATTGCTATGACTAACTCATTAAGGAATAGCCCTTTGTAGAAACATGGAGTATCACCTTCTAGTAAATTATATCAGATAGAAATTACAATTAGAATATGTATTTGGGTATTTTTGAATAAAAATTTTATTTTAGCAATTTCTTGTTTTGATATTGAATCTTCTCTTTGCATGTGAAAATACCCCAAAAAGCAGACAGAACACAGAAAAGGGTCACTCACCAGTTAAAGCCATTCCAGCTATTATGATTCCCTCCAAAATTTCTACTCGGTGGAATAATACTTTGGAATCAAGGTAGGAAGTCCGCTTGTGCTTTTTGAAGGCATATTTCAGAATGCACTTTGTTGTCCACCAAATCCCCAAGATAAAGAAGAAGGTTCCAGGGAGAGCATGGCCTTTGAAATTCCCCATGACTACCAAAATAAGAACATATAGAAGATGAAGACATTTCATTTCCAGAATTTGGCCAAAACATCGCTTATTCCTGTAAAGTACACTATCTTCTGATGATGATGGATACACCTCTGAGTCAGAGGATCCAGTATTACTGTCGACAGTTGTAGATCCATTACAATATCAACAATACCAAAAAGAGGAAAAATCTACATTCGTTGAACACTTACCTTGTTCTAGGCACTGTGTCAAGTGCTTTACATGTGATCTCTAATCTAATTTTCACAACATACCCATGAATGAGGGGCTAAGTCACATTTTCAATTGGGATTCAGGTTTAGAGAAGTGAAATGACTTACCTAAATCTCACAACTATTTTTGAAAAGTTTCATTGTTTTTAACAGGGAGCTCAAAAGATCTATTAAAAATGATAGTGTGTACTCATCCAACACTTACACTTTAAGCATATTTGAAAGAAAGTAACAGGAAAGTTTTACCTTTATGCTTAAAACTTGAAATGATATGAAATTGCCTACAAAAAATTTTAAGTAGGTAATTTCAAAGTATCAAGCATCAAGTGTGTGGAAGAGACCATTAGTGCTCATCAAGTATCTGTGTACTCTTCCATGCACTTTTCCCAGCCTCTTCTCCATTCGAGTCAGAACCACGTTTCTAGTTCTGGCCAATGGACTGTGGCATTTGTCACTTCCAGGCTGAGTCAGTTAATAGACTATATGGTTCCTTTAACTCTCTTTTCCCATGCTTTGGCAAACTTGGCATGGCACATCGGCAACATAGAAGACAGTCAACAAGCCTGCATCAGATTTTTGCAAGAAGCAACCCTTTATTGTGTTAAGTCATTAAAATGTTGAGGTTTAACAGCTTAACCCAGCCTATCCAGAGGGATACCAAGCCAAATCAATTTGTAAATTCTGTTTACACTATTGCTACATGATCAAGCAATAAAAAACAGAAATATCCTCCTTCTTTTCTGGTCAGTGCTATAGAAAACCAGTTTTGAATTATATGAGTTTTGAATTATGTGAGCAGCCCTTTTTTCAAACATATTGTACAATCTACAGAATAACGAAAAGAGAATTCAGAATCAGGCCAGATGCAGGAGAACTCATGAAAGGGGATTTCAGGGGATTTATCTCCTTGGGTGGGTACTGGATCTCTCAGTTCGGGGCAGATCCCTCTGAGTTACTTCCACATCCCTCTGACACAATTGTGAAGTTTCAAGGGGGAACTATGAAGCTGACTCAAACACTAAAAGTCTGTTAAATCTCCAATTGAGACCCCAAATGGACATTTCAGCACACCCCTGAATCAACCATACCATCCAAGAGACTCTGACTCAATGTATCACACAGTGCTAAGAGCAGCTTCTTATCCTAACTCTGACTCTGCTAGACGTATGGTTTGGACTATGTCCCTTAAGCTCTCTGAGCCTTGGTTCTTAATTAATAAAGAAAGAGGTGGCCTAGATGACACCTGGAGTTCCTGCCTGCTCTAACAGATTCTGTGATTCATTATCCTAACCACCATCTTTATCATAGTGTTACTGAGTCCTCTTATTTGTCTTGGCTTAGACAACCACGTGAAATTGAAAAATGTTTCTACATGGGATTGAAAAGTACATCTCGACTGTAAATTTTTTGAACTTTTCTGGAAAAGAATTTGATATGTTCTAAGGAACCTTAAAATTTTTACATTCCTTGGTACAGGAAATCCACTTCCAGGACTTTATCCTAAAGATCTAACCAGAAATACAGGCACCAAATTACAAACAATATATATGTCTAAAATTAGGAGATAGGGGATATATTTAGTAAAAAAAAAAAAAAAAAGAATAGGATTTTTTAAAAACTGAGGAGAGGAGACTTTGGATTCAGGTTGACTAGCTCTGAATCCCAACTTTACCATTTACCAGCTACATGACTTTGGGAAAGTTATTTAACCTCTCATGCCTTAGCTTCCTCTTCTGTAAAATGAGACAAATTTAAAATTAAAATGAGTTATTCCAAAGCAAATAACCCACAGTATTATTAAACAAGCTCATGCTATCCTCAACCCATCTCAAACTATGAAAGTAAAACAAGAGTAAAACCAGATGAGCAATTCTACTTGGATACCAATTGCAGAAAAGCAAGAAGCACCTATACAATTCACTTAGCAATCATTTGTGTACTGCCTATAACATTTCTCCTGCTGTTGTCTTAGAATGTTACTAGAATCTTCAGGGGTTATTTAACTCCTTGACTGCAATTAAAGAATAAGCTCCTTGGGCTTCCCTGGTGGCGCAGTGGTTGAGACTCTGCCTGCCGATGCAGGGGACATGGGGTCGTGCTCCGGTCCAGGAGGATCCCACGTGCCGCAGAGTGGCTGGGCCCATGAGCCATGGCTGCTGAGCCTGCGCGTCCGGAGCCTGTGCTCCGCAATGGGAGAGGCCACAACAGTGAGAGGCCTGTGTACCGCAAAAAAATAAAAAAATAAGCTCCTTTAAAGCAGGAACCATAAATCTATTCTTCTATTCCCCACTGGACCTATATAGTGCCTTATACACTGTGAAGTTCTAACTTAACAAGAGTAACTAAGCTCTTCTTATTATACAAGATCAGATATTTATACAACACCTCCATTGAACTAATCATCTACCCATCCATTACCAGAAAATAATTTTTCCTCCAGTTACCACCATTCACCCACTTGCCCAAACCCAAAATGTGAAAGTCATCCTAAAGTCCACCTATGTCCCTGAAAACTAGTTGGTTATTGATACTTACTGCCTCTGCTTCCTTATGTCAACCCTCTCCTGCCCCAAACTTGGCTGACTTCCCCTAGCCTCTTCAGTTTTATCTGCTTGGGGAAATCCTCCCTGATGGCCCAGATAGGAGAGGACCGCTCTTATACCTTCTCAAAGCACCCAGTTCTTACTTCAATGAATTCTTTGTGTGATTAGTTACTGGAAGTCTGCCTTCTCCATTAGCCTGTGAAATTTCACTATATTGTGAAAGCCTGTGAAGCAGGTAAGTGAGGTTTCTCAGAGGTTAGGAGCCTGGTCTTTTTTTTTTTTTTTTTTTTAAGGCTTCTGGTATATGAAAAAAGGGAAGAAAATTCCAAAACCGAGTTACTAAAACTGTGGTTGCTTTTAAATGTTTACTTTTACCTAATAAATACTTTGAACACACACGTGAAACATATTACCTATCTTGGAGATAACATGAATATTTCTGAATTGTGCAGCTCTAGGCCAAATCCACCTCTATGACCAGTTAACAGGTTCCTGCTGCCCCAAAGGCTGAATGGACCAATATATCTCAGCACAGCCCATTGGGATGTGATAGGGAGGCAATGGGGAATAGTTGAAAGATTTTGAGATGAGCAGAGTGGGATAAGAAATGACTCCTTGGGCTTCCCTGGTGGTGCAGTGGTTAAGAATCTGCCTGCCAGTGCAGGGGACATGGGTTCGAGCCCTGGTCTGGGAGGATGCCACATGCCACAGAGCAGCTAAGCCCATGTGCCACAATTGCTGAGCTTGCACTCTAGAGCCCGTGCTCTGCAACAAGAGAAGCCACTGCAATGAGAGGCCCACACACTGCAACAAAAAAAGTAAATAAATTAAAAAAAGAAATGACTCCTTGTTCTTACATCAGTTATAGAACTTCTGTATCTTTAGCCTTTTAATCTGAAACACTCTGATGCTTCCAGTCTTTCTCTGTTTAAAAGACCCAAACAAAATGAAGTCGAAGCAGCTTGTTGTATTTGCCTGGCTAAGGGACCAAGCAGATCCAGTTGCTCCTGGCAACAAAATGGCATTCACTTGATTTCATTTCTACTGTGGAGAGAAAAAAATCACTCAAATCCTCAAACATCACTTCACTCAACTTCTAGAACACCACTCTCTGTATATCTGTCTTTTGTTACCTTTTTTACTATTGCCTACGGGTACAACTCACTGCTTATGAAAACATAGTAGTCCAGAGTTTAATTAGATCTCAATCAAAAAAGCAGACACATTGCCCTTGGAAGGAGAACACAGGGCTTTCCTCTTCCACAAAGCAGAACATACCTGCCAGACAGCTAGCAGAAACCCCAGGGAAAATCACCAGGTTAGCAAACCGAAAGGTCCTTCCTCAACATCCTCCCTGCTTAATCGCACCATTTGTAATCTCGTGGGGAAAGAGGTTCAGGCAGGCCTAAAATGGTGGGCTTCAAGATTCAATCACTGGCTTCCAGCTGCCACTCATCCTAAAAATGTTTATTCCTCACCATCTAAAAAAACCCTCTGCTCCTAATGACACCAATCATCACCCTCTGGGCTAAGACAAGAAGCAACTCCTAAAACCCTCATTGGCTCCTTTTTTCTGACCACCGCCATACACACACACTCACTCACCACCCAAAAGGGAAATATTTTTAAACTCTAGCACTTGGGGATAATATTGGGCAAATCTCAAGATATAAATCAGGTGTTAGATGTTAATTCCCGTTAACCAAAGCCACTTAAACCAAAAACCAGACCTGTGTACAGAAAGAGGCGAGAACTCAAAGTAGCCCAGAGAAAGAAATCCTACAATTTACTTGTTGGAATCTCATCCAAATATCTAACTTCAATATAAAATGAATACCATGGAGAAAAACTTAAACTAAAAATTCATCTTGAGCCAGCACCAAAATAAAGTATCCCTAAATCTTAATTAGTGACTCATATTTCAAGACATGTATATATTCCAATACACTAAACCAATTAGAGCTATTTCTTGAACTCACTTTACCATTTGCCTTAATTCTCAAAGCAAAGTGTATACAAGCATATATAGCTTTAAATTTTTTTGATTCTCCATCATTCCATACCAGTTCTTTCTCTCCAAAATTTCAACTGTTTTGAAAGACTATTCTTAGTTAAATTATCCTTACCTTCACACTTTCCTCAGTATCAAGTCAAATGCAATTCTCTTCTCCCAGAAGAGAATTTACAATCGTTCCAGTCTCAAGAAGGAAAAGCAGATACCGACTGGTCTAAATCTAAAACTGCCCACTCTTCCTCCTTGGAGACTTAACCTATGTGCTCATATCTTTCCAGCTTGAACTTGAGCAAATAAGTCTTCAGAATGTCACAATGCCTGCATAAATGTGAATCTAAGGACCACACCCTTTTGAACATCCTAACTTCCAGTCCAAATGTTGTGCCGTAGAGTATTTCCCGAGACTCACCTTGACATCTCACCCACATGACCACAGTTATGTCCCACCTGCTGTGAAAACCAAAGCCAATGGAGCATGTCTGATCTTTGCTATCTCTCTTCCAGGCCATCAAGATGGATAGACGACAAAGGGAATGGTTATGGCAGCAGTAACATAATAAAGCATCATTGATAAGACAAACCATTTTGTAACATATAGCGCCTCAAGCAAAGTGCTAAGGTTGGAGTCATCGCTAAGGTGCTAAGGTTGAAGTCATTGCCAAAATCAAAGTTATAGGAATAGGAAAAGATGATGGAAAAAAATGCTTTAGGTCAACAGTGAAGCTCACTTGCCCTCAAGGAATACACAATCTGATAGAGAGAAAAGTGAATAAATAAGTTAGAAAAAATTATTCTAAACCAACGTGAGGCTTGCACAAAGTGAAATGTGAGCAAGAAAGAAACAACAGTCTGACTCTAACATGGAGAGCAAGCAGCTGTTACCCTATCTGCATTCAAGTCTTATTTGCCCCCTCAGTGTAAACTCTTGGTGAACAAGGGCCATATCCCCTATAATATTTCACACCTAGTAAGCACTCAATAAATAGCTAATGAATGATGAGCTCCTGCCTGGGACCTCACCTCCCTGAAACCCTGGCCTGGGTGGCAACCAGGATCAGAAATAGCTGGAGAGGGCTTCCCTGGTGGCGCAGTGGTTGAGAATCTGCCTGCCAATGCAGGCGACACAGGTTCGAGCCCTGGTCTGGGAAGATCCCACATGCCGCAGAGCAACTAGGCCCATGAGCCACAACTACTGAACCTGCGCGTCTGGAGCTTGTGCTCCACGACAAGAGAGGCCACGACAGTGAGAGGACCGTGCACTGCGATGAAGAGTGGCCCCCGGTCGCTGCAACTAGAGAAAGCCCTTGCACAGAAACGAAGACCCAACACAGCCAAAAAGAAAGAAAGAAAGAAAGAAGCTTTCATTAAAAAAAAAGAAAGAAAGAAAAGAAATAGCTGGAGAGGCTAATTAAATGAAGATTCCTGGGCTCATTCATATCTACTGAATCAATCGGCAGGGGGAGGCCCAGTATTTATTTTTATTATTTACTATTTTATTTTTGGCTGTGTTGGGTCTTTGTTGCTGCGTGCAGGCTTTCTCTAGTTTTGGCGAGCGGGGGCTACTCTTCGTTAAGGTGCACGGGCTTCTCATTGCGGTGGCTTCTCTTGTTGTGGAGCACGGGCTCCAGGCGCACGGGTTTCAGTAGTGGTGGCACACGGGCTCTAGAGCGCAGGCTCAGTAGTTGTGGCGCACAGGCTTAGCTGCTCCGCAGCATGTGGGATCTTCCCGGACCAGGGCTCGAACCCGTGTCCCCTCCAATGGCAGGCAGATTCATAATCACTGCGCCACCAGGGAAGCCCCAGAAGTCTGCATTTTTAACAAGCACTCACCAGTTGATTTTTATGTATTCTTGAGTTTTGAGAACCAAAGGTTAGAGTATGTGGAGACAAGCAAAGGGGCACTAAGACGCTCAGATTTAAATGTGGCCTCCTCATAGATAAGGGCAGAGACTAGAAAAGGTTTCTGAATAGTCCCATCAAATAGTCTTCATCAAGTACATTTGAGGAGGTTAAACACTACAGGGAAAGGGCTCCTCCTTCTGTGACTGTCTATCATTGAGTTGTTAGCACATGTAAAGGAGGTGAAGCTTTGCCCGTAGCACGGGTATTTATTTACTACTACTGTAGGCAAAGTCAGAATGCAAAGGGCTGCCAATAAAGAAGAAAGCTGGCCTGAGTAGCCTGCAATGACTTCATCTGACAAAGGTCTAGTCATCTGTCAAAAATTAAAACTTTTATATGCAATTGGCAAAGAAGCACAGGAAAAGATGTTCAATATCATTATTCATTTGGGAAATGCTAATTAAAATAACAAATACCAATACATATTCACTAGAACAGCCAAAGTTTAAAAGACAATATCACATGTTGGCAAGAATGTGGACAACTGTTCCCTGCAGGTGGGAATACAAAATGATACAGCCCCACTGGAAAGCAGTTTGTAACTTTTTTTTTTCATCTTTATTGGAGTATAATTGCTTTACAATGGTGTGTTAGTTTCTGCTTTATAAGAAAGTGAATCAGTTATACATATACATATGTTCCCATAACTCTTCCCTCTTGCATCTCCCTCCCTCCCACCCTCCCTAACCCACTCCTATAGGCGGTCACAAAGTACCGAGCTGACCTCTCTGTGCTATGCGGCTGCTTCCCACTACTATCTACCTTACGTTTGGTAGTATATATATGTCCATGCCTCTCCCTCGCTTTGTCACAGCTTACCCTTCACCCTCCCCATATCCTCAAGTCCATTCTCTACTAGGTCTGTGTCTTTATTTCTGTCTTACCCCTAGGTTCTTTATGACATTATTTTTCTTATATTCCATAAATATGTGTTAGCATATGGTATTTCTCTTTCTCTTTCTGACTTACTTCACTCTGTATGACAGACTCTAGGCCTATCCACCTCATTACAAATAGCTCAATTTCGCTTCTTTTTATGGCTGAGTAATATTCTATTGTATATATGTGCCACAACTTCTTTATCCATTCATCCAATGATGGACACTTAGGTTGTTTCCATCTCAGGGCTATTGTAAATAGAGCTGCAATGAACATTGTGGTACATGACTCTTTTTGAATTATGGTTTCCTCAGGGTATATACCTAGTAGTGGGATTGCTGGCTCATATGGTAGTTGTACTTGTAGTTTTTTAAGGAACCTCCATACTGTTCTCCATAGTGGCTGTACCAATTCACATTCCCACCAGCAGTGCAAGAGTGTTCCCTTTTCTCCACACCCTCTCCAGCATTTATTGTTTCTAGATTTTTTGATGATGGCCATTCTCATTGGTGTGAGGTGATATCTCATTGTAGTTTCGATTTGCATTTCTCTAATGATTAGTGATGTTGAGCATTCTTTCATGTGTTTATTGGCAATCTGTATATCTTCTTTGGAGAAATGTCTATTTAGGTCTTCTGCCCAGTTTTGGATTGGGTTGTTTGTTTTTTTGTTATTGAGCTGCATGAGCTGCCTGTAAATTTTAGAGATTAATCCTTTGTCAGTTGATTCATTTGCAAATATTTTCTCCCATTCTGAGGGTTGTCTTTTGGTCTTGTTTATGGTTTCCTTTGCTGTGCAAAAGCTTTGAAGTTTCATTAGGTCCCATTTGTTTATTTTTGTTTTTATTTCCATTTCTCTAGGAGATGGGTCAAAAAGGATCTTGCTGTGATTTATGTCATAGAGTGTTCTGCCTATGTTTTCCTCTAAGAGTTTGATAGTTTCTGGCCTTACATTTAGGTCTTTAATCCATTTTGAGCTTATTTTTGTGTATGGTGTTAGGGAGTGATCTAATCTCATACTTTTACATGTACCTGTCCAGTTTTCCCAGCACCACTTATTGAAGAGGCTGTCCTTTCTCCACTGTACATTCCTGCCTCCTTTATCAAAGATAAGGTGACCATATGTGCATGGGTTTATCTCTGGGCTTTCTATCCTGTTCCATTGATCTATCTTTCTGTTTTTGTGCCAGTACCATACTGTCTTGATTACTGTAGCTTTGTAGTATAGTCTGAAGTCAGGGAGCCTGATTCCTCCAGCTCCATTTTTTGTTCTCAAAATTGCTTTGGCTACTCAGGGTCTTTTGTCTTTTCATACAAATTCGGAAAATTTTTGTTCTAGTTCTGTGAAAAATACCAGTGGTAGTTTGATAAGGATTGCATTGAATCTGTAGATTGCTTTGGGTATTAGAGTCATTTTCACAATGTTGATTCTTCCAATCCAAGAACATGGTATATCTCTACATCTATTTGTATCATCTTTCATTTCTTTCAACAGTCTCATAATTTTCTGCAAACAGGTCTTTTGTCTCCTTAGGTAGGTTTATTCCTAGATATTTTATTCTTTTTGTTGCAATGGTAAATGGGAGTGTTTTCTTGATTTCATTTTCAGATTTTTCATCATTAGTGTATAGGAATGCCAGAGATTTCTGTGCATTAATTTTGTATCCTGCTACTTTACCAAATTCATTGATTAGCTCTAGTAATTTTCTGGTAGCATCTTTAGGATTCTCTATGTATAGTATCATGTCATCTGCAAACAGTGACAGCTTTACTTCTTCTTTTCCGATTTGGATTCTTTTTATTTCCTTTTCTTTTCTGATTGCTGTGGCTAAAATTCCAAAAGTATGTTGAATAAGAGTGGTGAGAGTGGGCAACCTTGTCTTGTGTCTGACCGTAGTGGAAATGCTTTCAGTTTTTCACCATTGAGAATGATGTTGGCTGTGAGTTTGTCATATATAGGCTTTATTATGTTGAGGAAAGTTCTGTCTATGCCTACTTTCTGCAGGGGTTTTATCATAAATGGGTGTTGAATTTTGTCAAAAGCTTTCTCTGCATCTATTGAGATGATCATATGGTTTTTCTCCTTCAATTTGTTAATATGGTTTATCACATTGATAGATTTGCATATATTGAAGAATCCTTGCATTCCTGGAATAAACCCCACTTGATCATGGTGTATGATCCTTTTAATGTGCTGTTGGATTCTGTTTGCTAGTATTTTGTTGAGGATTTTTGCATCTATGTTCATCAGTGATATTGGCCTGTAGTTTTCTTTCTTTGTGACATCCTTGTCTGGTTTTGGTATCAAGGTGATGGTGGCCTCGTAGAATGAGTTTGGGAGTGTTCCTCCCTCTGCTATATTTTGGAAGAGTTTGAGAAGGATAGGTGTTAGCTCTTCTCTAAATGTTTGATAGAATTCGCCTGTGAAGCCATCTGGTCCTGGGCTTTTGTTTGTTGGAAGATTTTTAATCACAGTTTCAATTTCAGTGCTTGTGATTGGTCCATTCATATTTTCTATTTCTTCCTAATTCAGTCTTGGCAGGTTGTACATTTGTAAAAATTTGTCCATTTCTTCCAGGTTGTCCATTTTATTGGCACAGAGTTGCTTGTAGTAATCTCTCATGATCGTTTGTATTTCTGCAGTGTCAGTTGTTAGTTCTCCTTTCTCATTTCTGATTCTATTGATTTGAGTCTTCTCCCTTTTTTTTCTTGATGAGTCTGCCTAATGGTTTATCTATTTTGTTTACCTTCTCAGAGAACCAGCTTTTAGTTTTATTGATCTTTGCTATCATTTCCTTCATTTCTTTTTCATTTATTTCTGATCTGATTTTTATGATTTCTTTCCTTCTGCTAACTTTGGGGTTTTTTTCATCTTCTTTCTCTAATTGCTTTAGGTACAAGGTTAGGTTGTTTATTCAAGATGTTTTCTCAAGGTAGGATTGTATTGCTATAAACTTCCCTCTTAGAACTGCTTTTGCTGCATCCCATAGGTTTTGGGTCGTCGTGTCTCCATTGTCATTTGTTTCTAGGTTTTTTTTTCAGTACACGGGCCTCTCACTGCCGTGGCCTCTCCCGTCGCAGAGCACAGGCTCCGGAAGTGCAGGCTCAGCGGCCATGGCTCACGGGCCCAGCCACTCCGCGGCACGTGGTATCCTCCCAGACCAGGGCATGAACCCGCGTCCCCCGCATCGGCAGGTGGACTCTCAACCTCTGCGCCACCAGGGAAGCCCTGTTTCTAGGTATTTTTTAATTTCCTCTTTGATATCTTCAGTGATCACTTTGTAATTAAGTAGTGTATTGTTTAGCCTCCATGTGTTTGTATTTTTTACAGATCTTTTCCTGTAATTGATATCTAGTCTCATAGAGTTGTGTTCAGAAAAGATCCTTGATACAATTTCAATTTTCTTAAATTTACCATGGCTTGATTTGTGACCCAAGATATGATCTATCCTGGAGAATGTTCCATGAGCACTTGAGAAAAATGTGTACTCTATTGTTTTTGAATGGAATGTCCTATTATTATCAATTAAGTCCATCTTGTGTAATGCATCATTTAAAGCTTGTGTTTCCTTATTTATTTTAATTTTGGGTGATCTGTGCATTGGTGAAAGTGGGGTGTGAAAGTCCCCTACTATGAATGTGTTACTGTCGATTTCCCCTTTTATGGCTGTTAGTATTTGCCTTATGTATTGAGGTACTCCTGTGTTGGGTGCATAAATATTTACAATTGTTATATCTTCTTCTTGGATCAATCCCTTGATCATTATGTAGTGTCTTTCTTTATCTCTTGTAATAGTCTTTATTTTAAAGTCTGTTTTGCCTGAAATGAGAATTGCTACTCCAGCTTTCTTTTGGCTTCCATTTGCATGGAATATCTTTTTCCATCCCCTTACGTTCAGTCTGTATGTGTCTCTAGGTCTGCAGTGGGTCTCTTGTAGACAGCATATATACGGGTCTTTTTTTTGTATGCATTCAGCCAATCTGTGTCTTTTGGTGGAAGCATTTAGTCCATTTACATTTTTTTTTTTTTTTTTTTTTTTTTTTTTTTTTCCGCTTTTAAGAAGGCCCCCCCCCCAATTTTTTTTTTTTTTTTTTTTTTTGGCTACTCAGCGCCCATGGCTCACGGGCCCAGCCGCTCCGCGGCATGTGGGATCCTCCCGGACCGGGGCACGAACCCGTATCCCCTGCATCAGCAGGCGGGACTCTCAACACTGCGCCACCAGGGAGGCCCAGTCCATTTACATTTAATGTAATTATCGACATGTATGTTCCCATTCCCATTTTCTTAATTGTTTTGGGTTCATTATTGCAGGTCTTTTCCTTCTCTTGTGTTTCTTGCCTAGAGAAGTTCCTTTAGCAGTTGTTGTAAAGTTGGTTTGGTGGTGCTGAACTCTCTCAGCTTTTGCTTGTCTGTAAAGGTTTTAATTTCTCCATCAAATCTGAATGTGATCCTTGCTGGGTAGAGTAATCTTGGTTGCAGGTTTTTCTCCTTCATCACTTTAAATATGTCCTGCCAGTCCCTTCTGGCTGGCATAGTTTCCTCTGAAAGATCCACCATTAACCTTATGGGGATTCCCTTGTGTGTTATTTGTTGTTTTTCCCTTGCTGCTTTTAATATGTTTTCTTTGTATTTAATTTTTGACAGTTTGATTACTATGTGTCTTGGCGTATTTCTCCTTGGATTTATCCTGTATGGGACTCTCTGTGCTTCCTGAACTTCATGAACTATTTCCTTTCCCATATTAGGGAAGTTTTCAACTATAATCTCTTCAAATATTTTCTCAGTCCATTTCTTTTTCTCTTCTTCTTCTGGAACCCCTATAATTCGAATGTTGGTGCGTTTAATGTTGTCCCAGAGGTCTCTGAGACTGCCCTCAGTTCTTTTCATTCTTTTTTCTTTATTCTGCTCTGCAGTAGTTATTTCCACTATTTTATCTTCCAGGTCACTTATCTGTTCTTCTGCCTCAGTTATTCTGCTATTGATCCCATCTAGAGTATTTTTAAATTCATTTATTGTGTTGTTCATCGTTGTTTGTTTCATCTTTAGTTCTTCTAGGACCGTGTTAAATGTTTCTTGCATTTTGTCTATTCTATTTCCAAGATTCTAGATCATCTTTACTATCATTATTCTGAATTCTTTTTCAGGTAGACTGCCTATTTCCTCTTCATTTGTTAGGTCTGGTGGGTTTTTATCTTGCTCCTTCATCTGCAGTGTGTTTTTCTGTCCTCTCATTTTGCTTATTTTACTGTGTTTGGGGTCTCCTTTTTGCAGGCTGCAGGTTCATAGTTCCCATTGTTTTTGGTGTCTGTCCCCAGTGGCTAATGTTTTTTCAGTGGGTTGTGTAGGCTTCCTGGTGGAGGGGACTAGTGCCTGTGTTCTGGTGGATGAGGCTGGATCTTGTTTTTCTGGTGGGCAGGTTCACATCTGGTGGTGTGTTTTGGGGTGTCTGTGGACTTATTATGATTTTAGGCAGCCTCTCTGCTAATGGGTAGGGTTGTGTTCCTGTCTTACTAGTTGTTTGGCATAGGGTGTCCAGCACTATAGCTTGCTGGTCATTGAATGAAGCTGGTTGAAACAAGCTGGGTGCTGGTTGAAATGGAGATCTCTGGGAGATTTTCACCATTTGATATTATGTGGAGCTGGGAGGTCTCTTGTGGACCAGTGTCCTGAAGTTGGGTCTCCCACCTCAGAGTCACAGCACTGACTCCTGGCTGCAGCACCAAGAGTGTTTCATCCACACGGCTCAGAATAAAAGGGAAAAAAAGTAGAAAGAGAAAGAAAGAAAGGAGGGAGGGAGGAAGGAAGGAAGGAGGGAAGAAAGGAAAGAAAGAAAGAAGATAAAATAAAATGAAGTAAGATAAAATAAAATAAAGTTATTAAAATAAAAAATAATTTTTAAGAAAAAAATTTTTTTTTCAAAGAAAGAAAAAATAAACAGACGGATAGAACCCTAGCACAAATGGTGGAAGCAAAGCTATACAGACAAAATCTCACACAGGAGCATACACATACACACTCACAAAAAGAGGAAAAGGGGAAAAAATAATAAATCTTGCTCTCAAAGTCCAGCTCCTCAATTTGGGATGATTCGCTGTCTATTCATTTACTCCACAGATGCAGGGTACATCAGGTTAATTGTGGAGCTTTAATCCACTGCTTCTGAGGCTGCTGGGAGAGATTTCCCTTTCTCTTCTTTGTTCGCACAGCTCCCAGGGCTCAGCTTTGGATTTGGCCCCACCTCTGCGTGTAGGTCGCCGGAGGACGTCTGTTCTTCACTCAGACAGGACGGGGTTAAAGGAGCAGTCTGGCTCACTCAGGCCGGGGGGAGGGAGTGTTGCGGATGCGGGGCAAGCCTGTGGCGGCAGAGGCTGGCAGAATGTTGCACCAGCCTGAGGCGCGCCGTGCGTTCTCCCGGGGAAGTTGTCCCTGGATCCAGGGACCCTTGCAGTGGCGGGCTTCCCAGGCTCCCCAGAAGGGGGGTGTGGAGAGTGACCTGTGCTCGCACACAGGCTTCTTGGTGGTGGCAGCAGCAGCCTTAGCATCTCCTGCCTGTCTCTGGGGTCCGCACTTTCAGCCACGGCTTGCGCCCGTCTCTGGAGCCCCTTTAAGCAGCGCTCTTAATCCCCTCTCCTCGCGCACCAGGAAACAAAGAGGCAAGAAAAAGCCTCTTGCCTCTTCAACAGGTCCAGACTTTTCCCCGGACTCCCTCCCGACTAGCCGTGGTGCACTAACTCCCTTCAGGCTGTGTTCACGCCGCCAACCCCAGTCCTCTCCCTAAGCTCCAACCGAAGCCCGAGCCTCAGCTCCCAGCCCCACCCGCCCTGGCGGGTGAGCAGACAAGCTTCTCGGGCTGGTGAGTGCTGGTTGGCACCGATCGTCTCTGAGGAAATCTCTCCGCTTTGCCCTCCGCACCCCTGTTGCTGCGCTCTCCTCCGCGGCTCCGAAGCTTCCCCCCTCGGCCACCCGCAGTCTCCGCCCGAAAAGGGGCTTCCTAGTGTGTGGAAACCTTTCCTCCTTCACACCTCCCTTCCACTGGTGCAGGTTCTGTCCCTATCTTTTTGTCTCTGTTTATTCTTTTTTCTTTTGCCCTACCTAGGTACGTGGGGACTTTCTTGCCTTTTGGGAGGTCTGAGGTCTTCTGCCAGCGTTCACTAGGTGTTCTGTAGGAATTGTTCCACGTGTAGAGGTATTTCTGGTGTATCTGTGGGGAGGAAGGTGATCTCCGCGTCTTACTCTTCCACCATCTTCCCCTCATCTCTATCCTGAAGACATAAGAACTGAAAACTTCCATAACCCAGCCCGCCGCCCGCACAACTATCGCGTCTTCGGCCGCAGGGGCCCCTCCAGAGCTGGCAGCCTCAGTGAGGCCACCCACCTCTCGGGTTCCAGGGCAGTTCCGTGACGGTGGAGGAAACAGACCCCAAGCCAGGAGTTCCAGCTCTGTGGAAACGTGAGCTCCATCATGAACATATTTTCTTAAACTTGTATTTCTTTTCTTTCTTTGGTGCTAAGGTAAAAAGTGTTATGCTTTTAATTTCAAACTCCAGGTGTTTATTGCTCATATATAGGAGAACAGTTGACTTCTATAGATTAACCTTATATCTTGTAACTATAATCACTTACTAGTTCCAGGAGTTGGTTGTTGTTGTTGATTCTTTGGGATTTTCTACGTAGACAATCATATCATCTGCTAACAAAGACAGTTTTATTTTTTCCTTCCCAACCTCTATACTTTGTATTTCTTTTTCTTATATTATTGCATTAGTTAGAACTTCCAGTATAATGTTGAATACTAGCGGTGAAAGGGGCTAACCTTGCCTTGTTCCCAGTCTTATGGAGATAGCATCCAGTCTTTCACATTAAGTATGATGTTAACTGTAGGTTTTGTGTAGATATTCTGAATCAAACTGAGGAAGTTCCCCCTCTATTCCTAGGTTGTTACTTTTGAGATTTTTTGTTTTTTTAACCTTTCTTAAAACTACACAAAACAGGGCTTCTCTGGTGGCGAAGTGGTTGAGAGTCCGCCTGCCGATGCAGGGGACATGGGTTCGTGCCCCGGTCTGGGGAGATCCCACATGCCACAGAGCGGCTGGGCCCGTGAGTCATGGCCGCTGAGCCTGTGCGTCCGGAGCCTGTGCTCTGCAATGGGAGAGGCCACAACAGTGAAAGGCCTGCGTACTG
>NW_006780023.1:77630-82994 GCF_000442215.2 Lipotes vexillifer
AAAAAAAAACCTACACAAAACAAGCAAAAAAACTAAGAGGGTCTTTAAAGCCAGATAATAGAGAACCTTAAATGCCAGGTTAATACGTTTAAACTTTATTCCATGGACAATAAGAAGCAACTGAATGGTTTGAGAAAAAGAAAAAGAAAAAGGATACAACAGAGATATGCATCAGACCCCTTAAACCCTTCCACAATATAAGAATCTAATTTCTATTTAAAGATGTCCAGCAAAGGGGACTCCTCCAGCTCCTTCAATACCTCATCCTGGTGACATTCAAATCTCACTCTCCGTTAGCCTTGCCTCATAGCCAACTTGAATCTCTTGGATGTCCCAGAGAAGATCCAGAACATTCATCAGTCTTGACAAACTGCTTCCACAAAAATGTGACTTCCAAACTCAGTATTCTACTACCCACTCCCTGCCCAGAAGAGAAAGCTATGTAACTCTGCTTCAGGGCAGAGGTACAGGCACCCCGCGGCCTAGACTCACTTACTAAGCAATGTACAGCCAAAATGCAGGGACCACACCTGAATCAATAGTGTTGACACGTTCATTTGCATCACACCTTCTACAGAAGGAGTTGCTGTTATCAAGAGCTCTATCCATAATGATATCTGGATGCCTATCTACAGAGAACACTCTGTAGCCCAGTTCTATCCTTTGGGAACATGAGGTCAAATCAAAACCATTTTAGCCAGATCCCCATGTGATTCATATGCACACTGAAAACTAGAAACAATAGTCTAGGGCAAAATTTCTCTACAGCGGCACTATTAACATTTCATGCCCATAATTCTTTGTTGTGTGAGGCTGGACTGTGCTTTCCAAAACGTTTAGCAACATCCCTGGCCTCTACATAACTAGATTCTGACAGCACTCTTCCACCAGTGGTGACAGTCAAAGATATCTACATATACTGATAAATATCCCTTGAGGGGCTAAATCAGAGCCTCTTCCCAAATAAGAAGTACTGGTTTACAAGATGCTTGGTCAAAACCCCTTAACATAAAAAGATTTTTTTTTTCTTTTCTCTTGGGAGAAAGAGAAATGTAACAAGTTTAGCTGTTAACTACCGTATCAAAACAAGTCCAAACAGATTATGTGCACCTACTCAAAATAGATTAAAGACCTAAATGCAAGTCCAGACGCTATAAAACTCTTAGAGGAAAACATAGGCAGAACACTCTATGACATAAATCACAGCAAGGTCCTTTTTGACCCACCTCCTAGAGAAATGGAAATAAAAACAAAAATAAACAAATGGGACCTAATGAAACTTCAAAGCTTTTGCACAGCAAAGGAAACCATAAACAAGACAAAAAGATAACCCTCAGAATGGGAGAAAATATTTTCAAACAAAGCAACTGACAAAGGATTAATCTCCAAAATATACAAGCAGCTTATGCAGCTCAATATAAAAAAAACAAACAACCCAATCCAGAAATGGGCAGAAGACCTAAACAGACACTTCTCCAAAGAAGATATACAGATTGTCAACAAACACATGCAACGATGCTCAACATCACTAATGATGAGAGAAATGCAAATCAAAACTACAATGAGGTATCACCTCACACCAGTCAGAATGGCCATCATCAAAAAATCTAGAAACAATAAATGCTGGAGAGGGTGTGGAGAAAAGGGAACCCTCTTGCACTGTTCGTGGGAATGTAAATTGATACAGCCACTACAGAGAACAGTATGGAGGTTCCTTAAAAACCTAAAAGTTGAACTACCATATGACCCAGCAACCCCACTACTGGGCATATACCGTGAGAAAACCATAATTCAAAAAGAGTCATGTACCACAATGTTCATTGCAGCTCTGTTTACAATAGCCAGGACATGGAAGCAATCTAAGTGTCCATCGACAGATGAATGGATAAAGAAGACACGGCACATATATATAATGGAATGTTACTCAGCCATAAAAAGAAACAAAATTGAGATATTTGTAGTGAGGTGGATGGACCTAGAGTCTGTCATACAGAGTGAAGTAAGTCAGAAAGAGAAAAATAAATACCATATGCTAACACATATATATGGAATCTAAAAAAAAAAAAAAAGGTTCTGAAGAACGTAGGGGCAAGACAGGAAGAAAGACGCAGACATACAGAATGGACTTGAGGACACAGGGAGGGGGCAGGGTAAGCTGGGACGAAGTGAGAGAGTGGCATAGATATATATACACTACCAAATGTAAAATAGATAGCTAGTGGGAAGCAGCCGCATAGCACAGGGAGATCAGCTCAGTGCTTTGTGATCACCTAGAGGGGTGGGATAGGGAGGGAGAGAGTGAGGGAGATGCAAGAGGGTAGAGATATGGGGATATATGTATATGTATAATGTATAACTGATTCACTTTGTTATAAAGCATAAACTAACACACCATTGTAAAGCAATTATACTCCAATAAAGATGTTAAAATATATATATTTTGTGTGCTTCATGTTGTCTTTATCAGATATTCGATTAGTGAAGAAAAACTGAGTCAATATTAAGAGAGCTAAGGTTTTTTTATAACATGTAACTTTCTGTATTTGCCTTTGAAATCTTTTTATTGTCACCGTGGTTAAATGGGTAACTATTATTTCACAGTGACCTCTGATCTTATTAAATCAAGTGTTCTAAACATCTTGACATTTTTTACAAACTTCTCAAAACCAAACTCTAAATTAAGTCTTTTTGATTTGGCCCTAACTTTGGGATTTTCCAGAGGCCCCCTGTAAAATCTGGAAGGATTTGTTCTCTCAAAAGAGAAGTGTTAAACTAATTAGGCTTATTTGATATGTTAAATTACATGGAAATAAGAAGTGATATGAAACCTTCTTTAGATTATATTGTATAATATATTATACAATATATACCTATAATATATTGTATGGGTGTATGTTACTATTATAAGTAGTACAGAAATCATATAAAATCTGACATTCCTAGTATGTTATCAGTCGTAATTCCAGCTATCATCTTAAAATGTTGTATGTCTCATAAATAACTGAATTTCCTTGTCAATTAAATTATAATGAATTCTCATCAGAACTTTAACCATGGCCATGTTTAAGTCTTCTGGCATTCACAGAAAGTTACTGTATTATTCTGATGCTTTCCTGAAAGCTTTAACAAGCAGCTATGATCCAAAATTGCTGCGTCTTTAAAGAGATTTATGGAAAAGACCTTGACAAGTACTCTAGAATACAGGTTTCTGATAACTCTAAGATCATACCATTGAACTAAGTAAGAATTTCCAAAATTATTATGGAGAAACTGATTCATAAAGCTGCTAACCCAAGGTCAAGCAGAACAATTACATAGAACTGAATGAACTGATGAGAATTATAATTTTCTGACTTTTTTCTTTGAAACATTGCCAGTTCATTAATGCTTTGTTTTTCCAGATTTAAGAAAAACTTTTTCTCTTTTCTATCAAACTATTTATAACTTGACAGCAACTTGGTAAATTATATCTTTGTAAACAGAATTTTCTCCCTACCTGATTCCTCAAGAATTCAGAAGTTCTTATTGAGTATTCTTATTTTCATGGCAATATAGTTATTTGCATAGACTCAGTGAGAATCTGTTTTCCTTAGAACAGAACACAGTGGGAAATATTAGTTATATTACCAAGACTTTGACTGGAATGTTACATTTGAGAATGATGTTCATAGACTCGGACATAACCAGTTTTAAGAAACTAAGGTTGACTTTATGGAGCCAATAAAACCTCCCTTCAGAAAACTACTGGATAAATCTTGTTTATAGGGTTCCCAGCCTAACCAATGAGTATGGAAAGACCTTTCCTAGCAGATCCAGAACCTCATGACATCTTAGACCTCTAGGCATTGCAAGTGAGTCCTTGGCTTGGCTTCCAGAATAATCTCATATTCTTTAACAAAAATTCTAGCAAAACAGACTGAAAAAAGCTTACATGATCAATCTCTATTCTTGCTGCATTTATGTAAATAATCAGACCAAGTTTAATGAAATTAGACTCATTTGGCAAACCAATTAGTCTTATTATGACTATCTTTGGTTAAAAATGGGGGTGATTGTAGAGAGAAAAACGGTGTTTCAATGGAAAACTATAACACCCCTTTGTGGACATTAGATTCTAGCCCTGTTCATTGTCACTGAGGTTTTGTTATTTACCTGTGAACTGGAGTGGATCCCAAATTCTTTTAGTTTCCTCCAATATCTGGCCACAACTCTCCAAACTAACATCTCCAAGTTTTCTCCCACCCTTCTGACTTGTAATCACTAAGAAATAAAACTGCCCTTTTCCCAAAACCATGTAAGCTGAAGCTGGACAACTTGATATAAACAGAAATTTCACAACAGCTCATGTATGGACAAGCTTCATGCCTGTTGCTGTGTGGGTCACTCAGAAAGTTTACTGGAACACACCTGATGACATCCCCAGAGACATTCAAACTGCAAAAGATGCTTTGAGCCCAATAGCTACAAATCTGCTCAGCTGACTGCCATCTGGACTCAACAAGCGGTTTTATAGTCTACTCCAACCATTAGATTTCATTTTTCTTTTGTTTTTAGAGAAATGCCTCTTACTAAATCCCTGGTTGCTTGGACCACATAGTGGCTTAACTTGGAAACTCACCCACAACACCTTCTAAAATGAGACACAATTGTTGAACTGAACTGACCTATTCCCAAATTAAGAGACTGATTCAATAAAATAGGAAACAATGTACTTAAATTCATCCTTTTCTGCTTGTTCCTATCTATGTTTTTCTCCCCCTTTGCTGATCTCTTATCTCACAACTTCTAACCAAACTCAGCTTCTAATATGTGACACTTTCTAAAAATAAAATTTCAAATTGGGAACTAAAGGAAACCAGAATACATCACCCCAAAATATGCCTCTTTGACATAAAAATAATTTTGAGCTGAAGGCAATTAAGAAGCAGCAAATGTAGGAAAAGCTCTCTGCCCTCCTCATTACTTCCTAGAGGCAGGATATACATTCTTCTTTCACTGGAGACATATTCTTATTAGCCCAGAGGTGGCAAGAGGAATCTGTCAAACAAATCTTTGTCATTAGTTCCCAGATGTTTATCTTCCCACAGTTTGCCGCCCTTGGAAACCTAAACTGCTTTCCTTTGTCCTATCATTTCTCTACAAATTTATTGTTCTTTGTTGACGATGCTCTATAAGCCAGAATTCTAAGCTGCTGCTTTGAGTTATTTTTCATTGAGGTTTCTCCCACATGATGGGTGTTGCATGTGCTTAAAAAACAAAAAAAAAAAAGACTGTTAGTTTTTCCTCCTGTTAATCTGTCTTTTTGTTTAAAAATCCCAGCTGAAAACCTAAAATGTGTAGAAGTCTAGTTTTGCCTTCCCTACA
>NW_006780023.1:83176-101495 GCF_000442215.2 Lipotes vexillifer
ACCAAGCCTGCGCGTCTGGAGCCTGTGCTCCGCAACGGGAGAGGCCACAACAGTGAGAGGCCCGTGTACCGAAAAAAAAAAAAAAAAAAAAATCACCAACAGACGGTGGGGGAAGGGAACAGGAGCAGAAGAAGCCTCTTTAGACTCTCAGGTCCCGTCACTGAGGGAGACTCAAGGGCTTAGTGTCGTCTACTTCTCACTCCTGACTGCACCAGAGAACCCTGAAGAGCTCATAAAAGAGCTCACTCCTTAACAAGACAAATTACACTAGAGGTGGGATTAGCTAATAGCCCCAGGAAAGCCAGAATGGGATAAAGCACTGTTTCTCAAACTGTCTGTAAGGTACAGACATTTTAAAAGGAAAAAAATTCTTTTAGAGCCAGTATGTTGACAAATTGCTTTTATTATGAACTTTCTTAAATAGTAAAAATATGTACTTGGACAACTACAAAAATAAAACCAATTTATAAATTAAATAGAAGCAAAACCAACACAAATCAAATAAATTAATGCAAATCAAATAGACAATTATTTCTTTTAAAATAAGTGGACTTTCACACATAACTCTGAAACTGACAGCTACAGCACATACACTTTTTGGTGCAGAAGATGTATATTACTGTGTCCCCCCAACAAACTGACTCAGCTCTCTATTCAAACTAAGATCCACCAGAACATTGTCTAGCATATGAAGCCCGTCTTCTTTATTCATCAACCCTTGATAATTAAATCAGTGCTACATGCCCCATCATGACCTTAAGTATTGTACAAAAACGTAAGCTTCAGCACTGAGATGTTTCACTGAATTCTGATGCAAGATGCTCACCCAGGTGATGCAGAATAGGCTTATAATATTTCTCAGTAATTGCTGAGATGAAAATGCAGTTAGATGATTATAATAGAAAGCTTTCAGACCTCCTTCCCCACCTCTCAAGAACAAGTCAGCAGACTCCTAGAAGTATATTAACTCCACCTGGGGAAACACTGGGAAAAAGAATTAGGAAGAACTGTACCCAAATAGTTCATGAGGGGAAATTCCTCTTTATATAAATATTTTAGCTAATAAATACAGAAGAAATGATAGAGTTTAGAATTTTACAAG
The DNA here is from genome assembly GCF_000442215.2 of Lipotes vexillifer. Lineage (NCBI taxonomy): Eukaryota > Metazoa > Chordata > Mammalia > Artiodactyla > Lipotidae > Lipotes > Lipotes vexillifer. The sequence continues at coordinate 84,279 of NW_006780023.1, forward strand.
CCCTGATGAACTAATAAATGCAGGCAATGATGAACAAAGACGACTGATAACAAAGAAAGACAACGTGACAAGATGCACCTGAAGTATTCTTGCAAAAAAAAGTGAACCTAGGTGTGATCCAACCTCTCTACGTAATTCTTAATTTACAGCAAACGTAGGGGCAGAGGAGCATGTTAAATGACATCATAGGGATGCAACCAGTAAAACCAAATGATGCAAAATTCTACAGGACAAACTGGCTTCCTCAACAAATAAACTGTAAGAAAAACAAACAAATAAAGAGAGAACTTGTGTATTAACAAAGACTCCTGAGTCCTATCTATAATTGCAATGTATGAGCTTTATTTAGATCCTAATTCGCACAAAAATATTTCAAGAGTTTTAATTTTATAGGGGTGAAAATCGTATTGTATTTAAGGCTTTTTTCTTAATCTTTATTTTAAAAAGATATATACTAAAATATTATGGACCAAATAATATGATGACTTGGATTAGTTTCCAAATTGTGATGGTCAATTTTTTGTGTCAAATTGGCTAAGCTCATGCTACTCAGTTTTTGGTCAAACACCAGTCTAGATGCTGCTGTGAAGGTATTTTTTAGATGTGATCAACATTTAAATTAGTCGACATGGAGAAAAGCAGATTACCCTCCACAGGCCAGTGGGCGGGGGGCAGTAGTGCAGGGAGCATGGGGCAGGGAGGTGGTGTTCTCAGTCAGTTGAGGGCCTCAAGAGGAAAGACTGAGTTTCTCCAAGGAAGAAGTAATTCTGCTTCCAGATTTTCTTCCCAATAGAAACTGCAACACCATCTCTTCCCTCAGTCTTTAGCCTGCTGGCCTGCCCTACAGATTTCAGACTTGCCAGCCCCCATAATCTCAAGAATCAACTCCTTAAACTAAATCAATCTCTCTCTCTTTTTCCATATATTCATACACACCCCCCCACACACACACACATACACACACACACACACATCCTTTCGGTTCTTTATCTCTGGAGAATTCTAATACCAAAATTATCTGGGAGAGAGGAGAAATGAGTAAGGAAACAGATAAAAGAAAATTGGCCATGAGTTAGTAACTGTTGAAACTGGCTAATGGGTATATGATACTATTTTGTGCCTTGACATTTTCTACGATAAAAAGAAATGAAAGAGCCAAGCCAAAAGAAATGAAAGAGACTTGTTTTTGGTTTCTTTGTCACAGGTTTTGCCATAAGGGAGAAGTTAAAGCTCGAAGGAGCTGGCCTTGGAGGTGACTCTTCCCTTGACCTTGAACTTCCAGTCTGATTTAGACTGCACACTTTCTGGTCCCATTGCACCTGCACATCCCTTTACCACAGCACTTTTCTTATACTTTTACTCTCAATCTCTTCTCACTAGCCAGGAGCTCCATACTCATCCAAGCACCAAGCTTGCACTCAGAAATGTTTGATGAGTGAATTAAAGCAATGCCCAACTTTTAAGCCAACTCATGTGCTACTGTCTTCTAGTCCTTGGTTTCTTCTGTCAACTGTTAGAGCCTACCACTAACTTCTCTGTTTTTTTTTTATTTCTTCATACCCTCTGATTCCAAATATTTACCTCCTACCTACCAAACATTTGAGGTCTCACTTTATGGGTGGGGCAGACACTGGCATTCACCATCATAGAACTTTGTAAAATTAACCTTCAAAAGCCCATTTCTGGGCAGAATACAAAATCTCATCCAACAAGTGGCCTGATTTGCAGAGCCTTCTTTCCAACCTCCTAGAAAAGAAAACCTCTCTGACCCTTAGGGTCTGTTGTGAAAGTCATTCTTTTCACAGGTCTGCCCTTAGGTGACAGGATTTCAATGTGAATAACCATCAAGTGAACTGTTTCTTTGGCTTTATCATAGTATTCTGCATGTTTTTGGAATAAATTCACTGATTTTACAATTGGAGTGAAGAAAAACTGTAGGATATCCCATTTTATAAATTAAATTAACGAAAAGAAAAATGGTCTAATGCCAGTTTTTCTTTTGCATCTACTTTATAGAGGGAAAGAAAAATGGTGTGAGGGAAAAATGAGACGGAAATAGGCATCTAAACTCCAGTCTCCTGTAAATTCATGTTCAGACAAGAAAAAGCAGAGTTTTGTAGCTTGCTATGCTCCATGGAAAATGCTGTGACTCTTGTACAGGAAAATGGGGGGGTCTGAGTGGCTGAAGTCGCCTGCCTTCCTGCCTCCTCCCCTGTCCCCTGATCTTACACTTAAAGCCATTATTTCAGGAAAAAAAAAATCTCCATCTTTGCTTCTGCCCCCACCTCCCAAAAGGTCAGATATGCAAGTTCATGACAAAATCTCAAGGTAAATGAGAATGAACAAAGGGAATAAAGAGGAATGAGCAACTGCTGCCTGGGCTGCCAGTGTCTGAGTTGGGTTGTGTGTCTGTGTAGTACAGTAAGCCTCCCTGAGAAAACCATACACGAGCCTTATTTTGACAGAAATCTGAAAGGTCCCCAGAAAACATGTCAATAACCAGTGTTGACAGTTTTGCAAGACTGTCACCCAGGTTTTCAGTTCCTGCCCTTCAGCACTTAGGTAGGTAGGTCTACTTGCCACAGTTACCAACAATAAAGTATAGGATACCAGTGAAATTTGAATTCCAGATGAACAATTTTTTTAGCCTAAGTATGTTCCATTTATTGCATCCTTATTTGGAATTCAAATTTCAGTGGGTATCCTGTGTTTTATCTGGCAACACATGAAGGTATTTCCATGGAGTAAAGAATATTGCAACAGCTCAGTGTGGAGATTTCTCAAGGAATACCCATGAAGCTAATGAAGAAATGGTGAAGCACCACATGAAAATAAGAGGAAAAAACCCAAGAATGAAATTTCTGGGTTTTTGTCTCCCCAGGAATGAAATCCATTAGCATGTTTCTCTAAGTAAGAGATCCCAAGTTGATTCGGTTGTGATTTCTGAATATTTCCAGATCTCTATTTAAACATCCTATGCTTTTCCGAATTACACCCTTTCTATTTCTTAATCAAAAATGCTCTGTGCCTCATTTATACAATGAGAAATTTGGTCTAAAATGTTGGTGGTCCCATCAAGTAAGCTGAGGATCCCTGGGCCAAGGGTCCATCATAAGAGGCCACCTGAATTGGTATGGCTATGTCTTTTTTTCTCAGTCAACAGATTGTAAAAGTATAGCCACAATCAAATTGTGGGATGCAGTTGGGAGGAATGCTAGAAATCCATGATGTTAAAAATGGGTCAGTCTCATATGATAAGTTTGGAACCATTGGTCGAGGAGGATTTCCAGTGCTTCTTCCAACCACTTCATGATTTCCAGCATTCTGACATCAGAGCCACTGAATCACTGTTTCTTCTGCAAATTGGTTCTGAGCAAGTGGAATAAGAGAGGAAAGTCTTGGAACCCAAAGTAAAAACTGTCATAAAAGTGGTCATTTGTGATGCGCACTATATTATTCTTGTTCCTTTCAACAGATTTGGCAAATATAGATTAAGGGCCTAATATACAAGATATTTTCTGAATTTCTGTTCGTGTTTTGTTTCTTTTCCTGTAGTCAAATACTACAGTAATTTAGATGGAGTAATTTATAGACATTTTGATCTCCATAAAGGCGTTGTTGAAAACTTACTTTTTTATTAGCTTTCATGTATTCTCACTTTACAAATATTTATGTTGCACTAATTCTGGAATAGATATTATATTCCTTTCTTGTTGAAAACCTGCTACCCGCTACATACTACATCTTCCAAAGAGATAAATGAAAAGGAAGGTGAAGTCTCTGTTCAGTGATTCCTTGTGTGGATAATACCCCCAAAAGCATATATATATATATATATATATGCTTTTTGACTAACTCCTCTGGACCTACTTGGACACACTGGGGGGCCTCAGGGGTCCAACACTGGATGGTCTCTTGAGGTCCATCCATCTTCTTGACATCACTATTCACTGTCCCCATCCAGTGTTTCCAGCCCACATCACAGCTGCACAGAAGTCGGACCACAGCCCATCACCAGGTGAAAAGAGGCTGCTAACTGGCGCTAGGGATACAGGATGAAATGAGACATCACTGTTAATCAGCATATCCATGGCTTCAAATGGGGTACAAATTACTATTAGGTTCCTGGTATTAATATGAGGAAAGTAAGGCTTAGAAAAGATTAATAGCTTATTAAAAGGGTTCTCACAGCAAGTTAAATGGCAGAGCTGGGATTTGAACCTGGTCTGGCTGACTCTGGAACCCATGCTCTTACTAATATGCTCCTGCCCTTATGGAATTATGGAAGATGGACAGAGGTGAGGCTTCAAAATTTACTCAAGACCATCTGAAGAGGCTACCCTTCCTGCTGTGTGTCCTGCTTCTCTGGGAACTGTCATTACCCGGGGAAGGAAAGGTAAAGAGTGAAAAGTGAGAGAGAGGTGCCGCAGCTCTGGGCACGCTGCTCCTCTGCCAGTATCAGGAAGCTAGTAAAAGCTTTGAAGCAAGGAAGTTGCATAGTAAATAGTATTTCAGGAAGATTAATTTGGCATCAATGCACAGAAGATATTAAAGATATTAAATCAAGAGGCTGGGGGCTTCCCTGGTGGCGCAGTGGTTGAGAATCTGCCTGCTAATGCAGGGGACACGGGTTCAAGCCCTGGTCTGGGAGGATCCCACATGCTGCGGAGCAACTAGGCCCGTGAGCCACAACTACTGAGCCTGCGCGTCTGGAGGCTGTGCTCCACAACAGGCGAGGCTGCGATAGTGAGAGGCCCGTGCACCACGATGAAGAGTGGCCCCTGCTTGCCACAACTAGAGAAAGCCCTCGCACAGAAACAAAGACCAAACACAGCAAAAATAAATAAATAAATAAACTCCTACCCCCAACATCTTCTTAAAAAAAAAAAAAAGAGTCTGGAGGCAAGGAAACTGTTTAAGAGGTTATTGCAGACACTCATTTCTGAGATGAGTCTGAGTCAGGACAGGGCAGTGGGAACAAGGAAAAAGAGCCGAATGTGAGTGTTCCCCACCAAGAAGGAAGAACTGACCGGCCCTACGGACCTGCATAGCCAAGACTGTGGTCCACGATGGTCTGAGGCTGGGAGAGAGAGGAGGAAAGACACTACCAGAGCTGGTAGTTGTCCCAGCCCTGCACAGTGAGGTACCTGCCTTTTCTGTCTCCTTTCCAGACCACAAGCTCAAAGGAGTCACGGGGTCACCCTGTGTCTGGCAGCCCTGCAGTTTTTCCCCATTCCCAACCACATGCTGGGGGGTTGGTAGACTCGATAAATACTGACTGGCAGTCTGTTTCCTCTGGCTGGAATGCCGTGTTCCCACCTTTGCCTGGAAATGCCATGTAGGAAGGCCTCCCTGGAGGCCCAGCACAAACATCTCTCCCTCAGAGAGGCCTCTGTGACCAGTCAATCTAAATTGGGTCCTTCAGTTTTCCTTGCATAGAAACTTTTCTTCAACATATTTATTACAATGTGAAATTTTTTATTTGTTGTTTATCCATTTAGTTTTTATTTCCTTTTACTGTTTTTGTTGTCGGTGGTGGTTTTCTACTTTCCCCCACTAGACTATAAGTACTGCAAAGTCAGTTTTTCTTTTCACCATTGAGTCCCCAAAAGCCCACACAGTGCTGTCCCATAGAAATAAAATGTAAGCCACATATGTAATTTTAAGTTTTCTGTAGCCCCATTTTTAAAAGTAAGAAGAAACTGGTGAAATTAATTTTTCATTACATTTTTATGTAACCACATATATCCAAAATGCTATCATTTAAACATATGATCTATAGAAAAAATTATTAATGGATAGCTTACATTCCCTTTTTTGTACTAAGTCCTCAACTTCTGTATTTCACACTCACAGCACATCTCAGTTGGGACCAGCCACATGCCAAGTGTTCTGTAACCATGTGTGACTAGTGGCTGCTGTAGTGGACAATATAGATCCTTGCAGGATGCTTGACATGTACTCCTTACTTAATAAAAAGTCAATTCATGAAAAAGGGAGGGTGAGAAGGGCAGAAAGATGGAGAAAAAGGAGAGAGGAAAAGAAAGGGAAGAGAAACGAACCTTTTCAGGTATTTACTACGTTAAGTTCTTTCATGTATCAATAAATTACATAATTTAATTCTCATATCAACACTGGTGAGGTAGGTATTATGAGAACAGTCTTTATAAATGAGGACATTGGTTTGGAGATGTCATAACTGTCCCAACATCATCTTCTCTTTTGAGTGAAAGAGGCAAGATTCAGAACCAATCTCCCTTACCCAACTGTGCTGCCTCACTCACAGAAGCCATACCTAACAAGTCTAGTCATGCCACACTGTTGTCTAACCTCTCTCCTCCAGATGAGACATCCCAGGGTTCCTATAAGATATTATTTTGAATCTCATAGACACTCTCATTTCTAAAGTATAGTCTGACAATTGCAGGCTAACATGGGAGTGTCCACTTCCTCCTCCAGATGTACTTTAGAGGGATTCATATCCCATTGTTGCCTTCCATTAAACTCTATGACCAAGAAAAATGGTGGCATTTAAAGTTCCCCAGATATGCCAAGCTCTCTAACATGCCTCCTTAGCTCTGTACAGTTTTTCTGCTGCCTGGAACCCTTTTTTCCTTCAACCTATAACACACATCCTGCATGACTCAATTCAAGAAAAAAGGAGGAAGAAAGAAAAAAACTCAACTCAGCCGTCATTTCACCTTGGCCAAGGAATCTCCCTGACCCACTTTCCAAGTGTGAGGGTCCCCTTTTCTGTGTTCCCAAGGCACTGTCATGGAGTTTTTCGTGTATACCATCATTACACATCTAGGGTCTCCCTCACTGGACTGTGAGCTTCTGGAAAGCAAGAACTATGTCTCTTATCTTTACATCCTCATTGCCCAGCACTTGTTGAATGGCTTGTTAAATAAGTAAATAAATGAATGGATGGATTGATGAGCATGCTTATAGCCCTCTTTGAGTGTAAGAAGAAATACCTGGTACCATATAGTCCAAAGAACTAAAAGAGAACTAGTGTGCTCTTGCAATATCCGCATCCCATCAGACCAGTTGTCATGATACGGGTCACAGTGACAGGAGCAGACAGCATCAGCAGAGCACCCTGGGATCCTTCAACCATTTCATAAGAAACAATGTTCTAAGCTGTGCAGAAAATGTAGCAAACCTGGAACTAGCCTCCATGTTAGCTCCCAGGGGGCAGGAATACATGGAAATTGTGAAATACTTAAGAATGTAGTGTAGGAAGAAGCATGCTAAGCATCAGAATGGCCACAGAGCCAAGGAGCCCAGGCTCGCTGACCTGGAAGGGACAGGGGACAGGCAGTGTTGGTACCCATCTACCTCCCAGAAGGGCAGATGGTGGCAAACTGCACTGAGCAAAGGGCAGGACCACAGGAACTTAGTTCTCCCTAACTCACAACACCCTGGGCAAGAATGTTCACCCTCTGAGGATACCTTGAAAGATGTTTATAGATGTTGACTGCACGGAGACTGTGGTCTATACTAGGTCTTGGGCCAGAGCCTCTAACCTTTGATGCAGCATGCTGGTGTGCCCCTGGTGGGTACAGTTGTGCCAGAGGAAAATATAAATGCACTCAGGCCCAGGAGCAGCCAGGTGAGTGTAAGAGGGGCCAAAGCCTATGGAAGCCAGACCTCCTCTAGCCTGTTGCCTAGGAATGAGCACTTTCACCTACATGGTGTCATGTTCTAGGTGTACTGTGCCATGATAAATGTTGAGAAGCACTGAGTTAGACTATGTGAGATGAATGAGTAACACTGGAGACTTAAGATGTTTAAAAACTATTTCATTTTGACAGGGCCAAATGGGTAGAGGGTTGAAGACACGACAGTAGCTAGGATAAGAATTTCAAGCTCTCAAACGTACAGACCAAGATCATCCTATTTGTGTGAGTGTTTCTGTGAGTTCAGTTGGAAGACAGAACATTAGGGTGTTGTACCATTAAAAATAACGAAATAACAATAACCCGTAAGAGTAAGGCCCAGGTTCTCAGCAAAGGCACACTCCTGAAAAACAAACAAATCAAGGCAAGTGACACTTTATCCCCCAAATAGCCCATATTTCCTAATCCTGAGAGGCAGGTCAGGGGCCAGAGTCAGCCCTACAACTACTGCCTGGCACCCACCCCCTCCCCTCTTAGCACGGTATGGCCCAGGGAGAAATTAGTTCTTAGGAATCAAAAATCTCATGGAATTTCTCATGCATACCATTATTATAGCCTCATGGGCAAGGTGGAAAGTGAGGGGGAAGAAGGCATGATTGTCAGGGAGCTGGGCGCAATATCTCCAGGCCAAATGTGTACTCACATGCCACTGTTTGCCTTTTTTTTTTTTTTGGCTGCACCGCGCAGCCTGCAGGATCTCAGTTCCCCCACCAAGGGTTGAACCTGGGCCACAGAAGTGAAAGCCCGGAATCCTAACCACTAGGCCACCAGGGAACTCCCTGCCTTTGTCTTTTCAAGGGTAGATCTGAACACAAGGTTGAACATTGCTGGGCAGGTATATAACCAGAGAACCACAATGCTACCGAGAGAGGACTAGAGGTGTTAGGAAAGCATGGCTTCTATTGAACTCCTATTCAACCAGAAACAATAAACAATCAATAACAAACACCTCTCCCCACATTACTAAGCTGGTCAGAAATACTCTTCATAGTCATGGTAAATGGGCTTAGGGGTATCCTGGAGCCAAGGTACAGGGGCAAGGCAGGAGCTAAATGTGGCAAGGAGGTTCTGGCCACTCCGAACAGGTGCCAGACCAGTCCCGCCTGTCAGAGTGGCTCTGGCTGGCAGCACCTTGCTGTGGCCTGAATGGGCAGGAGAAGGCCAGACCCAGCTGGCAAAAAGTGATATGGAGTCAGTAGCCCCAAGGGTCTGTGTGTACGTGCTGAAGTGAGTGTGGTATTCTAACAGCTCTAGCCAAGAAGCATCTAACGCTGAAAAAACAAACAAACAAATTAATTAATTAAATAGTGTGCCATTGAGAAGAAGAAGAGCAGCTAACATCTGAGATCCAGATAAATCATGCCGGCGTGGGGCTGATACCAAAAAGAGGAAACTAAAGCTAATGCCCCCCACACCCAATCTCAGCCAGAGATGCAGATGTCACCTGTACTCCATCTGCATAATATTGCCAGTAGAGAACTAAGCACATGCCAGAGAAATTTAAGCTCTTCTAAATCCCAAGTTAAAAGACATCCAAGCCCTTCACAGAGTTCCACTCTCTAAACTTTGCCCCCAGCTTCTAAAGGTGTTCTTCAACATTTGGAAATGACTGGAAAACAAATATCTTCCATCCTGAAAGCTAATAAAATATTCACCCACTCGTCATCCACCATGGGCCAAAGAAGAATCAGGAAATCTCCTTGATGTGAATCCCACCCTGATACTGCAAAAGTTGCTTCACGTCCCAGCCTGGCAGTGCCACCATGAAGACCTTAATTTTTTTACTTCCACTTATCCCTCCACCTCTTAGAACAAGACAGGAAAAGTGATAGATTTTTCTTAGTGGTGATATACTCTGCTCCCACTCTCTTAGAGACAGGAAATGATGAAGGCAGAAGCTGCAGTTATCCAAAAGGATGAAGCCAGGTAGGCAGCCTGTGTCTGCTTGCTTCTCCAATGGATGCAGGGAAAAAACTAGAACCAGAGGCCCCGCAACAGCTCACATCAAGATGCACAGAGTTGGAGGTTCCTTTGGAGTGTGTGTGCTACGGGGGCGAAGTGGGGGGAGGAATACAGGTGGTTATGTAAAAAGGCATTACAGGTAAAACCACAAAAGGGAGAGAAAGAGAGAAAGACAAAAATAGGAACAGAGAACAAGGGCAATGAATGGAAAACAGTAACAAATACGGTGGATATTAATCTGACTATATCGATAATCACTTTAAATGTCAATGATCAAAATGCACCAATTAAAAGATAAAATTGTCAGAGTAGATCAGAAATTTTAAAAAGATGCAACTATATGTTGTCTACAAGAAACTCACTTTAAATATAAAGGTACAGGGGCTTCCCTGGTGGCGCAGTGGTTGAGAGTCCGCCTGCCGATGCAGGGGACATGGGCTTGTGTCCCGGTCTGGGAGGATCCCACATGCCGCGGAGCAGCTGGGCCCGTGAGCCATGGCCGCTGAGCCTGCGCGTCCAGAGCCTGTGCTCCGCAACGGGAGAGGCCACAACAGTGAGAGGCCCGCGTACAGAAAAAATAATAATAATAAATAAATAAATAAATAAATAAATAAATAAATATTAAGGTACATACAGAGTAAATAAAATTAAAAGGATGGAGAAAGTCATATTATGTTAACACTAATCAAAAGAGACCCCGAGAGTTTGATCCTTGGTCAGGGAGCTAAGATCCCCCAAGCCACGTGGTGTGGCCAAAAAGAGAGAAAGAGAGAGAGAGAGAGAGAGAAGGAGTAGTTATATTAATTTCAGACATAGCAGACTTCAGAGCAAGGAAAATTATCAGGAATAAGAAGGGGCATTGCATAATGATAAAGGGGTCAATTCTCCAAGAAGACATAAAAATGTTTAACGAATATGCACCTAACAACAGAGCATCAAAATACACGAGCAAAAACTGACGGAACTGCAAAAAGAAATAGATGAATCAATCTGGAGACTTTAACACCCTCTACCAGAAACGGACAGATTCAGCAGGCAAAATATCAGTAAGGACATAGTTGAACTCAACAGCACCATCAACCAACTGAATATAATTGACATCAATAAACTACTTCCTCCAACAACATTCTTCTCAAACTCAAATGAAACAATAACCAAGATAGATCACATTCTGGGCCATAAAACACACCTTAACAAATTTAAAACAACAGAAATCATGCAATATATCCTCTCAGACTACAATGAAATTTAACTAGAAATCAGTAAGATAAAGATAACTGGAAAACACCCAAATACCTGAAGATTAAACAACATTCTTCTAAATAACACAAGGGACAAAGAAAAAATCTCATAAGAATTTTTTAATATTAAATTAAAATGAAATGAAAGTGAAAATACAACTTATGTAAATTTGTAGGATGCAGCAAAAGTAGTGCTTAGTGGGAAATTTAAAACATTAAATGCTTATATTTAAAAAGAAGAAAGATCTAAAATGAATAACCCAAGCTTCCACCTTAGGAAACTAGAAAAACAAAATAGAGCAAAATTAAATCCAAAGTAAGCAGAAGAAAAGAAATAATAAGAATTAGGACAGAAATTAATAAAGTTGAAAACAGAAAACCAATACAGAAAATCAACAAAACCAAAAACCTGTTCTTTGAAAAGATCAATAAAATCGATAAGCCTCTAGCCAGGCTAACTAAGGAGAAAAGAGAAGACACAAATTACTAATATCAGATATGAAAGAGAGAACATCATTACAGATCCCATGAACATTAAAAGGATAATAAAGGAACACTATGAACAACTCTATACCCACAAATTCTAGGATAACCTAGATGAAATGGACCAATTCCTTGAAAGACACAATCTACCAAACTCACATAAGAAGATATAGACAATCTGAATAGCCCAAAATTTATTAAAGAAATTGAATAGAAAATTAGTCATCTTTCAAAACAGGAAGCACCAGGCCCACATGGGTTCACTGATGAATTCTATGAAATATATAAGGAAGAAATCATACCAATTCTCTATAATCTCGGCCAGGAGATAGAAGCAAAGGGAGTACTCCTAACTTATTTTATGAGGCCAGCAGTATCCTAACATCAAAATGTGACAAAGACATTGCAGGAAAACAAAAATTACAGACCAATATATCTTATAAACATAGATGCAAAACTCCTCAGCAAAATATTAGCAAATCAAATCCAACAATGTATAAAAAATAATTATACATCACAAGCAAGTGGGATTTATCCCAGGTGTGAAAAGCTGTTTCAATATTTGAAAATCAATTAATGTGATCCATCACAATAGGCTACAGAAGAAAATTCACATGATCATATCAATAGATACAGAAATAGCACTTGACAAAATCCAACACCGATTCATGTTAAAAAATAAAAAAATCTCTCAGCAAACTAGGAATAGAGGTGACTTCCTCAACTAGACATAGACTATTTACCAAAATCTATAGCTAACATCATACTTGATGATGAGAAACTAGAAGTTCTCTTGCTAAGATGATGAAAAGGCAAAGGTACTCCCTCTACTTTTCAACACTGTACTGGAAATCTTAACTAATACAGTAAGATAAGAAAGGGAAATAAAAGAATATACATTGCAAAGGAAGAAACAAAACTGTCTTTGTTCACAGATGATATGATCATCTATGTAGAAAATCCAAAAAGAATCAACAAAAACTGGAAGTAATAAGCATTTATAGCAAGATTTTAAGATACAAAGTTAATATGCAAAAGTAAGTGGAACTATATTAAACTAAAAAACTTCTGTACAGCAAATGAAAACATTAACAGAATAAAAAGGCAACCTATGGAATGGGAGAAAATATATGCAAATCATATATCTGAAAAGGAGTTAACATCAAAAATATATAAATAACTTATACAATTCAATAACAAAAAAATAGCAATCCAATTTAAAAACGGGCAGAGGAACTGAAATAGGCATTTCTCCAAAGAAAACGTACAAACGGCCAACAGTTACATGAAAAGGTACACACATCATTAGTCACTGGAAAATGCAAATCAAAACTGTAATGAGATAACACCTTACACCTGTTAGAATGGCTATTATCAAAAAGACAAGAAATAAGAAGCATTAGCAAGGATGTGAAGTACAGGAATTCTTGTGCACTGTTCTTGGGAATATAACTTGGTACAGCTACTATGGAAAACAGTATGGAGGTTCCTCAAAAATTTAGAAATAAAATTACCATATGATACAGCAATTCCACTTCTGGGCATTTATCCAAAGGAAACAAAATCACTATCTCAAAATAATATATACACTCCCACATTCACTGCAGTATTATTTACTGTAGCCAAGATGTGGAAACATCCTAAGTGACAACTGACAGATGAATGGATAAAGAAAATGTGATACACACACACACACACACACACACACACACACACACACACACAATGGAATATTATTCAACCATAAAAAAGATGGAAGTCCTGCCATTTGTGACAATATGGATGGACCTTGAGGGCATTATACTAAGTGACATAAGTCAGAGAGAGAAAGACAAATATGATTTCGATTACATGTGCAATCTAAAAAACCCCACGTTCATAGATATAGAGAACAGATTGGTGGTTGCCACAGGCTGATGGGAGAGGACAGATAAAATAAGTAAAGGGGTCAAAAGGTACAAATTTCTAGTTATAAGATAAATAAGACCTGGAGATGTAATATTCTGCATGGTGACTATAGTTAATAATACTATAGCATGTATTTGAAAGTTGCTAAGAGAGTGGATCTTAAAAGTTCTCATTACACACACACACAAAATCTGTAACAGAGTGTGATGATTCATGTTAACGAACCTTATTGTGGTAATCATTTCTCTCTCTATATATATATATCGATATATACACATAATCATTACCTTGTACAACTTAAACTAATACAATGCTATATGTCAATTTTATCTCAACAAAAAGAAAGGAAAACAAAACAAACACCAAATTTAAACGTGGGTGGGCGAAAGACCTGAACAGACACCTCATCAAAGAAGATATACAGATGGCAAATAAGCATATGAAAAGAAGCTCAATATCATGTCGTTAGGGAACTGTAAATTAAAACAACAGTGAGGTACCACTACACACCTATTAGAATGGTTAATCTCTGGAACACTGACAATATCAAATGCTAGCGACAATGTGGAGCAACAGGAACTCCTATTCATTGCTGATGGGAAAGCACTATGGTACAGATACTTTGGAAAACCATCTGGCAGCTTCTTTAAAGGTGAATCATACTCTTGGGACTTCCCTGGTTGTCCAGTGGTTAAGACTCCATGCTCCCAATGCAGGGGACACGGGTTTGATCCCTAGTCAGGGAAGTAAGATCCCGCATGCCACACAACACGGCGAAAAAAGAAAAAAAATCCACAAAAATTAATTATACTTTCACCATATGATCCAGCAATCATGCTCCTTGGTATTTACCCAAAGGAGTTGAAAACACGTTCACACAAAAACCTGCACATGAATGTTTAGATTAGCTTTACTCATAATTGTCAAAACTTGGAAACAACCAAGATGTCCTTCAGTAGATGAATGGATAATTAAGTGTAACACATCCATATAATGGAATATTATTCAGTGATAAAAAGAAATGAGCTATCAGGCCACAAAAAGACATGGAACAAACTTAAATCCATATTACTAAGTGAAAGAAGCCAATCTGAAGAGGATACTTACTATATGGTTCCAATTATGTGATATTCTAGAAAAGACAAAACCATGGAGACAGTAACAGGATCAGTGGTTGCCAGGGATTAAAAAGGTGGAAAGGTTGAACAGGCAGAGCACCAAGGATTTTCAGGGAGGTGAAACTATTACATATGATACTATAATTGTAGATACATGTCATTATACATTTGCCAAAACCCATAGAATGTACACCACCAAGAGTGAACTGCAACATAAACTAGGAACTCTGAGCAATAATAATGTGTCAATGTAGGTGTGTCAAACTGCACCTCTCTGCAGTGGGAAAGCTGTGCATGTATGGAGGGTGGGGGTGTATGGGAACTCACTGGACTTTCTGCTCAATTTTGCTGTGAACCTAAAATTCCTCTACAAAAATAAATCTATCTTTAAAAAAGGCACTTCCAGTAGGTGCCCAATGTATAAGGTCACATAAACAGCAGAGCAGACAGTATCACTTTCCAGAACCCAGCAGGGGCAGCAAAGAGGGGGCCCCACCGATTTGTCCCGTGTCTGGCATGTACTTGCATCCTAACACAGTCCTAAAGGAAAACCCCAAAATCATATTCTGTGCTCCCAAAGCATTCTTGTTTTCATAAGCCAAAAATGGTGAAGCCTCAGCAAATCAACAGGGGGGAAGTGGAGGAGTCAGCAGACACTCCTGTTTACTGGGAATTGTGTCCAGTACCCTGCAGGAGAGCTCTCTTGGTACCTCAACAAAAGCCAACTATGTCCAAGCCAGCTGAGTCATCCTCTGGCCCTGGCCCGGAAAAGGAGCCTCCCTGAAACACCTGCCAAATTCCACAGTCACTTCTGAAATGTAGGCCTACAGTAATCTTCATAGCCCTAAAGGGCGACAGCCACAGCTGAGAAGCTTTCTCATGTATACCGATTTTCTTTCCTCCTTTCACCATCATGTTGGTCACTCTATTGCTCTCCTCTGAAATCCCTCTAGTTTATCCCAAATTCAAGAGTTCTATTTGCCTTTCTCTGAGCCTGTAACAAGACAGGTGCAAAAACACAGTTACTCCTAGGGCCTCACCAACAGGCAATGAGAACAAGCTCCAACGTACCCCCCACGATCATGCCCCAGATGCATCCTCCTAGAAGGGCCTGTGTAAGGCAGTGTGTACAGCTGTGCCTGGGGGCACCCCCTCTCTCAGGACCAGGCAGGTGGCCACACTTCTACCATCAGACGTGAAGGGAAGTAATAACAAGCCCTGTACCCCAACAGAGGCAGGAGACAAACCTATTTGGGGGGAGCACGCCATCTTGCTTGCCTTCCAGCCCATTCCAAAAGAATTTAAGGTCGCTTACGAAGATTAATAGAGGTGACAAAAAAAAAAATAAATAAAGAATGAGAAAAATGGGAAGTTGAGGGGTTTGGTTCTTCTGGATTGGGAGTGAGGAAGATTGGCAGCAATTTAATAGTCTCTAACTTCACCTTTCCCCACTTCAATCTGTCCCTTGTTTACTGGTCCTACCTGATTCTAGCTCTTTTGTCAAGATCACAAAAGATCCCCAATAGTTTATTCTGTCCTCAACTTACTTGAGCCACTAGCAGAAATTCACAGAGCTATCAGTGCCTCCCTGCTGGAAAATATTCTTCCCTTGTTTTTCCTCTTCACTGGTCCCTCCTTCTTTTCTGCTTTCTCCTAGTCTCACAGCTCCATAAAATTAGAATGTCCTAGGGCTCAGTTTTTAGAACTCTTTTCTTTTCTATATACCCTCAGTACTGGGGGATCACATTCTGCTTCATGGCGTTAAATATTATGTCACGTGTCCACCATTCCAAGACTTTTATCTTTAGCCCAGCCTTCCCACCTTCACTCTAGACTCCTATATCCAGCTTCCCACTCAGCATCTTCACTCAGATGTCTAATATACACCTCAAATCCAAAACCTTCCAAAACAGATCTCTTAACATCCCTGAACAGATCTGCTCTAGTTTTCCTCACTCAATGACCACTTCATCTTTCTGGTCACTCACCCTCCAAAATGTAGAGTCATCCTTGATTCCACTCTTTCTCTCACTTCTCACAACTAATCCATTTGAAAATCCTGTTGGCTCTACCTCCAAAATATGCCCAGGAACTGTCCACTCCTCACCCTCTCCCCTGTGACCACTCTGGTACAGTCCTGGATTATTACAGTGGTCTAACTGGACTCTGCTTCCACCTTGGCTCTTTCAGATGGTTCTCAACATTGGAGCCAGTGTTATTCTATTGAAATGTAGGTTGGGCCCAAGTCTTCACAAGAGCCTTCATAGCCCTATGTGATTTAGCCCCTGCCGTTCCTCTGGCTTCCTCTCCTCATCCTCTCCTTTACCAGCCACACTGGCCTCCCTGCTTCTCCTTGCACACCAGACTTACCTCCACCTTCCAGCCTTTGCAACTGCTGCTTCTCCCATTTGAAATGCTCTTCCCCCTTATCTCCTCTAAGGCTTTGCTCAAAAACTTTCTCAATGAGGCCTTCCCTGATCACCCTATTGAAAACCCCAAAGTGCCTCAACACCCCATCCCCTTTTCTTGCTTTACTTTCCCCATAATAATTCACCATCTAAAATACTGCAGACTTTACTGACTTATTCTGTTGATTCCATCGCCCCTCACTAGAATAAAAGCTCCATGAATGCAGGATTTTTTTTGTTTTTCTTTACTGTTTAATCTCTGGCTCTTAGAACTGTGCTTGGCATATAGTGGTTTGGTACCTAAGTGTTGGATAGATAAATGAATGAACGGATGGATGGATGAATGGCTAAATGGATGGATAGATGGATGGATGGATGGATGGATGGATGGATGGATGGATGGAAAGAGGGGATA